>NC_068955.1:24122036-24428036 GCF_026419915.1 Harpia harpyja | reverse complement strand
GAGGACTTTCAGTCCTGCCAGGTCGCAGGACCGCCGTGAGCGGGCGCAGCTCCCTTTACACCTAGCAGGGAGCGCTGGGCACGACTGCTCCAAAAGCCGAGGGAGGGCTTCGGGGCCAAGAAGAGCCGCCGCTGCCTTCGACGTGCCCTCGAAGGCACAGAGGCCGGCGGCTTCCCACCCCGCCTCCCCCGGCTGCTGCGCCCGCCGTCCGCGGGGGCGGCCCGCGCTGGACAGCGCCCTGCCCGCCCGCCCGCGCCTCTCCCCGCCGCCCCGGGCAGCGCCGGGCGCCGGCTCCGCCGGGGCGGAGCGGGCGGGGGGGCCGGGCGCCCCGCGGGGCGGCGGAGGGGGGTCCCCGCGGCCCCGGCAGCGCCGCCTCCGCTCCCCGCCTCCCCGCGCTCGGAGGGCGGGGAAGCGGGGTGGGGGGGGGGGGGGGGGGGCCGGGACCGGCGGCGACGCGAAGCCCTTTGTCGCCGAAGCTGCCTTCCGCGGCGCTCTCCGCGCCGGAGCCGGAGGGGCCGCGCCGGCGCCTCGGGGGCCACCGGCAGCGCGTCCTCCGGCGGCGGCGGGCGGGCGGGCGAGCGAGAGCCGCCGGCAGCATGCGGTGCCCCCCGCTCCTCCTCCTCCGCCTCCGCCGCCGCCTCCTGCCTGCACAGCCGCTGCTCTAGAGCCCGGCGCGGCGGGGCGATGGGCAGCGCTGCCCGCTGAGGCGCGGCGGGGGGCCGTGCGAGGCGCGGGGATGTGGCGGCGGGCGGCGGGCGGCGGGCGGAGCGGGGCGCGCCCCGCGGGGCCCGGCGGAGCGCCCGGCCCCGCGCCCCCGCGCAGCGCCCCGCCGGCGGCCGGCGGAGCGGGCCTGGCCGGGGCCGTCGTGCTGCTGGGGGTGATCGTCGCCCTCCTGCCGAGCGCCCGGGCCGAGCCGGGTAAGGAGCGCGGCGCGGGGGGGGGGGCGGGGGGGGGGAGCGCCGCTGTCGCCGCTGTCGCCGCCGCCGCCGCCGCTGTCGCCGCCCTGCCCGCGGAGAAAGCGGCGTTCGCGTGGAAAGGGCGGCCCTGCGGGGGGGGGGGGGGGGGCGGTCGGGCTCCCCGGCGCGGAAGTTGCCGCCGCCGCCGCCTGCGGAGCAGGCTCACCTGCTGCAGCGGCGGAGGGGCTCCCCTGTGGCCAAGCCGGGCTTTCAAAGGCGAGGGATGGCAAAGGCGGAATCTGCCCTCTGCCGCGTAACGCCGCGAGTGGGGAGGAAGCCCGGCTCTCCCTCATTGTCTCCTGCAGCCTTTTTTGCCCGCTCTTTGCACAGAGGCTCGGCCGTGCGGAGGGGATGCTGGGGGTTTCTGCCTTTTCCCGTAGGCAGCCTGCGCTGCAATCGTCCCCCCGGGCTTCCTGGCTAAGGCACAAATAACAGCTTTCCCTGTGGGACAGCCTAGTTGGATTAGGTCTTGTTTCTTGCGGAGAAAGAGGGACGGGCAGAGGCTTTTGTTAAACCGGAGGATCGCTTCTAGTGGATCTGTACGTGTGTGGCGGGGAGGAGGGGAAGATGAGGAGGGGTTGGGAGAGGGCAAGCTCTGCCGAGATCTGAGCGCTACATCGCAAATGCAGCCGAGAGCTCCAGCGATTTCTGGGTTATATTTTCCCTGTTTCCCTTGACTTTTTGAGTCAGGCGGTATTCTGCGCTCTCCCGAGTTCTTACAGCAGTCGATGCACTCAGTGACCTCGATGCAGAAATGATTACTGTTGCTCGTAGTTATTGTATGTGCCAGATACAGACGCCAAATATAATTGTAAGGCTATGCTGAAATAATTGAAAGAGGCTAAAATTGATACGTGGCTAGATTAATCCCATGGATTTAAGAATGGAGTAGGGCTGCGGATCCACATTTCAAAGCTCTTAACACGACTGTACAGTAATCATATGCAATCGATGTCAGTTTTATGGCCATAATATAATAAGGTTTCTCATTTGCAGGTTGTAGGTTGGTGGAACAGTGCCTCATACTTCATTACTTGTTCTGAACGTGTAAATGCTGCGGTTAGATTTATCTCTGTAAGATAAATTGACCTGTGGTCAGAAGAATGGCTAACTGTTTACCTGTGCTTGTCAATTCAGTCTGGATTTCACATGAACTCTCGCGCCACATCTAAATTACGAAAGGTATCTTCACTCGGAGGTAGCCAGCCTCTCCGAGCTGAATTTTAAAAGCTGAGGTATTTCTGACGATGCAACGAGACACCTCTTCACACTCGATTGCTAGATTCAAGAGCAGAATGAAAAGTATTAATATTCTGTTTCTTCCTTTGCGGTCTGTATGTCTTTATGACACAGCCATTATCTCACTTTTAAGTGAGGAAGTCCAATAGAGTTAAAAAACATATCTGTAGGTATCTCATGGCCTGCAGCTTGAAAAAAAAGACGTGTGAGAAGCTACAATAGTGTCAAGCCAAAGTAGGTAATGATAGTATGCATAGCACACACAGTGGAAAATACTGTCACCGATAGGCATTACCCGGGAATTTTAGACAATCGGGTAGTTACGTTAAGGTACTTAACGTAATCTGTTGTAGTTAATAGCTTTGAGCATTACAGCTGAAATTGCAAGTAAAACTTTATTAGTCCTATGCAGTGTTGATCGGTAGTTAATGATTGCTAAGGTGCATAAATTGGATGTCAATCAACCTAAAAAGCTCTGTCTTCCAGTGAGATAGAGCATGCGAAATGCTGTCTCCCACTGAAGTCAGGGGCAAAACACATAGTAGAGCCAGATTGTCAATGAAGAACATTAGTTTTGCCTAAGAAGGTTAACTTCTAAATGTTTACATAGAGCAGTCTACGTGTAGTTCTGGATTTCTGTTAAGCCAACGTGCTTTTACTGATTTCCGTGATTCTTACTGTAATGTATACGGTTCATAGAGCAGGTCTGCTGCCGTGAAGTCCAAATGGCATTAGGTGAATACATTAAACACTGGGAAGAGCACTTGTCATGCACCGTTTTTATTACAGCTTTCTCCACTGGGGAATATACGCATCTATGGGAAAATTATGTCCGTACATATGTACACACTCGCAGATGAATGCTCGGTTCTTCTGTTGGGTTTATGTGCAACACGCGGCATGGCTGTGTGTGAAGACGAAGCAGGGAACTTGGGGCATGGAGGGTAAAGAGAGAAGTTTTACTCTGGTGCTAGTGCTTCAGAAGACAACTCAAAAGTTTTCTGTTCCCTGAGATGATTTTAAATAGCTACGGTAACAATATTTCCTTTGACCTCAATAAGAATTCAACACAAAAGGAAAAGATCTCCCTGAAAAGACATCCTGACAGGATGAGGCGTTTGGCTACCAGGTGTTGGGAGCAGAGAGATGGATTATCTCTGTGTTAGGGACTCAGAACCAGACCTCAGTGCTGGTTGGTGCCTCAGGACACTTTCACCATCGAGTACAGAGTGATTAGGTTTCAAACAGCAGATGAGAAGCTTCATTTTTAATTTTAGAAGTATTTTATGCTTCTTTAGCTGGATACATACAAAACTGCTCAGTGACATGCAGAGTTAATCATTAACTTCCCCAGTATGCCATCCCCAGGACCACCGCTTGAATTCAGGTTGAAAGTAAACTTACATTGTCCACCATAATCAGAAGTACATAACCGTGATTTCTGATGGATTATAGAATAACGAGTGCAAAAATTCAGTCAAACTGAATATATCTGTCAAGAAAGGAAAAAGTAATGAGCCAGAAATCAAATGAGGGAACGTGTGGTTTTGGGTTGACTCCTACTATGCTCCAGCCGCGCAAAACTCCTTCATGAACCAGAGGCGTGAACCGTGGGCAACCATTTCCCCTGGGGGAAGAAGAGAGAGGCAGTTTCTGAAATGGGTGTAACTTTGGAAGGCAGCTATTGAAAGCTGCTCTGGTCTCGGTGGACCATCTCTCAGCCAGTAAATACACATCGCACTATTGTTTGAGTAAAATGGAGGAAAAGGCACATTGCTTACAGTTGTGTTGCCCATGAGCCTAATCAACTGATCAGAGGGGCTGCAGTGGGGGGCCTGGGGAAATAATGTTCCAAGAAATGTTAAAATATACCTTTTACATTTTCCATCATCCTTTACGCTTGTTTGTGTAGCCTGTTTGAATGATAAACTTGTCAGGGAAAGGTCCATTTCTTCCTGCGTTTGCTGAACACTAGCACAGTGAGATCTCACCTTAATTAACAACGAATTCAAAACCAATAACGGCGCCTCCAGCGCAGTGGCTGCTTCTCGCAGCTGGAGCTTTGATTGAACGACTCGGAGAGCGCTCCGTGCCAGCTGCTAAACTGCCAGGCCCACCTCCGACGGGCCGTGGCTCTCGACGGATGGCAGCTACCTGAGCACTGACTCAATGCCTCTCAGCTCCCGAAACTCCACAAAAATTGGCACATCTGGAAGCGTACGGGTCGGTGTTCCCATTGCCAAAGGAGCTGCCACAGAGGCGAGTTCCGCGAGCGTGTCGGGGCACGAGCCCTTCCCTGGATCTGGCTCTGCATTGAGGAAATGGGTGAGGAAATAGCAGAAGGCACTCTGCACCTCCTGTGGTTGCTCTCCAGAATTACCAGTCCAGCATTTTAGGAAATCAATAGTTTCAGGTTGGTCACGTTGCTCTTTTAACGTTCCGTCTGATTATCTGAACGGAACAAAATACGTGCAGGTATCTCAGATACCCTGTGAAAGAATAGTGAAAAGTTCAAATTCTGACTCGTTTTATTCAAAACAAAACAGGAATCTACAGCATGGGCTGAAAGATTAGGCCACCAGGAGCGTGCATAAAGATGCTTCTTTGGGAAGACTTGATGGGTACGCCTGGTATAGATCCACCAGTCATGAGTTACCTTTTTCCACTACATTCCCGGATCTGAGTTATTCCCCCCATTAGCTGATAATAAATAATCTAGTTTTAGTATTCATATAGATACAGGATACTTCATATATACTGAAACAACTTTGGTGAAACTGTTCTCTGTAGATTAAGGTAAGCAACTGGTATCTCAGGTGAGGTTGAAGCATCTCCGTGTTTTGCCTGTCAGGAATGCTGACTGCCCGTTTGAGACCTATGGTTAGAGAAGAACTTTTAAATCCTATTTTCAGTCATGTTCAGTCATCTAGTAGTGTATTGGATATATTGCATCCTCCTAATCTTCACTGCACTATTTTCTGAAATCTTTTACACGTGCTTGAGGTCAGGTTGATGAGCAAGAGGAGGGGGACTGTGAGTAATTTTCTGTTTATGACATTTTCTTAGTCTTGTGGGAATGGTTGTTTCTGCTGAAGTAAATACTGATGATATTTGCATAGGAATTTAGGCTTCAATGTCCAAACATGTCAACATTTCATTAAAAAAAAATGAGCATTTCAATGGTTATTTGCTGTTCTAACTCCCTTCTGCTGAGTCCAGGGGAGGAACTACTGCACTTACTGAACTAATCCGCATTTTACTGCTAATCCTGAGGGCCGTGGCTAGGACACTGCCTTCCTACTAGCAAGGTGGGATTGCACTGGTGGGCTTTGGACATAGGGCATTTCTCAGCTAAAACACCCCACAGAATAACATTTCCAATGAGGGTGTTTAGTTAGAGGAAGTACAGGATACAGGAAAAACAATTTCTGTACCTCTCACCCAGAGCAGTTTGCTGCTGAAGTAGCTGTAGTATTCTTGGCACAGTTGGTCTTGTGCCCAAGGTTGCCTCTCGAATATTAAGGGTCAGGTTCGTGAAGAAAAGGCAAACACGTCTTCTGGAAATCAGTTTTAAAAAATTCAAGGAAATAACTCTTGTATACTTGAGTTGAAGGTGTGCGGGAGTTTTCCTACCAAAAGAAAAAGAACAGAAAAAAAATCCAGGTAAAACAGATTGGGACAGAGCACGGCAGATAACACTATACCTGCCTGAGCGAGAGAGGTGCATGTTCAGAGACTGCCTTCGGGAAGGTGCGAGCGCAGCTCTAGAAAGGACCAGAGATGAGGAACTTCCACCCCGGTAGCCTGGGTGATACATCTCCCTTCTCTGAGACCGGGGGGTCCTGCTGTCTCTGGGCTTGCGCTGGGCTAAATTATCCTTTATCCACCGTTCAGACAAACAGCTTCATTTTGTGGCCCTTGTCACCAGAGCGTTGGAGACTTCTCTAGTCATTGCTGGATCACGTACGTATAAGATGGGAAAGGCTTATCCTTATTTTTACAGTTAATGCTCTCACCCGTGATCACTCTTGCACTGCCTTCTTCACTCACCGTTTGAGGCTTGGTTGGCAGCTCCAAGAGGAGTTGAGCAGAAGGTGGGCAGCTGCTGTGACCTTTCAAATGTTGATGAAACCTAAACCCTCACACCCAGAAATTGCTTAGTAATACCTCGCTTATTCTCTTCTTCTCCTGCCTAAAACCCAAATACACAAAAACCAGGGATCCACAGCAAAGATTTTTAGTTTCCGTAAATTAATCCTCAGAGTTTATCAAGAAAGTAAGAAAATAATGTTTTGAAAAAATCACCAGGGTCTTCCCTTCTTCCTCCTTAAACATAACTTTCAATAGTTTTAGATTTGAAAAGGTCTATGACAAAAGATCTGGAATTGAAAAAGAAGGAAATAAGAGCAAAGTCCAGGCTTTGAACTGGCATTTTAGTGGCAGAACTACATACATGCAGAAGGATATAAGGAAACATCTGCATCTCGTAATTGTTGTCACAAGAAGCAAGGCCAGTAATGTTCTTAAAGTCTGAAACGGAGACATGATGCCAATAGGTGTCTGAAGGGTGTCTTTGAACACAGATGATGGTTTTAAGAGCCTCTCAACAGCAGCTGTGACTCAGTTTGACTACTCCCTTTTAGAAAGAGGAGTTATTGCAGAAAATGGAAAGTCTGAAGATATACATACTAGGGGCCCCTTTTGGGTGAAAAGAAGCAATTATGTTACTAATATTTAAATAATTACTTTTGTAGGTATGAGATATATACAGTGTGTATAGCAAAATGTAACACACATAATATTTCTATTTGATCTTGAGGTTAAATCAGGGAAAATTCCTTTCTGGATTCTGGGAGCAGGAGGAAGGAAGGAAAAATGAAAGAACATTCAAAGATGGAAAATATAAAAATCCAGACTTAGAAGACAGCGCCTGTTTCCACATTTTCTCCACCACACACTGCTGTAGATCTAAAACTATCTACAATACCTTGTCTATCATTTTGTCACCTGTTACCACTATACCAGTGTTGGTCTTTTAAGGGAAATACCCCAGTTGTTTCCTACTGACTTCGAATAGGAAAAATACGTGGGAGAAATGCAACTATGCAAGACCCTAAACACAGAATGTAAGTGTTCTGGGCATATTCTCCAATTTTCAGGTATTATCATCAGGTTTGAGGCATCAGCTGGGGAAGCAGCAGTAGCTCTTCTTTTGAAATTTCTCCTGAATTGCCTTCATGTGTATGCATTTTCCTTATTATGACTAAAAAGCTGCTATGTTGAATGTAGTGGTTTTGGTTGCTCTCTAGGAAAGTCTTTGTACACCATATACCTACTGATCATTTGTTTTCATAAGTGCTCGTGCAGATGGGTGGTGATAAAAAATTCCCGAAGCAAGCCAATATAAATTAAAATCCATCTGCATACCAGGTAATAAAAAAGCAGCACAATTATCCTGCATCACTCTACTGTTTAGTGATATGATGATCTCACTGCAGTGTCTTTAGCTGAAAATAAGTAAAAAGTCTTTAAATAAATTGTTGCCCTGTGTTTGAGGTATGGATTTTGTAAATTAAACCATAGATGGTTACTAGCTGGGATAACACAAGAAGATTGTTACATAAACGTGTAACTCGCAATGCTGAGACAGATTTTTTAAGTGTTAGTAAGTCAAAAGAAAGGCTAAATGTTTAAATGCATGGAAATTAAAATGTCAAAAAAACAGATTCCAAAAGAATAGGAAACAAAGATGTATTAGTTTTCTGTGGTATTTCTTAAACAATGAAATAACTGAGGCCAGCAAAATATGTTGGCAACCAATGTAAAAATGACAAGAAAAGAGTTGAAAAATGGAAGTTTATCCTTGGGAACAGTTTGTTACCAAATAGTTGTTCTTTGTTTTGAAAATAATAAAAATGACTTAGATTATGTGGTGGTGTTCGTCACTGAAGTTCTAAAAAGCTGATTTAAAAGAAACCATTACAGACGTACCTAGTTCTTTCTTTGTGTAGTTTTCTTTTAATCTGCTGAGTAGCTTTGGCAGAGGAATGTATCAGTGATGAAAAATTGGATTTTTATAGGGTTCATGGCTAGTTAGGAAAGGGAATGCATTTTTACAGTTTTCTATCATTGTAGTATGTCTCTGATGTGATGTCTTTAAGCTGAAATTTTTAGCGGTAGTTTTAAGAAATGCTTAAAACTGATGGTTTTGGTTTTATTTAGCATATTCTGGTCTGGCCTTCCATGATACTGTAATTTTAAAAATGCTTCTCTGATCTTGTGGTGAAACATCTTGGCTGAATGATTTTAAGACCAATACAGGCTTGATTGTTGTAGCAGTTCAGTATTCTCAGCTGGGTTTGTCTGAATTTCTTGATGGTCACCAACTCTGAAAGTCTCAAACCGTATTGAGTATAGCTGCTGAATTAGATATTCACATAAAAGTAGACTTGAAAAAATTGTCCATTTTTGACTGGCAGTCCATAAACATACTTGAAATTGCCCAGCTTTTGCTGGGAGTGGTTAGTAACAGAGATGTTTTCAAAGCTGCAATCTGCTGAATTTATCAATAGATTTCCCTATGCAAGGTTTGGTATCCAAAATTCATTGCTATTTAAAAACAAAAGTTCGACTTATTGGAGAATTAGAGCTTGGGCTCTGAATTGGCTACAGGCAGTGGTCTTTTGCTAGGCGAATAAGCGGGAGTGTTGGTTAGACATTTTATGGGGTGCTGTTTATGGTGCTACTGCTATTAAAAAAAAGCATTATTTTCTATACCAACCTTCTATTTTTCTTTGGTTAATGAAACACCTGTAAAAAGCTTATGGAGTTCTGCTGAATAATTAATATCAAATTATTGATTTATTTTTAAAAGGAATTTTACCAGATTGTCACCTACCGAGAGCTCTGGGACACCTTTATATTTTACTGAGAAGCCATGTACAAAAGCCTGTTGACAAGCTTGGGCTGTTCCTGAGCACACGCAGCATTTCCTCTGGTCATCTCGCATCCGAAAGAATAGTGCAAGTTGGAGAAGGGTAGCGATCGGCCATAAGAAGGAGTACAGAACATGGAAAAAGCTGTACTGGTAAAAGATTTCTAGGCATTTAGGTCAGAAAGGAGTCACTGATGTCGAATTTGTCTTCTGCATAAGGCGGGCCATAAGATTTCTCTTTCTTTTAGTGGCTGATACAAGTGTGGCAGCTCTGGGTAACCTTTAAAAGACTATGCGATCCTAATTAAAATTTTTCAGCGGCTGGACAGTTCACAATTATTGGTGAAGGGTGTTACTATCATGTTTGGTAACGTATATAATGTCAAAACTGAATTTGTCCCACTGCGTTTTCTAGCCACCCTATATATCAGACTGAAGAGCTCCAAAATCTCTTTTCCATGCATAGCTATTCGTACACTGTGATCAAGCCATGCCTTTCGCTTTGAGTTCTCAGTTGGTTCAATCAAAGACATATTTCCCACATCTTTTGTCATTCTTGTGAGTCCTCTTTGAAGTCTTTCCAGTCTGATGTCCCTCTGGAACTGCAGCCTCCAGAGCTGGCCTGCTATTCCTGGTTCATCAGGAACGGGCATCGGCATCACTGTCAGAGGTAATATCATTTTTTATTGTAGCGGTGATCTCCCCACGTGTAAGAACTGAATTGTTAGTCCTGTAGGACTTCCCATTGATCTGATTATTCACCTCTGCTTCCAAGATTTATTTTTCTTAGAGTAAGCCTACTCTGCAGACTTTGGTATAATTGAGAGAAGCAAGATTAACAACCCCTGAAGCTACAATGCTTCTCCTACTTGTGGAAGCTGCAGTCTGCTCAGTAGACATAACCCTTCATCACTGTTCCCCTCCGTAGACACTCTTATCCCATGAAATTGGTCTATAGTCTATTTCCAGATGTGTGATCTGATACTTGGCTGCATCTGCCTGCTCGCTTCATTGTTCATCACCTTCCCAGTCGTCGTCTGAGAAGTTTTATCACAGATGGTTTTGACTTCCTTCAGGTTACTGATAAAAATGTTGAGTGCAAGGCTGAGAAGCAGTCCCCATGGGAGTCTGTTAGAAGCATTGCTGCTCTATTTAATCATTTAAAATCTATTGCATATGCACCATATTCATTTTATATTTTATTAATCAAAATGTGAGGTATAAAGTCAAATGCCTCATTGGAATCTAAGAATATTAGATCAAGTCTGTAGTCTGATAGAAATATAAAATTAAAGTGATTCATTGTCCATAAAAATTCATTCCTGGGCATTAATTATTCCTTCCTCTTTTTGTTCATCATTAATCAAATCCTTTCTCAGCTAATCCAGTCCATCATCAACAGCAATATCAAAATGTCTATTTGACAGTTCCCATTTACCCGGTTTAAATGTCACAATATTATAGAACAAAGATAAATACTGTTCTTTGTTTGCTTTGTCTCCTAGCGTTAGGAATAAGGGGACAATCAGCAATTGAGAAAAAAAAAAAGTCTAATTCAAAACCGGTCGATGCTGCTTCACACTCCCTCTAGCTGTAGGACTCACCGCCAAAAGAATGGGTACTTTAAGAACCCCCAAAGTGTAGGTCTGGTGCACTCTTTGGTAGTACCTGGCTGCACTGACTGATGGAGACTGGACGGATCCTGTTTGGTTCAGGATGGCATTTCCTACATTCCTGTATGGACAAACAGAATATCCAAAATTCGAATAATTGGCGCGAAAAGAATATAAACTGTAAGAAGATGCAGGGAAGGTAAGCTCCTGGGAAACCAAACAGTACTTGTGTGTAGGGGACACTTCTCCTGAAGGCTTCGTGCCTTCGTTCTGTTTCACGAAGAGCCACGGAGACGCCTGGAAGTCCACGCGTGCCCGTGTGTCCCTGGTGTCTCGGTACACGACCGGCGCTCGGGGCTCTGCTGCCTTCCCGGCAGCGCCGGTGCAGCTGAAACTCGAGATCAGTTTATCGAGCCAAGTGCTGGGAGCTGTGCATAGGAACGAGTTTAAGAGAGGAGGGGATTAGGGATCAGGTAAAGCGAAGAGGACAAGCACACCGAGTTGAACCGTCTTTCCAGTTGCAAGCTGTCTAATATTCTTTGCTTTGTAGGTATTGCAGGCAGAGGTAATGGGCTGCTAGGTGAACACTGTTAAGACTTTATTCCTCACATGCATCCAAAGAGTTGGGGTATTAGGGTTGTATTAGACAGAGCTCGACCTCTTGTGCTTGTTGCTATAATTTATTTGGGAGCTGGAAATGCACTGGTAAAAATCCTGGCCTGTGTGGAGCCCACGGAAACTCTACCACTGGTTTTCATGTGGGCAAGATTTCAGTTGATTCGGTTTTCTTTCATGATGACACTGGCTTCCTTCTTTCCGCAGCCTGGGTCTCGGTGTCCTAGGTAGGAGACTGGAATGGTGTTTTGATAGTAATCTCCTTTTTGTCCTCTAAAAGGCCCCAAGCCAGCCACTGCAATTAATGAAACTCCTCAAATGCTCGAAGGGAAGCACATATAATGCTTATCTGAAATTAGACTACAGTCCTCCAACACACTGCAGAACGCTGATCTGTGTTAGACGAACTGGCTGGGCAGTGTGTATTTTGTTGAAAAGCCAACAGCTCATTTGAAAAATCAGTGATGAATTAAAAGTAATAGATAATGGGAGCAGGACTGAGATAATAAAGTATGGAATATTCAGAGTTTATCAGATATTTTAATGTATCCAATACTTCCAGTGTAATGCAGAAAATTAAAATCACCCCAAAGAGATAATCTTACAGGAACGTATTCTCGAAACGCGATTTGTTTTCAACAATATTAACTGTAGGCTACAATAATGTAGCGTATTATGCAGAGTAAATGTAGGATAGACTTCTGTAGCTATTATTACAACTGTCCGATCAAAGAAATCTCTCTGTATAACTCCTACAATTATTTAACTGCTAATTTGATTCTAAAATTGTCTTTCTAGGCAAGTATTGCAGAAATCAATGCTATCTACTTGTGCGCACACAGAAAAATTCTTAACATCATTGTAGCCAGCCTAAACTCTCTGTACTGATGTTGAATTGTTTAAACTATTTGGGTATTTCCATGACTAATGAGGTCTAGCCATGGGTATCAGAGCTTTCAAATCTGGTTTGGTCCTGCTCGCGTGGGAAGCAATAGGAGGAATCCCAGGGACCTCAGTGGGTGTGGACTGAGTCTCTGATCTGCGAGTTGGGTCTGAAGTATGGGCTGTTTCTCCTGTGAAATACCACTAAGTTTATAGAGATACACCTGGGAGAGGTGTTTTCAGAAGGGGGAGTTTTGCCTGTTTGTACTACAGTAATGACCAAGGAAAAAGGTGAAAACATTATGGAGGGCATTACATGTATGGGATGACACTGATTTAAACAAATTGAAGTTGCCATTTTAAGGTGCTCAACAAGTTGTACTGCTAATGTGTTGAGCCCTTCAGTGACTGGGACAATGTAAATAAAAACACAGTAAGGAATAATCTCGAAGCTAAATAACTGTAGTGCAGTATTTGTGTTATCTATGCCTTCTTAAAATTGGTCTTCCCCTTAAATAAATAGTAGGTTGTTTCAGTAGATACAATTGTTAGCCAGACCACAGAGTACAAAGTTACCTGCGTTAGTTAAACTGGTGTAGTACTGAGACACCTGTGCCTCCGCTCTATGGGGATATGACATTTTCAGGGATACCACGAACTTTATTTCAGTTCAGAGTGGCATGTAATTGTTGTTTTGATATTGTTGACTTCTCTTTCTAGAAGGAAGAGAAAAATACAGTGATATGTGTATTTTAAGTCTTCTCACTCATGCTTTTTTTTGTTTTTAAATGCAAATACGCTTTGGTTGAGAGTGAAGACAATCAAGTATATTGATTCATGCTTCTCTTTTTATAAAAAGTTTGTTCCCTCTTGGTTCCTTTGCTTTCGTAGAAAAAAAGTTTGGGAGTAATTAACTTCAAAAATGTGTACTTCTTACCTCATATCATCCACTAGTAAACTACCAGGTTCTTAAAACAGTAAGTCAATTTGTGTGTGTGAAAGCTGCTGCAAGCAGCAAATTCCACCTTTTCAGTGTGCATATATCTGGGTGTTCCAGCATATCTTATAGATATGCATATACTTTCCAGCATATCATATAGAAATAACATGGTTCTGCCTTTTAAGCACTGAATGTGCACTTCTGCAAACAAAGATTTATTAATTACAGAGCACCTTCCTCTTTTACAGTCTTTTTAATATCAGAAGAATGTCATTCTTTCTCTTCAATACTATTTAAACATATGAAAAGTTAAAAAAAAAGATAGCAATTATATAATGAAAAGTAATGCTCTTTTATTACTCTATTCCTGTATGAAGTAAGACTTATTCCCGTCAGAGTAACACTTATAAACCTTTTGTTATATCAATACTCCTCTCAATGATAATATTGGCATTTATTCCTGTAAACAATTGGAGGATTGCCATTTTAGCTGATGCCACAGGCTCCTTAGGGAAACTATTTTTTATGAACTTTGGAGCAAAGAATGTACTTTATTTGTTTTCTATTTAATACAAGTGGATTCTTATAACTGAGGTGGCAGTATGATTTGGAAAACTTAGATTAAATGGAGTTTCACGCATGAATTTATTTTTTGTTCTCAAAATACACCCTGACAGTGTTGATAGAGTGGCATTTAGATGAGGTTTCTGGTGCATGTTTTCGTCAATGGGGTATAACAGGGATTATTTTTAAGTACTTGCCAACATGTACGTATCCCATTGTGTGGTAAAAATTGTTCTTAGGAGTATTTTTAGGCTCACTGGTTAAGCTATCTTTGCTAGAGAAAACATAGTAATATTCAAGAACAGAGATAGTGAAGTCACTTAAGTGTCTGCTGTGGCTCCCTCAGCACTTGTAGGGGGTTTGTATTCTCTCAGCTGGGAAACTGGGGGGGTTCTTCAGCTTCTTGATGAAATAGTAAATATTCTTCCAACACTTTGGAATAAAAGAGATTAACATAAGCAGAATTTGCAGGGTAGCATCTCTTTTTTTATACTTGACCTCATGTTTAAACCGACAGTTCTCACTTTGTTCTCTAATTGTCTTTGTGTGGTAGTAGCCCATAGTGTAAGCGAGCCTTCTGCTGCCAGAGCAAACCGCGGAGGCGAGAGCTGAGGCGAACGAGCGAGTTTTAGGTTTGTGGGGCTTCTGTGTAGTAAGTACTTTCTGTATTGACTGCTTGCTCATGGTTCCTCAAGTACTGTATCGGCACACGTCAAATACTTCATGGTCTTTTCTGGAGTGTGCAGGTGTCTGAAAGGTATTAGTTACACTGCTTCTGTTGTCTGCCTGGGCTTTGTTGCGTGGCTGCTGATTACAGAGACTCTAAGAGATAACGTTATGTACACTTATTCATACCATCAGCTTTAAAGAATTAATTTACTTTAACTGGCATTTGTGTTCGCTGCGTTGACAGCAGTAGTTGCATTCAATGAACTCAGGCTTTTAAAATCCATGTTATTGCACATTTGGCTCCCAAAATTTCATGAATTGTAGGAGCATCACTAATGCTGAGCTAGTAATACATTCATAGATCTTGCTGTATTGAAAACCATTTCTTTTCTTTATGTATTTATTGTGAAACAGTTATCATGGTATAGTTCTGTCACTGTAAATCCAGAGGAGAGAGATGGCACCTATCCATTTTACTGTGACTTATTTCTCTACCCCCGGTTGCTTTTGCTGAGTTAATCTCGGGGTTAAAACACCACTTTTTCATCTCCATGTTATGTTAACTTTGGTCAACTCAGTGTAGACAGTCTGCGTAGTCCCACTGCTATATCCCTGCTACAAGTTTACAGTGTTAGCCATCTCAGTGTAATAGCACTTTTTGGGGGAGGTTTTGCAGAAAAGGGGCAATATAGGTCTGAATGTATTTCTCCTCAGCGCCATCTGTAAGCAGGGATGCTTTCTGAAGGCAGCGGGCCACTGAGACCTGGCCACCAGCACGGTAATGTCAAACATCTCCGTAAGACCTGGAGAGGCTGCTCCTTTCTTGGCATCACAAGTCTCCATTTCGGCTTTGTGTTTGTACAGTCGCTCAGGCAGAAACACGTTGCGCATTTCTAAATTGACATATTTACCTAATTGTTTTTAATAGTTGTTTTTTTCAGGCCAGCTGATTCGTACACTTTCCTGAGCATTTAATTTGATTTCTACATTAGTTCCGTATCGGGGAGTAATTAGAATAGACAAAGAAAGAATAAGTAGGACTTAGGTTACGAAACAAAACTGCCACGTGAATTTATTGCCTGTGGTTCTTCGGGACCCAGTCATCTGCTACAACTTCTTTTAATAGCTCCTTCTGACTTTAATGTGATCAAAACAAACGTAGCGTTTTGTTCTTGAGTTACATTTGGATTCTGCTGCTTAGTTGTTGGCACAAAAGCCATTGAAAGGGGGTGGGAGCACTGACCCTGAAGTCTGGTATACCCAAACCACCGGGGATGTATTGCAGAGCCTGCCTAAAGCCCTCTGATACACGGTTGTCTTCCCTTAGTCAGTTCACTAAGTGATGGTGCCGGCAGAAATGTTTAACAGAAATATTAATGACTTCTATGGGATTTTGCAAATGCATCAATTAGCAATACAAGTTGAAAGGTAACGTGCAAGAAACACTAGCTAACGTTTTGTAATATTTTTCTTGCTTTCCTAACAAAAACAAAATTAAAGCAATGGATTTTACCTTCCTTTCTTTTCTCAGTCTATTTGAAAGACCGACAAACGTACAACCCTCCTCAGTAACTTTTTAATCCTTTGGCCAGTTTCCATCAGGTTTGTCAGAGATAGAGATGTCTGCCGTCTCAGGTTCTTCCTGCTTTCATGGAAATCAGTGCCTGCAAAGATGGAAGGGAGCTAATAATAAACGCTCTGCCGTTATCTGCCGTTTCGCGATGCTCCCAACCAGCAGAAGTGTGTGTGATGGAGCCAGTGGTCTTGGGGGGCTGGTGGGGAGGTGCCGTCTGAAGACGGGGGAAGGCTTGGGGTTTCTGGGGTACCCTGTGGGGTTCGGAGGCGCGGGCGGTGGGAGCTGGCAGCACGGGAGAGCCGGGTGAGAAGAGGTGATGGGGCTTCTGAGAGTTGGGGGGGGGGAGCTGGGATTACTGCGCCAGGAGGATACCTTCCCCAGCAATTCCTGGTTTGTTGTGGCAGGAGGGTCCTGGTCCTGACCCTGGCAAGGAAACCTGAGTTTTGCCATGGTGCTGGGTAGGGAGCCGGGAGCCGCTTCGGGGCTGAGGGGCAGAAAGCGATGGCAAACATCTGTCACCGCGTCCATGGAACCAACTGCTATAGGTGCAACTGGAAAGATGTTATAAACACTGTTGTTGATTCATTCAGCCAACAGAAGGTACCAGGAAATACAAATTAGCTCTTAAACGGTCTTTCCTGTTTCTCCAGGCTTTTCTTTTTTGAAACAAAAATCCCGTCAGCACACGCTCTTGTTTACACAAACACATATACACATGCAATAGTCCTCTTTTATGCCATGTGCGTTATCCTGCTGAGTACTCACTTGCAGCTCTAGGTCCTGTATTTATCACCATGGCAGTAATTGAAACTTTAAAGCAGTTTTCCACAATGCTATTGACAAAAAAAAAAAAACAAACCACAAAAAAACCCTCAGTGCACATTTTTAGAGAAGACACAAAATTACATTCTGTCTTCCAAGATACCTTGCAGTCAAGATATCAAGTGTCAAACACTCAACATCTTTCTGAAAATAACATGTTGGTTTTTTTTTTTTCTCTGAGGGATTATTCAGAAATTGCTAACTGGTATCAAGTTTATGGGTTAATCCCATAAAGAAGTGATGCAAGTCACTGGTGCTCAGCTTTTTCTTTGGAGAGAGAAATAAAGGGGACACATTCCAGTGTGTAGTTTTTAGATTAGCAATTTACATTGTAACAAAGTGTGATTTAAGATTTTTATGGTAAAACAAGATGAAATTAACATAAACTTTGGTGCAAAAATAGCAATATGTTCCAGTTGGAGCTTGCAGAAAAATGCTTAAAAGTATATAGCAAGTCAGGCTCTTGGAAGCTTCTCTCCCTCGCTCATCCCAGGTGCTGCCTTCTGGAATGAAACTAGGACCTGCTCTTCACTGCCTGGTACTGGGCCAGGGCTTGTGAAGGTGCTTCCATGGCTACAAGAGAGAAAAGGGAGGATGCCAATAAGAAATCATCCTTTTTTTGAATTTCCTGAAATGTCCCTGTAATTCTCTTGACACGACAAACTGATGTGGCAACCCATAGTGTTACTCTCCGTGTCCTGATATTAGATGTTTCAGATATTGGAGTACTGCTACTCATTAGCAGGTATAATATTGCAACTAAGATTTACATCAAGGCTTTCATGTGCCATAAGCTGAGGTTTTACAATATCCTATTTCTTCTCACCTTTGTCCTTTCTCGCTTTTTGCCAAAGAAAAAAATACTCAAAATTACCCAAATATGTCAAAGGCTCAATTTTAGAAGTACCATAGGTACTTCAGACAGCAGTGCTCAGTAATTTTCAGTGAGACAGGAGGTACCGGGGCGCTGACTGGTGAGAGTTACAAAGGCGTTTAGGTGCCTACAGTTGCAGATGGGAGCCTACAAGATCACTGGAGTAATTTAGGCACAGAAATTGCACTGCCTTTTCAAGGGGCTGGTGGCTTCTCAAGTGAGTAGGTGTTAGGCAGCTCTCATAGCTGGCAGCTCCTGCAAGTCTTACCAGGCACTTACATGCATCATTTGTAAATCTGCCCCTGAGGCACTCGTGATGAATTGTTCCAAGTGCTGTATTAGTTTCGTGTTTGTTTTGTCATCCATGTAGGCACTGGCTTCTCTGATCTTGTTTGCAAGGTTACGTATTGCAGGTTATTCTATATCTGCCTTTAGTGTTAAATACCAAAAGCAGCAGCCCTTCGTGTTGCTAATACTGAAGAATTAAAAATAGTTGGCACAAAACAACACTCATTTTGCAGTAGTTAAGCAGGGTTGATACAATATGCTTGGGTTATTCAGTACTGCTGGTGAGCAAAGACTGCTGCTTACTTCTCTGTCTCTGACCTACGGCTCTCGAGATGGTGCACAAATGCCCCTTTATAGGTGAGAAGAATCTTTGCCCCATGCGTGTGCCCATAGGTATTTCCTCCTCTTTCATATGGCAATGACTGTTTTGGTAGCTGTGATAGACCGGCATATTAAGTAAATGCATGTATTTTTTTGTATGTGAATGTATTGCTTGTATGCAAGTGTATGTATTTCTCTGTGTCCCTCCTTTTTTTCCTGTGTTTCTGTAAGGCCAGCATCTGTTTGTCTGAAGGTGATAGCTTTAAAGCTGTTTTCGTAAATATTTGATATAAGGTGCCCAGCTCCGTGATTTATATGTTAACGGATTAACAATCACTGCAATTTCATACTATGTGAAAGAAATGGAAACTAGCTCTTTCCCTGTCTTTACTTCCTCCAAGTCGTATTCACTCATGATTTGCATTTGACTTCAGAGCCACCCACACTGCTTCACACAGGTTGGTTATACCGAGATGGCTCCTGTAGCTGCGGATGACTGTGCAGCAGCTGTGCACAGAGCAGTGTTTCCTCCTTGCTCTCTGTGCGTGGATGTACGTTGGCTTTTCACCCTGCAATGAGAAGCAAGGCTGTTCTCCCAGGTTGGCCAGTGGGTGCCAAAAGGGTTACACCTCTGCAAGACACCGATCCGGGATATTAAATTGAACTGTCTGCCGGATTTCTTCCTGTTATCAGTATCTTTAACCTCATACCGCTCCTTTACTTTTCCAGACTGTCTTCCTTCCAAACTACCCTTTATTTCCTCCACGCACAACAGCACTGGGCATCTGCCCAGCGAGAACTGGGCAGAATACCTGAAATAATCACACCGGTTTGCCCGTTCACAAAATTATTTTGCAAAACTCGAAAGACTTGAGAAAGCCTTCCAGCCTCAGCCGCAGCTCCCTGCCCGCCGGCTGCAGCACGCGTTGCCTGCACCCGCTCACGTGCAGCCGGAGCTGGTGTTGCTCTGAGGACGGGGTGCTCCTGCCTATGGAATAAGCAGCAGCGTACTGCAGATGCTGCAGTATTTCATACCAAAGGTGTCACGCACACTTCGCGTGTTTTTGCCACAGAAGTGCATTGCCACAGAAGGGATGTGTACATTTACCTGGTAGTTCCCCGTGCCTCCTAATACCTCTTTCCTTGGTGCTCAGTAATGGAATTAATGTGACAGGAACGTGGGAACAGTGACGTGTTTGCTATGGGAGATAGATGAACGCTTCTGTTTATCCCGTCTGCTCAACTCCCTGTATGTCTCCATCACCGTCATCGTCCTTGGGTGATGGCCTTTGCTTCATGAGAAAGAAACATATTAAAATTGTTCAGCCTGAAAAAAGGTGAGCAAAGGGAGATTTTTGAAATAATGAGTTGCCATTCATGGAAGTGATCATGGTAGTGAATAGAGAATCATTATGGACTATATTAATTTATTTGTATTTATTTATGATATATCTCTCTAAACCCAGGCTTCTCACCTCTAACTGCTGCACAAATACCAGACTAAAAGGTCTTCCTTCCTTCCTTCCCCAGCAGCTCACAATGCTGCTGTGTCCTGTTCAGTCTGCTGCTGATGGTGCAAAGCCTTCTTCACTGCTTTGAGTTTAATCTGGAGTATTCTTCTTCGCTTCCGCTCAAATTCCCAGATGACTCTATGAGTATTTTGTGCCGTCCAACTAACATATTTCCTAAATCAGGTGTTCAGGAATAAAATGTGAACATCTTAGTTCCGGCACCACAAAACTGATTTTTGCTCCCTTTCCCCAGTGATGCTTTCTTTGGTGATGACAGCATTTGCAAGTGAGAAAATGTCCGTCTTCCACTTTTCCTAGCTGAAAGTACAGCCAATTTATTTTAGGGAACTGCATGGGACATTTTTTAATTAATCTTTTCCATAAACGTTGAAATTGCATTACATGATTGAGACCATGGGAACTAAACTCAGTGGCTTTGGGTTGTTTTCCAATTATCATTGTGCAAACATAAAGGGGAGATAGTACAGGAAGGAAGGTTCTCTAAAAATGCCTTCTCTTCTGCCAACCTAATATTTTTTTAACCAAACCTCTTTGAATTTATTCCGTAAACTCTATTTTTCCAGCATTCCTAGTTCTTGGGAGGCTCCTGAATTCTGAACAGATATTGTAAAACATGGCATGAAGGTAGGCTGCTTTTTTCCTCAGGAAACATATTCAATTCTGCTGGATTAGGGCTTTCAGAGCTTTTAAACCATATGAGCATAGTTTAAATCGTGATAGTGAACAAGATACATTGAGCAGTGTCTGTCAGTCAGCAGTGAAATGCAGTCAGCATTTTATTACTTATAGCACTGAAAGTAATTTAATGAAATTAACAGAAAAAACAATTATATCAAATTGCTGTGGCAGATATTTGGACTATAAGTGCAGTATAATAAACTCATATTCATATCAAAGTGGAAAATCATGTGTAGTGTAGCACTAATCATTAAATTTTTTGCATCTTTAATGAGTTCATTTCTAAATACAGCTATGAAATCTCTTACTGATTTCGTTGCAGTGTTCATTTTTCTCACCTTCAGTGTACTCACTGTGTTATTAGTGTCATTTATGATATGAGTAGTTTACATTAATGCCTCAAGGTCTACATTGATAGTGTTACTATTTTTAATGGTTTATTGCATTAGGAAATCTGAACTTGATACACACCTGGTAATTTTTTGTCTTAACATCTGATACCTGTTTGTCGTGGTTTAACCCCAGCCAGCAACTAAGCACCACGCAGCCACTCACTCACTTCCCCCTCCACCCAGTGGGATGGGGGAGAGAATCAGGAAAAAAAAAAAGTAAAACTTGTGGGTTGAGATAAGGAAAGTTTAATAGGACAGAAAGGAAGAAAATAATAATAATAAAAATAAAATGACAATAATAATAATAATAAAAGAATTGGAATATACAGAACAAGTGATGCACAATGCAATTGCTCACCACTCGCTGACCGATGCCCAGTTAGTTCCTGAGCAGCAGGACCTGCACTCCCCAGGCCAAGTCCCCCCAGTTTATATACTGGGCATGACGTCACATGGTATGGAATACCCCGTTGGCCACTTTGGATCAGGTGTCCCGGCTGTGTCCTTCCCAACTTCTTGTGCCCCTCCAGCCTTCTTGCTGGCTGGGCATGAGAAGCTGAAAAGTGCTTGACTTACTTAGTGTAAACACTACTTAGCAACAACTGAAAACATCAGTGTGTTATCAACATTCTTCTCATCCTACATCCAAAACACAGCACTATACCAGTTACTAGAAAGGAAATTAACTCTATCCCAGCTGAAACCAGGACGCTGGTTTTGCTCTGGCTTCTTTGAACCTGTCAGGCAGCTCATTTCTCATGGCAGCATCTGGATGGGCTCAGTGGCTGGAGCGAGTAGGGGGGGTGAGGCACATGAAGCACCTTCCGTGCAACTTCTCGCCAGCTGAAGTGTGCCCAGCGCGGAGAGTTTCTGTATCGCAAGCAGAATTCATTTGGTATTGATTTACTGAATACTGCTAAATATTGCTGATCAAGATAGGAGAAGCCTCCAGGTTGCTGTTTTTATTGAATTGCTGTTGACAGCACTCCAGGTTGGTCCTAGCAGTACAATGATACCTCATGATTTACCAGCTATTGTCTTCTCTACATATTTTGCAGAATTCCGTTATAGAAATGAAATAGGTGAACTATTATTAAACTATATATGTTGATAATTAAGTGGTGAGGTGACTGGATTTTAAGTTGCAAATGTAACCAGTACAATTTACAGCTCACACTAAACTGCACTAATTATAGCCAAGGTAAGGAGTTTTTAATAGTTGCTTGGATAACTCTATTTTTTTTCTTGCTTGCATAGTATTACCAGACAGCATTTCAAATTGTGGAGTAAAATCATTCAACTAGATCTGTCTTAAAGGTTTTCATTTCTTGTCTCCTAGAAATTACTATTTTATTTAATGTGAAATTAGGGGGGGGGTTTATATGTTTGTGTGGAAGTAAATAAGGATCAGTCTATAGTTAGTAGTTTAAAATAAGTTCATTTGTTTAGTAGGTTTCTTATTATGTGTATTTCCTGTGAAATTTATAGAGGCCTGACCAGTAGGGTTGTAAGATGTGAAGTGATGTGTTAATGCATTACAACTGTACTATTAATTTTTACCCTTGTATGATTCACCTGCCCCTTTATGGTTATATATTTGGAAAGAACAAATGTACCTTAATGTGCAATATTCACACTTGAGAACCATTTGGTGGTGGGGGGAAGCTGTTGTTGCTGTTGTTTTATTAGTGTATAACCAGAGTAATGGCACCGACATAGCAATGACGTTGCAAAGAGGCTGCAGAAGTCTGGAAATAGCTAGGCTAATGTTTTTGAATGCTTACAGGATAGTCTTTAATTTCGTAGTCTCTTTTCTTATTTTTAAGCCCTTGAAAGCTTTTATCTATTTTGGTACAGAATGGATCAAGCACTAGGAATGAACCAGGGTTGTGAAACGAGGGTTGTTAACTGTGAGACCACTGCCTCAGTTGTAGGATTTGGAAGATGTTTTCTGCTGTGGACAATGAGCTGCAGAAAGGGAAAGGTCTCGCGGGACAAGGCAGCCAAGATAGGCTTTGTGCTTTTGAATGTAAAGAGTGAACACAAGAGAGTTCGTTCGTGATGCTAATGCAAATAATTTAAATCAAATTTGAGTCTTCTCTTTTTCTGAGCATCTAGCTTGAGAAATCTAAGGCCCAATTTTGTGTTGAGAAGAGAGAGTTTTGACAATGCTGCCAGATTCTAACAGGTCTTTAGAATGAGTGAACTGTCATTCTTCAGAGGCTTGTAATGAGTAGATTTGGCTGGATAGCGATAGGGACAGTAAACGACACATTTCTTACAGTAAGAGAGCTCCATTTCTGTATTTCACACCCCCGCTCAAAAGCATCTGTATGCTTGTATTTCTCAAAGAGCGAGCTGCAGTAATTTTTGAGAGGACAAAATAGCAAATTTCCTCCCTAATTTTGTTTTCCTAATCTATTGAAAACCCACATCCCTGTATCTCCAAGTTTGATTTAAGAATCATCGATGTATAAAACCTCCTCTTGAACATTCCAGTTTAGCAAACATACAAGGAAGTGAAAATAGGGCATTATGGAGAGAATTCAGCAACCTCAGCTACAGGAGTCCCCACCGGTGACGCCTCTGATACGGCACTGCCTGTCACATTGACTGTGTCAAGGTCAAAGGCGTAGACGAGATCCGGGAGTTGAACTCGCGTGTCCTGCGTCCCAGTCCAGTACATCAGTGCTGGGGTATTTCTTGCCTTTCCTTCATTTTAAGTCGTCACTTGGTTATGATTCATGGTGCTTTATAAAAAGGGCTTCACAGTGTTAGCTCTCCTTTTAGATGGAAATTTTCATTCCCCTCTAAATGAGCTGCCAAGGAGGTTACCTGGCAGGATGCAGTGTTGCAGAAGTATTTCAGTCTTGAAATGGTAATGCATATTTACAGCTATTTCTACGGAGCTCTTTAGTATTGTTAAAATGAACAACTCTAATTACAGAATATTTGTTGAGGCTGTGATGACTCAGCCGTTGGTGCAATAAACAGAGGAGCAGAAACAGTGTCCTTCCCTGCTTGGAAGCTGCTCCTCCTGTGGTTTTGTAGCATGAGTGACTCGAGTTAGCACCACAAGTGCACTGTGATTTTGGCTCCCCTGACCTGTCGAACTTCCTGGTGCATCAAAAGCTCACATCAGCCGTTTTTGAAAGTCTATTGATATGCATCAGAAATTAAGTAGTATTTAGCTTTATGTCTATTTTGAAAATGTCTACTTTGTAGTGAACAATTCTACAGTGGCAGTTTGCTATGCTCAGATTAGATTGTTTTGGTTCGTTATTGAAACAAAAATCTGAATATCACCTGAAGTACTTGCAGCAGTAGCGCTAATGCTGATCAGGACATCTGTTCAACTGCAGAATATGCTGTGGAGAAGCACGCAATTTGCAGACATTACGTAGTACCTACTCCAGTTAGTTCTGAGGTTTGGAGTGAGCGGTAGACGAATACTGCTCTTGGCCTGGATTTCTGGGATAATAAACCCCAGGAGAATAGGCCTGTAGAATTTTAGAAGGGTGGAATTGGTGGGTTTTACAGAAACTAAACTTCTTTTAAAAACCTCTACAGCTCAGCAGAGAGCGCTCTGTGGATTTCTATAGGGTCATTTGAGAGTTCTACAGCAAACAGATCACCCTCTATTGAATTTCATAGTATCTTACCACAAAAGGATAGTTTACAACCTCAGCTTATTCATTGTGCCAAAGTATCATTCTCTTTGGCAGAAAAAACCTTTTTTCCTGTAAGGGTGGTCAAATGCTCCAGCTTTTCCCGTGGAAGCTATGGAGTCTCCATCCTTGGAGATGTTTAAAACCTGACCGGACATGGCCCTGAGCAACCTGCTCTGGTTGACCCTGCGTTAATGGGCAGTGCTGGACTCAGTGACCTCCAGAGGTGCCTGCCAGCCACATCCATTCTGTATGACTTTCTCTAAGGTGTTCCCCTTCCAGTTACCCCACAGGCACACAACTGGAACCATAGTAAGAGAATAAAGTGCCAGGGTCTGTTCTATAGGATCTGCAGAGACCTGTAGTTACTCTCAGACCCAAATGCCTTCATAACAACTCTATGTCTATCAGGACTGATGTGGTCCACGACCTCATTCTCCTGAACAACAATCCCCTCTCTCAAGGACCCCAAAGAATGAATATCAGTACATAAATAGTGATTAAATATAATCTATGGAGTCATTGCATTGATGTACGATTCCATGCCTTGTTCATGCAGAACCAAGGACTGCCTGTTCCCCTTACCAGCCTACTCCTGCAAGGCACTCCATCGTGCAGAGCAGGATCCCAGCATACCATGCTCCAGTGCGCGAGACCCACGCGTGGAAGGTGACCCATTGCTCATAGATCTCGTAGACGTGATCTGGCACAGCATCAGTGTTCTGGTTATTCACCAACAGGTAGAGTCGAGTGTCCCCTGCATCATAATTCCTACATGTACAGTGGCACAGTTAATACTATATCTCTGTGTGACTTCAGAGGAGCCCTTCACCATGCTAATAATGACCTTTTAACACTTCTTTTTTTTAAAAAGCACTAAACTGAAAATGAGCTGTACTCTTTCCTATTTCATTCCTATTGCCAAGGATAACAAACCTGCAGTATAACTCTGTGCTGCAACATTGCACAGAGTCTGAGGCAACTATTTACAAAACCCTTTCAGGAAGGAGAAACTTTATCACACAATCAGCGATAGTCTCAGCCATGAACACTGTTGTGGTTTAACCCCAGCCGGTAACTAAGCACCACGCAGCTGCTAACTCGCCTCCCCCCCCCCAGTGGGATGGGGGAGAGAATCAGAAGGGTAAAAGTGAGAAAACTCATGGGCTGAGATAAAGACAGTTTAATAGGGAAAGCAAAAGCCATGCACACAAGGAAAGCAAAACAAGGAATTCATTCACCACTTCCCATGGGCAGGCCGGTGTTCAGCCATCTCCAGGACAGCAGGGCTCCGTCACGCCTAACGGTGACTTGGGAAGACAAACGCCATCACTCCGAACGTCCTCCCTTCCTCCTTCTTCCCCCAGCTTTATGTGCTGAGCATGATGGCATATGGTCTGGAATATCCCTTGGGTCAGTCGGGGTCAGCTGTCCCAGCTGTGTCCCCTCCCAACTCCTTGTGCCCCCCCCAGCCTCCTCACTGGTGGGGTGGGGTGAGAGGCAGAAAAGGCCTCGGCTCTGTGCAAGCACTGCTCAGCAGTAACGAAAACATCCCTGTGTTATCAACACCGTTTTCAGCACAAATCCAAAACATAGCCCCATACCAGCTACTATGAAGAAAATTAACTCTGTCCCAGCCAAAACCAGCACAACACCTTGCGGGGTGCCAGGACCTGTTCTCAGCTGCAACAGCTTCTGCTGCCTTGCTTGGAAGAAAGCAGTAGAGAAGAAACAGCTTCAAAAAGGCTTAGGAAAACAGTAGATAGCAGGAGACAGAGGTGGAAAAAATAGCGCATTAATAACAGAAGCTTTTGTCCAAGATGGTGTCCTCTACAGAAGATTGCATCTGCCAGCAAGAAAGAATTGAACTAAAGGTTGTTCAGAAACGTATGGACGACCTACTAATTTTTAATTCCCCTGCCAGGAGCTAGCCCCTGTGCTACAGAAGTGAATGTTACGTCTTCTCCAGTCGATGCACCAGCTACCACAGGTGTTGCTCTGCAGCAAAAGCGAGTCCACCATTTTGTGAAGACCTGAGATTGCCAAATACATTTTTTTCCCCGAAAGTGTGGGGAGAGAGACTGAAGAATTTCCAGGAAGATATCAGGAAAATAAAAAAGCAAGGTTTCCACTAAATGAATGGAACTGTGGGAAATAGGCTTTGTAGATGTGGCCAAATTGTGCAGAAGTTTTTTTAAACAGCATTGTAAATTGCAATTTGAATTTAGATGTCTCTATTGTAGCTGTGAGAAATCAGGGTCCTTTTGCAGGAAAAAACTGAAGCTCTAAATTGTTTCATTAAACTCTATGGACACCCTAATTAAGCAGGTCAGCTCATTTCAGACTTAAATTTATAACAACACACCTAAAAGCCTTTGCAGAATTGGAGGTCACCCGCAAAATAAACTGACACAGTGTACGAAACTTAAAATCACAGAATCGCTGCAAAGACAAGAATACCTCCTTAGCAGTTTGTGAAATTATTAGCAAAATTATATTTAACGAGTCTGTTTATGGTTTGCTTCATTCCCAGAAGGCAATATTCAAGTCCTGCATCAGAGAAGAGAATTTAAGATTTGCTCGCCTGGTCCCACAGCTAACCTGACAGCTGTTGCGTCACCCGAACCTGTCCTTCCTTCGCTGCCTGTTCCCCGCAACTACCTTGAACGTGAAGCAGCAAGAAAACGTGTTCACGTTCACCAGCCTGATCTTCTCTCTGAAACTGTGTGCAGCAGGGTCCTCTCCAGTTTCACAGTCTGAGAGGACACTTTTGAGGCTGAGCTGCCCGCGCCCCTTCCCTGCAATAAGGCAAGTCGTGTTGGCGGCAGGGATGGAGGCACAGCTACGGGCGGGTGGATGTCGGGGCACGTTTCGGCAGGCACTGCAAGCCTGGCTCAGCTCGTTTCTGCGCAGGGTTCAAAGGTCTGGCAAAGTTTGTGAGGTATGCGAGCTAGGCAAACCTTTGCTTGTAAATAACTTCAGAAAGGCAGTCGCTTCTCTTCACCTGTAGAATAGCAATAATAATCGCGATCTCCATCAAGTCAGCCCACTCTCTAGCCGGCGGTTTTGTAGCACGCCATTCCTGTGGCGACTTTTGCTGGGAGGCACGGACGGGGACGGCAGCCTGCAGCCAAATAAGGACGTGCCTTTTTTTCAAAGGTTTATTCCATTTTCACGACTGCTTGAGGCCAACTGTCTTCCTCCTTGGTGTACAAGTTGGCACCTGAACATCTAGTAATGAAATACGGTGGAAGTACTTGAAGTATTAGTGCACCAGGTTGGACAGCTAGCTTTACTGATTTTTTTAACTGATTTTTTTTTTTTTTCAGAGACTCCAAAGCCTCTCTGGGCAAACTGAGTGTTTGACCACTGTGACAGTAAAAAACTTCTTTTCTTATGTTTAAATGGAATTTCCTGTATTTCAGTTTGTGCCCATAGCCCCCTGTCCTGTCACTGGGCACCACTGAGAAGAGTCTGGCTCTACCTTCTTCACTCCCCCATCAGGTACCAGTGACAAAGGAGCAGTTAAATAAGACACAGTTTATTGTGTCAGTCATTAATGTAGAAAAACCTGAACTGTTTCCTAATGATTTCAACGTGGGTCATGACAAGTGGTGATCCAGTAGCTCATAAAAACTATCAGCAAAACAGAGAGGGGAGGGGAGGAAGGTAGACGTTGTTGCTGCCTTGCAGCAAAATGCTTTGCAGCAAAATGGTGCATCTTTTGGGCGGCATCACAAAATGCCTGAGCTCCGCACAGCTCAGGCGTTTTGTGATGCCGCTTACAGGATTCAGCCCACAGCTGCTTCCATACTCCCACTCTGAAAGGTCTCCAAAGTTTTGGTTTTAAGTACAATGCAGAATTGTATTCCTAATGTGGGTGATCTTTGCAGGAGGTAAAGCATCTGTGGTTTTTGGTTTTGAGTTTTTTGGTGTGTCGCAGTTTCCTGAAGCCATTATTTCCAGTGGCCGTAGTGAGTGATATCTTCACGTGGTTTGTCAGTGCCACAAACTCTTACACCCGCTCTGGTAGCTTAGCTCTCCTCCACTGCAGAGCAGTGGCCCGCTTGGTCAAAATCTGTTCTTTACTGATACAGCACACTTGACCTGATTGAAGGTCTACATTTTCATTGGCATTTTTCCCAGCTTCCATATCTCTTTCTCTCCTGCTGTTGTCCTTAGGATGTCAAGTGATATCAAGGGGTTTGCGCCCTGCAGGCCTCCCTGCTCCAGGGGCACTGAAGTAATCTCCCTCTGGTACCTTGCTTCCAGTTTTGACTTTCCTCAAGAGGCAAGTGCTGTTTGACAGGATAAAATATGTTGGTTGTAATTCTTAAATCAACTGAAATATTGAATCAATTGGTACACAGGAACAAAATTACATGGATTATCAGAAGAACTCCAGTAGACAACAGAGAAAACATGAGATGATGCTGACCGTGCATGTGCAATCCCAGAGCCTAATCAGGACGTCCTTTTCAAGCTGCACCAAGAATTTCTCCAGCTAGACTTACTTTGAAAGGACAACATAATACTGTAGACTCCGTTAATACTTAAGATTCATCAGGGTTTTTCATTGCGTACATCTGAAAGGTTGCAATTTCACATTAGAAATAAAATACAGCTATTCGCCAGTGACAGCTGATGGTATTATTACTGGCCAGGCCTGATTATACTGCAGTCAGGCACAGTGCAAAAATCTTGACATAGCCTTGTCATTCTCTGTCTCTTACAAACATATTCCTTTGCTGCTAGAGTCCCACTGTGAATTGGACCTGACCGTATCAGTCAATCTCCTGACTGTGTGAATATCCCTAGGACTCTTCAGTTGAGACGATCACCATAACTCTACTTTCTCCCATTTTCCCCCTCAATCTGTCAATAGCTACTGTAATGCTTCAGTTTTAGTTAGAGTTGGCTGAGTCACACCTGTCACTTGTTATTTACTTGTTCCAAAATGGTGTGTTCTTAGGTGAACTGCTAGCAGCAGGAAAATTCAGCTAACAGGATTGAGGGGAGAAACATTGAAACTTTCAATGCACTTAGCAGAAGGTTCTCTGAAATGACTGATTGAACTTGTTAACTGTTTCACTCAACCCCAAATTACGTTTTTGTCAGGTAATTTACTTTTCCACAATATTTGCTGACTGTTTACTGTGAGGGTGGAGATGAGGAGCATACATTTTCTAGCTTACTTAGAGCTTGAGAAATCCTTGACTGTACTTATCTGTCCTTCCCTAGTGGTGGAAAATCTTTTTTAAACCACAGTTGTGAGTATTTGAGTTGGCTTCTTCTGGGAGTGAATCAGTACAGAACCTCAAACTTCCTTCTCCAGGGTATGCAAGAAGCGGTAATTGATTCTCAGTTTGTTTTTGTGAAATGTCCTATAGACCCTACAGTCTGATTCACTATCAGTTACTGTCAGAGCATTGTAGGGGATGTAGCAGATACTACTGGAAAATGCTTATTGACAAAGGAAATCCTAATTTGATCATTTGACAACACTCATACCATCTATAGAGAATCCTTTCCAGTTAGTATATTTATGCTCTAATATGTCAAATGTTTCCAGATTTTGTAATAAATAAAATTAATTGCAAGAGAATCTGATGCATTTAAGTGAGAAATGGAACAATATGGCACATAAATTATAGTGTAGTTGTGGAAGAGCAAGAAACTCCTAAGAAATTCTGTGTTGCAGATGCTTTATGCAAAATTTATAAAATCCAGTGCTGGAAGTGGGACAGGAAAAATGTATACAACTTGGACCTTCACAGTAAAGCTGAACTGTGTTTAGTAATCCCATTAAACCAGACTATAAGAAATAGTCTGCTATCATGTTAGCATAGGCTTTTTGCTTCTATTTAAATACTTATTGTACTATGGAATAGCTTAGCTGTTAAATTTCTTGGCCTCATTCTGTATTTTATTTTAAACATATTTGTATTTGTTTCCAGTGTGATCATGCTAAGGGTGTCCGAGTCAGTGGAAACACTGAGTGTGTCCATTTAAAGTACTTGCTGAGTCTTAAGCTTTGTCTAGGTAGAAAAAAATATTACTGTGTCCTGTCTACTGCTTTTTTGGGGGAACTAGCTTTACTAAAAGTCATTTGCCATCTGAAGAACTGTCTCCTAGACTAGCTGTTCTCATAGCTTATGAACTGACAGAAGCAGTGCATCTTCTGGAGGCTAACCCAGAACTTACCTGGAAAGCACGTCTGATTGTGGTAGGCACAGCCCATGAAATTAGTCCTGCAAACACTTCACAACATGAGAAGAATAGAGATGGGGGGTGTGTGCGTGTGTGGGAAATAATAATTTGAGTGTAATGGAAAGGGAGCCGAAGGAACTGGTGTAAGAAGGCTGGGCTGTAAAGAAAAACATGGAGTTGCTGATACATTTCTGTTTGGATAGCCTGACAAATTCACTGCTCCGGACGAAAAACCTCTGAGCTTCTCCTGCTGCCAACTTATGATGAGAAACATACATTATTATAGTGCCTGAGAGGGTATTACCTAATGCTTCTTCTGCATTTGTTGCCTGTAATAGTCATTTTGATAATGTAGAGAGGTTTAGAAGTATGAATCAGTGTTTGGTACCAGAACAACCATTTTATTTATTGCTCCTAACTCATGAGTCCTTTCACAACTTACTTTGATATTACAGATGCGTTTTCTGTGGTATGACTAACACAGGTTTCTCCATCCCACTGCGGATACACAGTAATGCAGATTTTCTGACTGGATGATGATTATGTACTAGCCTGGGGACAGAAAAGGAGCTATAAGGCCTTTGGGAAATACTGACAAAATGTAACCAATATCTAATCTTTTCATTGTAGAGTTGCTGATGTAGCTCTAGTGAAACATTTACCAACTTGCTTGCTGTTGCCTATTAGGCAACCTCCCACTCACCAGCTACCCTTGGTGTTAGTCTATGCTCATGGGAAGTAGTAAGTCTATGTTAGCACACCTTTTTGTCTTTAATGTCTTTTATTGCTGTAGATTTTTTTTCCTCCACAGAATAGATAAATACAAATTTAATGTATTACCATAGATATGGTAATTGTTTTGTGATGTACATACAATCAGTAATTTTCAGACAATATTTACCAATAGGGAGACCTTATGAGTAGAAGGGCAGCCAAAAAAGGTTCAGTGGTATTGTAAAACTTCCATTAATCCATAGACTACTTTTGTACAAGCTTTAAGTTACAAGAGACTTGAATCACTGGCTTCACTTCCTTTCTTACCACTTCGAAATACTATCTTGCGAGCATTGTGACTGAATGGTTGAAGGTGCAGGTGAATTAGTTACTTTAAGGCCATAAAATAAATCATTGTGGTTCTGCTTAGATCCTGCATGCTGTAAAATGAGTCCTTCCATGCCTTCCAACACTAAATTATTACTTTCTTTTATCCAGGGCAATGAATACTATTGCCTCAGTCACAGCATCAAGGGTCCAACTAAACTCTGATTTTTTAATTTTTGTGCATTGCAGTTTCTATACCCTTTGGTTAAAAAACAGTGAGGTTCATTACAGGAAGACCACTTCAAAGACCCAATTTACATTTTTTGACAATACAAATGTTCTGAGCAACAAATCTGAGAGAAAAGACCTGGGTTGTTTATCCCATCATGATAGACCTCCCATAGCCTCCTGCAAATTCCAGATGCTTTGGGCGGATTCTTTGTGGCTGACTGCAGTTTTGGCTGTGGGCAATGGATTGATAATAGCAGCTCTAAAACTGTGTGTGATACGAATGAATTTCTTACAAGATATGTTTATTTTGTGCCTTATTTATTACTATGAGCTCTTTTCCAGGGAACTGCATGGAAGTGTTTGCTATACTAACTGATCATCTTGGCCGTTCTGGTAAATAGAAACCCTCCAGAATAACTGAATCATGATCTGAGCTTTGTGCTGGTGAATTTTTACACATCAGCGTTTTCTACAGTAACATTGAAAGCTAATTACTTTACAGATTTAGGATTTTCTTTTTTACCTCTTTCTCATTTGGTGTGTTGCACTATCGCAACCCTCGTTGGAGAGGTCTCTAATTCACAACGCAGTTAGCCTAGTTGGCAGACTCAGTATCCTAATAAAAACGCAGTCTCCTCGTATCTGAAATACCTCACTTCTTGACTTACTCAGGTAAAGCTTTTCTACAACGATGTATGCCAACCCCCTTGCAGTTTTCTTAGGAGGGGAAACAGCAATACCATTTCCTATTCTACTTGTCATCCTTTATTCAAGAATTTCACTGAACTTCTGTAAACGTTAAATTAATTCAGATGAGACCACTGCCTCTCAAATGATCACTTTTTACACATACTGCAAGTGGGGCACAAAAGCACGGAGACATTAGATACCTTCCAGAGGCTCACACAATGAATTATTGTCAAAAGCTGAGCCCTGGAGTCCTGAATCCATTTCAGAGTTGCAGAAATCCCTCCCACGATTCCCTTGGGTGCTGAATATACAGGATAGACAAAATGAAAGTATCTTTGATCTCTGATTTAACTACTACATGCTTAATTAAAGAGTGTTCGTAGTTTGTAGAAAAGATATCAAAATTTTGATTTATGAGTCTCAGGTTTGTAGGATCTGATATACCAACATGGCAAGGTTATATATTTGCAGAGGCTGTTGCAGTACTGAAGCATTCTGTGACTTTGATGCAGGTAAGTGAGTTTCTAAGACGCCCATTTACAAAACGCCTTTCTAAGTAGAATATAATTGCGGCACATGCACTTTTAGCTGGTAACATTCAGGTGAATATCTGCTTGCTCTGACTGTCAAAATGCAACCCAAGCTATGGCCCTGAAAATCTTCATTTTACAGCCTCATTTTCAGAGGAAATGCTGAGTCTCTTCACATTTTGATTTAACTTATATTTCTATAATGAATATTTTAATAGTTTTATTTTATATTTTTTGTATTATGTCTATACATTTTATGAAAATGTCTACTTCCCTCTGAGATAGTCTTAAAAAAATATCCTAGTCTTTCTCATATGCTCTGTCAGCTGCTTTTTTAAGTTGCATTCATCTGATCCTTTCAGTTAATAATAAATCTATCGTCCAATGTCAGAGCACTATAGTCCTTTTTCAACTTGCCAATTTAAGTCTAAATCTTCCTTCGTATTTCGTCGTTGTCCACCCGGTAAGATTGGTTTTAGGGCTCTACTGTCACATTGCATATATGAAGCATTACTTCAACTTGTACTTGGAAGCAATTTGTATAAAATGTGTGGATGCATAATTTTCACTTGTATGATCCCACCGCGTCAGTTCTTTTCTCACACTTTTCCTGCTGGCACACACCACCTACGTACTACCCATCTCCTTCTGGCCTGCCTGTCCTACCCGCTTTCCCCCTGCTCTGGCTGACGAAAGCTCCCTTCGGCTGGGCACGGCCTCTGCCTGCTTTTCGTGGAAGCTCTTCTTTTCTTTTCTGTTCTGAGAGTAGAAAGGGACCGTAACCACACCGGGCATGCCGCTCGTGCTACTCAAGTACTACAGGCAGTGTTTACTCCGAGGGGATCGCTAGTCTTTTTCGAAGCATTTAAGTCTATTCCAAAGAGAAATCGCAAGTTCTCTCTTAAAATAATACTTTCCAAGCAAGCTGATCACAAAGAATAAAATCAGTAAAATGGTAAATAATTGCAAGAGAACTTTATGCACTTGCTTCCATTAAGAATACGTACTTCCTTAAGTGATTATGAGACAATACTGAAGTGGCCAGATCTTTCCTTGGCATGATTTGACTGTTATATTGGTCGATTTACATTGCTTTATAAGAGATTAAAATCTGACCAATTCGACTTAGTGTAAGTGATTAATACCTATTTCGGTGAAGCATTGACCCTGCTCCTGACTCTCTTGGTTTCCGTGTGTGAATCAGAGGTAACTCTGCATTTAATTTAATGGTACCAAATATGCTGTTGGCTTGCATTATGAGCAAACTACTTGATAAACACTTTACAGTATTATTTAAATGAAAGTATTGCTTTCATTTATACAGTCCTTTGAAGGGAAGGATAACAATCATGCCTCCTGATTTAATGCTGAATGGTATAAGAAAATGGAGCGTACATATCAAGTCAGCCTCCTCTAGAAAAGCACTGATCTGTCTGTAAGTAGGGGCAAGCCAGAAATACAGATAATCAGAGGCACATCAAAACCCGTTCTGTAAATGAAAAGCATTTGTTAAAAATATGCCATTTGTCTGATTTTCTTCTGCAGAGAGATCATCTCTTAACCATGAATATTTCTGCTAAATGACATATTTGTTGCGTTCAACAGGAACAAAGGAAAATACAAATCCTAATGATTTTTTAATGACTCGATTCAGCTATTTTTAACCCCTTGCAATCAATAGCTGATTTTTTTCTAATTCAGCAGAATGATCACACCTTCCCATCTAGCACCATCTCCACTGGAAACGGCTATAGAGCATATTGCTCTCCATATTGACAGTTTTAAGACTTTTTTTAAAGAATGCGAATCCTAGGATTATTTGCAATAGGACTTTGATGTTTTGTAATTTACAGTCCCAGTGTGAAGAGTCTATGGCTTTGCTATCTATACAGATCTGGATAAATAGTGAGTTTAGATACCAGTCCCTGTGCCTTTGGCTTATTAAGGTTTAGTGTTTGTACATGTTCTGCTTACACTTTGGTGTGTACCACTTATACAAAACCTCTGATGGGGACGGATGACAAAAGATCATCTTGCAGAGAAGATCTTCAGCAGAGAAGTGATTTCCAGATTCATTTTTTTCCTTTGTAATGAGCCTTGTACGTTTTCAACTCACCTTGTTAATGGCACTGCGGTAGCTGGGATAGTTTAGGGATATAAACAGGACAATGTTTATAGGAGGAGATGAGACGTTTTATTAGGAACAACTGGAAGAGTTGGCAAAATTGCATGTTTTAGATGCACAAGCCTTTCTTCATCTTTGAAAGAAAAGCAGCAGCTTTCAAAGCTAAATGCATGAATACTGGTGCTCAGAGTCTAGTTAGAGAAGTATGAATTAAAATATCTTTGGGGACGTTGCCAGAGAAAAGAGAGAGAGGTAGATTGCTTTGTAAGGATGTGAAAAATGTATGACTAGTACAGAGTTTGAGTCCTTTTAGTTTTCTGATACAATGTGCTTCCAGATATGTCAGTTATCTTTCTATTTATGTTTTTCTATCAGAAAAAACTGTAATACTTGCTTCCCTCAAAAGACAGTATAGAAAATGAAGTAACTGCTATCTGTTTTGGACTCTTGAGTGTGCAATATACTCTGAAAAATCAGGTTCTTGGGATTTCAAGTTTATATCCAAAAGCAGGGAGGGGTTGACAAAGTTTGGCATTAATTTTCCTGTACCTCAGATCCCTGATGTGAAGACTAATCTTTTTTAATTTGGGGAATGGATGAGAGAATTGAGTTTTATTAGGGACGGCATCCTCAGTAATAAACATGAAACAAGAATTCATGGCTAAAATCTGGTGCACATAGCAAATATGGGTGTGCTGGTTTGGGCTGGGATAGAGTTAATTTTCTTCATAGTAGCTGGTATGGGGCTGTGTTTTGGATCTGTACTAAAAACAGTGTTGATAACACAGGGATGTTTTCGTTACTGCTGAGCAGTGCTTGCACAGAGCCGAGGCCTTTTCTGCCTCTCACCCCACCCCACCAGCGAGGAGGCTGGGGGGGCACAAGGAGTTGGGAGGGGACACAGCTGGGACAGCTGACCCCGACTGACCCAAGGGATATTCCAGACCATAGGACGTCATGCTCAGCACATAAAGCTGGGGGAAGAAGGAGGAAGGGGGGGGGGATGTTCGAGTGATGGCGTTTGTCTTCCCGAGTCACCGTTAGGCGTGATGGAGCCCTGCTGTCCTGGAGATGGCTGAACACCAGCCTGCCATGGGAAGTGGTGAATGAATTCCTTGGTTTGCTTTGCTTGTGCACACGGCTTTTGCTTCATCTATTACACTGTCTTTATCTCAACCCACGAATTTTCTCACTTTTACCTTTCCGATTCTCTCCCGCATCCCACCATGGGGGAGTGAGCGAGTGGCTGTGTGGGGCTGAGTTGCCGGCTGGGGTTAAACCACATCAATGGGAGATATATGGTATGAAGAGGATGATTAAAAAAAGTGAACAGACATCTTAATTCCTGATTGCTATCCAGTGCCTCTGCTGAATAAGGCAAGGATTCCGAGGAAAGGATGGCATGTCTGTGTGCAATCAAAGGCTGTTGTGGAGGAGCATTTTCTAATTTTGGAATACTTGACTTTCCAATTTGAGTAACATTTATAACATCAGGTTTTAGTTTTTAATTAAATGTGATATTCAGCACTGTTGTGCAAAATTTTTATGTTATGTCATTAAAAATAATAGAAAGGGAGAACATGGTGTTCTCAAACCCAGGACTTTGAGTGAAGGCTTCTGACTTTGGTGTTGCATGTGTCCTCTGACTTCTTGTGAGACACCCTTGAGAAGTTACCCTACCAGCTGTGTCTCAGCTTCCCTGAGGCAGGTGGTTTTGTAAAATAGGTCAGATAAGGCATCATTAAATAACAGGATTTTGTAATGGTAGTTTATATTTGAAAATTTCAGTTTATGAAATGATCAGCTTTGTATTGCATAGAAGTGAATACTTTACTAGATTAACTGTACTGGGTTTGCATGGCAAGGTTTTGGTAGCAGGGGAGCTACAGGGGTGGATTCTGTGAGAAGCTGCTGGAAGCTTCCCCCATGTCCAACGGAGCCAATGCCAGCCGGCTCCAAGACGGACCCGCCGCTGGCCAAGGCCGAGCCCATCAGCGACGGTGGTAGTGCCTCTGGGAGAACAGATTTAAGAAGGGGGGGGGGGGGAAAACCCCTGCGCAACAGCAACTGCAGCCGGAGAAGCAAGGAATGAGAACATGTAAAAGAAACAACCCTGCAGACCCCCAGGTCAGTACAGAAGGAGGGGGAGGAGGTGCTCCAGGTGCCGGAGCAGAGATTCCCCTGCAGCCCGTGGTGGGGAAGACCACGGTGAGGCAGGCTGTCCCCCTGCAGCCCAGGGAGGTCCACGGTGGAGCAGATCTCCACCTGCAGCCCGGGGAGGACCCCACGCCGGAGCAGGGGGATGCCCGAAGGAGGCTGGGACCCCGTGGGAAGCCCGCGCTGGAGCAGGCTCCTGGCAGGACCTGTTGCCCCGTGGAGAGAGGAGCCCACACTGGAGCAGGTTTGCTGGCAGGACTTGTGATCCCACAGGGGACCCACGCTGGAGCAGTCTGTGCCTGAAGGACTGCAGCCCGTGGAAGGGACCCACGCTGGAGCAGTTCATGAAGAACTGCAGCCCGTGGGAAGGACTCACGATGGAGAAGTTCGTGGAGGACTGTGTCCCGTGGGAGGGACCCCACGCTGGAGCAAGGGAAGAGTATGAGGAGTCCTGCCCCTGAGGAGGAAGGAGCGGCAGAGACAACATGCAATGAACTGACCCCAATCCCCATTCCCTGTTCCCCTGTGCTGCTGGGGGGGAGGAGGTAGAGAAAATTGGGAGTGGAGTTGAGCCCGGGAAGAAGGGAAGGGTGGGGGGAAGGTGTTTTAAGATTTGGGTTTTTTTTCTCATTACTATTCTCTGGTCAATTGGTAATAAATTAAGTTAATTTTCCCCAAGTCCAGTCTGTTTTGCCTGTGACAGTAATTGGTGAGTGATATCTCCCTGTCCTTATCTCGACCCACAAGCCTTCCGTTATATTTTCTCTCCCCTGTCCAGCTGAGGAGGGAAGTGATAGTATGGCTTCGGTGGGCAACTGGCATCCAGCCAGGGTCAAACCACCACATTAACCTCTGTTTCATTTTGCATACAACATCATTACCGAGCTCACCCTTTCTTGATTTTCATTGTGAAATATCATTACAGGATATGTAAAAAATAAAAGAACACTTAGGTACTAATTATGGAACCATTTCTATTAGGATATTGAAGTTTTATTCAATTTTTCACCTACCTTAAATGTCACTATTCAATTTTTTGGTCTGTGTGAAGATCGCAGTATATTTTCATCATATTGATCTGAGAAAAATATTTTTGAAACATTTAAACTAATTCTGTTGCTTTATAACCTGTGCACTAAAGCTGGGAGCGTTGTTTAGCCACTAAATGGCTGATTTGCTCTCCTTCAGGCTTCCTGTACACTAAAATCATTGTCAGGTAACATCAGATGCATCTTTGAGAGAAGCTAATCAGATGTACTAACACTTTTACTTTATATTGCCATTAATTTTACTTTAATCAAGTATCCATTTTCTTAATTTATAATTGTTTTGAAGCTGCCAGCCAAGGTTAAAGGTCCTTTTTTCTATCAGCGAGGAGAACGCTTTTGTTAAGCTCTCTGTTGCTGCGTTGCAGAGTCTCAGAAGGCAGGATGGCAGCCGCCTTGAGACGGCTGATTATAATGTTCAGGAGTACTCCAAGGCCATTCTTCAAGGCAGCATCTTTTCACAGTAAACCCGCCTTTGTGTGGCCTGTAAGTCTGGCAGGCCATTAAATGAGTGGTAATTGATGAAAATCTGTAATGTCCGTTGTGTTTTGACCTAAATGGCAATCCATTTCTAAGACTATTATCACTTCATCCTTCTCCAACAAGTTGTTCACTCGAGTTATGCTATCAGTCCTCCTTCATGCTGATCTTGCTGACAGAGTAATTATTAAAGTATGTGATACTATTAGTAAAGATGGTGTATTGCATAATGTGTGTTTTCATGTCATGTGAGGGCTAAAAAGTTCTTGATATAGAAATCACTGCTGTAGGTGAAACACCTACTAGAAAGCTTCCACTTGTTTGGCATTTCCTTGCTTTTTTAGGATTTATGTCAGAAAAGTATTCAGTGACCTCAGGCAAAATGTGTTATGGAATGTTGTATAATGGATGTCACAGTTAAAACTGTGAAACACTGGGAACATGTTTTCATGGTCCTCTGTTGCAGAGAGGTTTGGTGGGAATGGTGAGACTGGTGTGCACAGAGAGCGAGTGGGGATGTCTGGATGCAGAAGGAATGGAAGGGGTGTCAGATCGAAACACATGTCAGGACCCCCCAATCAGGAGGAGCCCGCACCCAGACTAAAACGAAGGACGAACTGCAAACGGGGAATCACTGAGCTCTTCATCGAGAGGTAATTGCAGAAGAGAGACAGAAGCCCTAGCCCAGTGTCAGCTCCAAAAAGCACACCAAACCCAGCACCGGGCTGCAAGCCTGGGAAGACGCCGGGGGTGTGATGGGGCTTTTCCCCAGCGTTGCTGTGGGAGCCCGGTCAAGGCGGCGTGGCCGCGGCTGTGCCCTTGGTGCCCGGCCGTGGGGCAGCCTGCCTGGGCACGCTCCTCCCGGGGCACGGGTCGGAGGGGTGAGTGAGTGAAATCAGTTTTGTTTTTAAGACAAAACCATCTTAAAATGACCCTGCCCTGCAGCCTCATGTTGAGCTGTGTTAAACGGTGGCTACGGCGTGGCAGATGTATTTGCTGTGCTGTGACCTTGCAGCGTCTGTAAGGTGAGAGCGTAGCATGGCCAATAAAGCGCAGCATTTTTCACATTTGGGGCCGTGCCCTGTAGAAGTAGCTGTCTGAAAAGAATTAATGGGAGTGGGTCAGGTATGTGAGGGGAGAGGGAGTATTTAAACGGTTTGGCAGGAGATCAGCAGTGGATATGAGTCACATTTCTGGCATGGTACGTATTTTTAGCATTTACTCCTTGCGCTGTATCTTTTCTCATTCTATGATAAATAAATACGAATGCTGTGTGCACTTCGGTAGCACCGGTCTTCTTTTTTGCATTCAGCAAAGCTGGTGTGGAGAGGTGGTGGTCTTGGGAGTGGGACCTGCCTGGTCTCTGTGTTTGGTGGAGAAGGGCAGCGACCAGTTATTAGCCCCACAAATCTGCAGTTTCTTTGGCCTGCTCAGAAAGCCCTTTGTGATCTTTCCCTTCTCTCTCCAACCATTAAATGGAAACGTGAGATGCAACCGCTGAGAAACAAAGCTCTGGTTTCTCCAGGCTCCTGAGAGTCAGGCTGGAGTGCCTGCAAAGAGCTGGTGAGATCCATATATCTCTTGCGGCTCTTTTGAAGGGAGGAGAATTGGGGCAAACTCCAGGATTTTATCGTCATAGAGATTTTAGGGCTTTTAATCCTCTCCTCTCTAGATGAAGGGGAGGAGACCTGTTCTGTGTAACTCGCAGTCGGGGAATAAAAGGGAACACATGGTTGTCCTGCAAGTCAAATCACCATTCCATCTCAGATGTTATTTCTGAAGTTGTAATATATTGATATGACTACAATTAAGAAGGTAAAGAAATAATATTTAGAAGAATAACACATGTTTTTGTATAGGTAGTCAATCAAGCATTAAATGTACCATCTCTGCACCAAGGTGCATTTAACGCCATGGCTGAGGGCTTCAGGTTGTCTGCCTGAAAGGTGGGTGATACTACAGGGCTTTGAACTAATGACATCTAAGCATCTCTGGGTGTTTGGTCTAAGCATAGAAAAGATTTGAATTTCCCATTAATTGTTTGAATTTGTCCTTAAGGTTCTGCAGCTTTTTAGAAAAACAAAAATGTAAACCACCATCAACATGTACTTGTGCTTCACAGAGGAATGTGCTTAGGCCTTTGCATGTGCACAACGGTGTGTCCAAAATGAAACTACTTCTCTCTAGAAAAACAGTTTCTAATGTATTTGCTACTTTTTTGTATCGTTTTGCCAATACAAGTGGCAGATAATTTTTAAATTACTTTTAATTTGCTAAGGAATCATGCAGATGTATTCATGATAATGGGAAAACAAGCCTACTTCTGCCTAATGAATTGGCATGCATTATGGCTGGTAAACTGAAAACAAAGAACAAAATTTTAATCACTTTTTGAGTTTTTCATGTGTCATATGCCTTACTCTTCTTACTTTTTTTGAGGAATTTGAGGTGTTTTTCTCAGGACCTATCAGTCTGCAATTGCCTGTAGACTCAATAGTAACCATACATGCAAGAAATATGTGCATTAGATATTCTTTTGAAGTAAGTTACAAAAAACTGTACTGTCATTTAGATGAAAATATGGTAAGCATATATTATATCACTTTGCTCTTTGACCGATAAAAGCAACACCTAGCTTTCAGTGAGTAAACGGGATGGAAGGTGATAAATATAAATGTGCTTGACCTTCTAAGTGCCTAGAGGTTTGAGCTGTAAATTTTCTTTGTCTTGAATCAGAGCAAAAATGGGCTTCTGACTCTTTAAGTTCCCTTTCATGTCATTTTGGTGTACTCATTCTGTAGGACTCTGCTGTGGGATGTTCTGTAGAAGCAGGTGTGTTAGCATAAATGAATTGTTTAATGCATAGTTTTATCATCCTGTGGGTACTTATGCAGTTTGAAAAATAAAATGATGGTTATTAACTAATTGGAAAAATGTGTTTTCTGTGTGTCCTGAGACTGTGGATTATAAAGAAAATCCCTCACATAGAAAATCTTTTTAATAATAACCTACTAAACCTATTAGTAAGCTTCATCAAGGCAAGAAGGTCAGTTGCCCCCTGAGGATGATTTGCCTCCTCTTTCAGCACTCCCCTAATTAGCTTCCTTGTTGTAAATGTTTGCCACTGAGTAGTTGAGGGCAGGGCTATTAATCAGGAGAGGCAGGTGCTGTGGTCTGCAAGTGCTCGTTTCAAGGTTACAGCAGCACTGTCCGTGGCTGCCTGGTCTCTAGGACTGTTGCAGTGATGGTCTAAAAAGAGACCCCACTCTGTGTAGTTATCTGGTGCTACACTTTCCACTTTTACCCCCAAAAGAATTGACCCATTTTTAGTGAAGAAGCCTGAATTTTCTGCTAGGTTAAAGACAGTAGGTCGTATAGACCAGATCTCAGTTAAAGGTAAGTATTGGTTTTATTGGCGTGATCTGATTTTCCTCCCTTTTTCCAGTTCAGGCTCCAGGCTGATTTATGCCTGCTGGGGGTGTTGGACCCATCGGTTTTGGCCAATCTGACAGCTCGCTGAAGGGCTTCTGCTGGTACTTTGGGAACATATGTAGCATTTCAGGCTGGAAAAGTATCTGTCCTAGAGGAGAAATTTGTTTTGCAGCATGAACTAGCAGGAGAAAAATGGTCATTGCAGTGTGAAGCAGATGCGGTGAGGAGGCTGGATTGCTTAGCTGGGGACAGAGGAAAAGAATACCAAAACATTTCTCTCCAGAGCCATGCAAATAGTCCAGCCGTGACTTCACTCATGGCACAGTATTGGTTTTAACGTTAATCAAAATCTGCACTGGAGAGCAGATGGATGAGAGCGCACCACAGAAAACCAGCATAAACTCTGTTAAACCCCAGGCAGAATTTATGGAGCCGATTGCTCGAGGGATGCGGTGCTGTGTAAAAACGCGTGTGTGTCTGGTCTCTTCTGGGTCTTCATGGGAACATTTCAGAGGACTGGGCATGCATGCAGGAATCTCTCCTTGTCACGTAAAGAAGATACAGGTTTTTTTGTCTTGTAGTTCTGGGTAAAATAATTATCTTGGTAAATTAGAAAAAAAACATGCTGCGATAGACAAGCAGGGAAATTGTCCCCCTTCCCCTGCAGCACGGTCAGCAGGCTTGTCCGTGACTGCTTAATCCAGCTCAGGACTCAGCGCAGTCACCAAATTCAAACTAAAGAGCCAGGTTGATGCAAGCTTGTATGGGCTCAGCAATTTGAAAAGAAAGCCTGTCCTGTTCGTGTTCTTGTTTTAACTCTTTTTCTGTTGAGTAAGATCCTGAGAGGCATTTCTTCATCTGCTGGCATTTGGAGAATTTAGGAAAATGTGTATTTTATGCCCCGTCTTTTAATGCTACGATATTTTAGTGAGTAGCCCCTGGGAATTAGTACTGTGACATTAGTTCTGGGTGAATACTTTGTAAAATCTCGCCCCTCTGTGTGCGGGAAAGGTTGTTCTTGGTCCTACTGGAAATGCAGTGACTTTGTTCCATTACTGTCAGAAGAAAATATTTGTTTTCTTTCAGCCTAACCCTTTTCTAAGAATGATCTGCTTTTATTTCTGGTGTACCAACCCATCTGTTTTGATGGTTTGTGGTTTTTTTTAATAAATTGTATCCGAAATGAGCATCCGAGCCAGAGAGATTATACAGAGAAATATGTAATTGCCCTTCGGTGAGTCTATTTAGGTGTCAACAAGCTGCCTGGAAGCTCCATTTATAACAATTAGGCGATTTGCACATTGTTTGCTAGAAGCCGTGGCGGTGAGAGGATCAAAGGTTGAGCTGGGTTGTGTTGCGGTTAACGGGCACAGTCAAGCATAGCGAGTACCTTCTCCGGCGGAGGGGTAGGAGAGCGCTCCCATTAACCCGAAGGCCGGGGGTCAGCGGCGGCTGCTGGGAACTGCTTGGCCACGGGCACCGAACGCGGCCGGCCGGCGTGGGGAGCTGAAGCGGGTGGTCCCAAAGCTGGGCCTGCTGCGCTAGGCTCCGTGGGCGTTACGCAGTGGCACGTATGGCGTGTCTTTGGGTGTCTGTGGTTTAACGATGGCCCCAGCAGCGGTAGCGGCTCTGTGCCTTCGTTTAACTTGGACTGATGCATTTCGGGGTGTTTGAAAAGATTACACTCAGAAAAGATTACGCTCAGAGCATCCACATTTAATAGGGAGTTAATCTAATGGTCTGTTAACTGCATATCTTGCCCTGTTAACAATATTTAGTACTCTTTCTTATCACTGTTTCACATTCACTACCATGTTTAGCATCGGGCACTGCAGTTTAAATTTACTTAGGACACAGTCTGGTTTCTTCTAACTCTGTTGGGTCCGTGGGCTGAGTTGAGACACCAATCGTGGGCCCTTGTTTTCCCTTGCTGTGGGAGACAAATATTCTGGAAAAGCAGAACTACTTTGTAAGGTGTCGTAGGACGGAGAGTGCTTTAAGGGCCAGGCTCTCAGGGGAGCCGGGCATCCTCTCGGCTGAGGACAGAAGTGAGAAGTCTTCCAGGAGGTGTTGCCGTGCAGGTCCCAGGACCACAGGGAAGATGCTGGGGTCTGAGCCAGGGGCAGAACAAGGCTTTGGTTATGAAAGCTGAGTGTTTTTAAACAAGGACATTTTGAAAGTCTGGCCGCAGGTATGACTGGTGCGTACGGCCTTTTATTCCCCAGCTGGTACTTCTCTTCCATATTCCTGATGCTACAGATGAGAGCCTACAGCAACAACCATCCAACGTTTGACCTCTTCAATAAATACTATTTACAGGAAAATGCAGTTCTCCGCTCAGAGATTGATTATTTTAATTGTCTTTACCTAATGAGAAACATACATTTTGTAAGACAGCAAGCAATCTAATCAAAGTGCCCTAGAAGAGTAATGGGCCCTTTTGTTTTCACTCCGGCCAAACCAGAAAAAAGTATTTTGCTTGAGATTGACTCAAAACGGAGATGTTGAAGAAGTTAATCAGCTCTCTCACAAGTGCTTCAGACTGACATGCAACAAAATATTTAACTAAATCTTCATATTATTTACCTTCAGATTACTTACTCTCTAAGCATGTCTAAAAAAAGAATGTTTTATTTAAAAATGAAAATTTGAAATGCTTTATTTTTGGAAATATTTCCTTGTGAGTTTTTTTGGTGTCAAAATGCTTCAGTAGATTAAATAATTAAAACCTGCCTTTTTAATGGAACTATTTAAAATAAAATTCTTCCCCATTGTCTTCAGCTGGTTTGGAATCACACCCTTTTTTTCCCTGCCCTTATTTTAATTCTAGTACCATTTAGACCAGCATGTGCTTGGAAATCAAGTGTATTTATTTTCACAAAGGGGTATTAATTCAATGTAAATTTCACCTTTCTCAGAAATACTCAGTTATCTACTCAAAGTAGCAATGTACTCAAGACTTTTTTTTGGGGGGGGGGGTAAAAAAAATCCAAACCCAACCTTGAAAAGAATAGCACAATATATAAATCTTGATTTTTAAAATTCTCATATTATTATTTTTGAAAGGGCAAATCACAGAGGGCAAATGTCCAGACTCTGCATGAAAATGTTGATCGCTGTGTGCCTGACAGCTTGTAAATGCCAAGTACTTATTAGATGTTTATAAAATTATTTTCAGGCACTTCAGCTGATGAGTAGCTTGCAAATTGAGCCTCTTTTTTGAAGAATATATGATGTATATGTGCGTAACTGCTATTCCTGCGCTTTCAAAATCAGTGAGCCAGCTTTCAAGACACCAAGATCTACTTGAGTGAGTTGATCTAGTCCAAAGCAATTAGCAAAGCTTTCTAGATTTTTTTTTTTTTTTTTTTTTATGCTGGTCTTATTCTGCCGGAAGACCCCGGACAGTTTGCCCTTTCTTTGGATGATGGGCGTGTGTTGCCTGATGGGCGCCAGCCCCCGCTCTCGCCGCTGGGTGCTCCCTTTCCCATGCCATCACCTTGCTCCTTGTTGCCTTCCAGCTGTCGTCTTTTCCACCCTCTTCCACAGAATGCTTTATTTCAGTATTTCTTGCCTGGCCTTTAATCATGGCGTGGTAGTGTTTTCCTTGGGAGTTTCGCTGCTCTCTCCCTCTGAAGTACCAGAGGGCTTCAGCCCCGTTGATGGTAACTGGGATTTGCAGCTCTTCATCTGGGCTGTGTGAAGCTGGCGGGAGGAGAAAAAACCAAAAGCCACAAACCACTTTTGAAGTCCCTAGAACTATGATAAATCTCTGAGAATCCTTCATATTGTGTTAATGTATTTATGTATTTCAGAAGCTGGAGACCAAGCTACTGTATAAATCTTTAATGTTATGTACATGCATAAAATCTTAAATTACTGTTTAGTGACCTCAATGTAGAGGGATGGTGAGAAAAAATCCCACAGGAATGCAATATTCTTAATTCTGGGTTCCTCCATTTGTATTTTTATTTTCTTAGAAATTAATTTGTCTGTGTTCAGCAACAGATATACTTTAGGCCAAATAGCTGAAAGGCGTGTGTTTGGGGTCTTACTTTTGGGATGCAAATTCCACAGTTAGCTATCTTTATAGAAACGGCTTATATTTCAAGTTTTGAGGGTCCCCAGGCCACTGTGTAATCGGCAGACATTGCTAGGGGTAAGCAGCTTGGGAAATCAGGATGTTCTGTTTCAGTGACTGAGTCTGGAATTTAGTCCACCAAGTTTGTAAATGTTGCCATAAATAAATATTGCTGACTTGGCGGGCTTTGGGCAGTTTTAGTTTGACTTGTCACACACCACCATCGCTCTGTTTTCCAGGCTGGTCCCTACATGCATCGGAAATATTGGGGGAAGGCTGGTTGAGCACAGAATTCAGTAATGCTTTTGTATAACTGCCTTCTTCCCACAGAGAGGATAAAAGTCTTCATGGAAAATACTGCACAGGTCTACATGTCTGTGCTCGGCATGTCCTTTCCAAGTGAAGAAGTTCCCAAGCCAGTAATTGTGGATGGATGCAGAGATGGGATTTGCCCCAGCGGGGAAATGATTCGCAGCAAGAATGGGTTTGGTAAGGGTGGGCTGCCCACAGGGTCCAAACCACCGCCGCAAACTGGTGCCTCTGTGAGGTTTGTGGTTAATGGTGGTTTGCCTAGGATGCCTGGCACGCAAGGCTGGGTCTGAAACCCTTCTAGAGACAGCAGAGAAGGTAAAGAGGGGAACTCATCATGCCACAGGAAAGTAAAGTTTCAGTAACTGACGTATTTCTTATTAAAAAAATAAATAAATTAGTGCTCAGTTAAAGCAGATACTCAATATTTTGGATAGGAACTTTCTTGATGATGCTTTATGACTCACCTGGATGTTGAAGTGGTTGTATTTCAGTTTACCTAAGCAATTATATATATATAATTCAATATATAATAAAATCTAGAAAGAAACATTATCGATTATCTACCTGAAAATGCAATGGTGGGTTTTATTTATTTTTTAATTTTTTTTCAAGAAATGGCTTGTCTGCAGGCAAGCCTGCTTGTTGAATTGTGAGCTAACCTGTAGTCAAGCAGCAGGTCATTTACCAGAGGTCATTGATCGCTGAACACTGATTCCTCCTCTGCCTGTCCTTCTAAGGGAATGGTATTATCTTCAGGATATTTGTCCAAATGGTGGGTGGTTGTTTTTTGGGTTCTTTTTGGCATTGTATCTTATAAGTAGGGAGCAATGTTATTCTTGGTATCGGTGCAAACCTTACCCCAGCATTTATTTGTCCTTGCTTAGAGAGACCACGTTTTCCTGAAGAAACCGTAGGCCAGCAAGGACTTATTTTGCTGGAGTCTGAGGAAAGCTGTAGTTAAATCACCGGTGATTGTTCCTCTAAACCCCCACTGCAAACGTGGTTTGGCTGCAGGTCAGCTCGGAGGTTGAGTCAGCGCAGCGCAGAATGCCTGAACTCTTATGGAAGACTGAACATGCTAATTTATTTTTAATCTTAGAGCCCTTCGCCACACTCAGGGGACCCACTGAATGATATTTGTTGCCTCCCAAATGTTGTTTTCACTTAGCTCACTGTGGTATTTCTCGAATAACTGAAACGCATACCTCTAGGCACGTTGTGTGATACCAGGTGCAGTGTGACAGCATGACTAATGTGCGTCTACAATTAAATAAAGTTCCTGAAGATTTCTTTTTTCTTATGATAATGCCAAGAGATTTCAAAGACTTTGATGTTGCATCCATTATGTTGTTCTTGGTAAATTAGATTTCCTGAGTTGGCCTGAGCAGAGGTGCAGTCTCCCATTTTAACCTGCTGTCTGTAGTCTACTCAATACTTTTTCTACATACTGTATTTTGATCTACTGAGTATCAAATTTAAATTGGGGATTTTTTTCTACCTAGATTACTTGCATATATATAGAGTACACTTTGTTACTGATTCTTAATGTATCTCTTTCCATACGATGACGATACCTGGAAAATGAAGGTGACTAACACAACAGCTTACACGGGGGGGGGGGGGGGGGGGGGGGAAGCTACAGCCAGGAGCTTAATAAATAAATAACAATTAATGTATTTCTCATTGGAATCCAGAATGTATAACTTGCCTGTAGTGGTATCCATGTACTACTTTCTATTGCTTGTATGCCTGGCCTGACTGGAGGTACTGCTGGGTGATTTGTCAGATTTCTCGTTTAGACTTCCTCATCAGCCTCGAGTCCCTGGGAAAGCTGGTGACCAAAAAAAAGTTTAAAACAATAAAATAAGTAAAAATGGTTGATGATTTATGGGTTATTTTTACGGGGTTTTAAAAAATACCACAAATTTTCAAGAGCACATCCTGCCATTCGCTTGCTAGATTTGAGATGCAGTGAATTGCTGAAGCACGGACAGTTGCAGCGGGCCTGATGCATCCCTGCCCTGCTGCTCTTGCAGCTCTTTACAGCTGTGCAAGGCAAGTTCAAAATGCTCTCGGATCAAAAGATAAGTATTTATTCTTAATTGCATTAAGGCTGATTTATACAACTATTGTAGAAAGGGTGGGCTTTAAAACTGGAGTCAAGATACAATGCTAGCACTTTCAGTCCCCTCCTGTGACGGGATGGCATTAAGTGACCTGCATTTAAATGGGTTTTGCTTACTTTTACAAAAATGCAAGTGGTAACAGTAGGTTCACGGCAGCGGAGATTAGATTTACTATCTTTACAACAAGTTGGAATGTATTTATGTAATTAATTAAAAAAAAAAAAGTTGAGTAAGAAGAAAGCAGGCCATATTTCGATTGAAATAGTTGTCATAAACAAATTGAATTGACAGCTTGGATCAACTCATGTTTTTTTTTCCTCTCCTGCTGTGCTAAACCTTACTCAGATGATAAGAAAATTATGCTTTCATGGTAGAACACAACTAGCCACACACAGGGAGACAGAATTTAAACACATCCTGGCTCGCTCTGTAGTATAGGCTCCCTTTTTAATCCGCTGTTATTCTGTAGCATTGTTTCTTTATCATGGGGGTAAATGTGTAGTATTAATTTTTTAGCTTCAAGCTAAATTTTGCACTGCCAGCAAACCACCTTATTTCAGCAGTGCAGCCTCATTGTGATAGCTGCAAACTGGGATCCTGTGATTGATGCTATTAAGTCATGTAATATACTGCATTCTGTTGTCAACATTTATTTTTGTTATTGTCAATGTTTTAATATGTCTAGGCAGAGTTTTAAATAATTGCTGCAATAAAAGAAGCTTTTGGATGAGAAACATGGTGCCTGGTGGTTTGCAGAAAGGGAACGTGACTGAAGCATATTTATCACTTTGAAATTACAATTTCTGAGATGACAAATCTTTGATTCATGCAGAAAATTGTTAACATTTAGATTTTTAATTGAAATTCTGGATACATTCCTTGTACTATTTTAAGTATCACCTGTTAATGAAAAAGCAGTAGTCAGTGAAGAATGAAATGAATTATTAGTCTTCATTTAAGATTCAAATCAGTTTTAGTAAAACCATGAAAAAGAAATTAATGTGAAAGTCAACAAGACAAACCTCTAGACTGTAACCAGAATTACAATCTCATTTCTGCCCTCTCCTGCAACTAAAGCATTTGCCTTCAGTTTAAGGTAATTCAAAACAGCACCTGCCTTTTAGCTCGGACACCAAGGTGGGGGGTCTCCCACGTGTCCCTCTCCGTGGGGGGCCACAGAGGTCTCCAGCAGGTTGAGGGACTGCCTTGAGGGTGGTGTTCACCTTGTCGTGCTCTTGTTACACAGGTGCAAAGGAGCATTTTGGGTGTTCCTCGGGGATACGGTGCTGCTGCTCGGGTCTGAAGTGGCGTCGGGCATAGATAATCGTGAAGCCAGAAGTTGTCTTGATTTTTTTTTTAATAATTTTTTTCTCCCTCCACCTGCTTTTCTTTGCTCTTTCAAGGTAGCCTGTTTGGTATTATGCAAAAAAAGACTTTCTCCTTGGCTAACTTTTGGCCAGTGAAGCTCTAATTCTGTATTAACTCTCGGTGCTGGCTCGCCTTTGCTCTGCAGGTGATCCAAGCTCCTACCTGGGACTCTCAGAGCATTACAAAGGGGCAGAAAAGCAGACAGAGCTGCAGCAGACGTAGTGAGAGAGCTGCTGGGGAGCAGGGTAGGTCCCACAGCTCACGCTAGTGCTCCTCTTGGGGCTGGCGGGGAAGGACAGACCCTGGAGGAGAAGGTGGCAAAGCAGCACCATTCACTGAGAGAATTTTAAAAATCACAAGGTAGATTTATCTGAGCCAAATGGATATCTGAAAAATGAATTTACAGATTTTTTTCTGCTTGTGCAAGTATCATGAGCCTCTTCTGATTTTTTTTTTTTTTTTTTTTTTTGTATGTTCAGCATCCACACTTTAACTCTTTACTGTACTCACAATTTTAGTCCTACTTAACGGTGGTTCATCCATGAAGTCACCAGTTTACTGTAACAGTGTCCTGGTCCATGAAAGAAGAGCAGCAGTCTTTGAATGCAAATTACTTCTCGTAAGTCTGACATGTCACCTCTGTGGCTATGTTCGTGTGTGCGGTTCCCCGTTTTCCTGGCATCCAGGGCAGTAAATCTTGACGGTGAGGAAGAGCATGTGTCGAAAAAGTACCTGGAAGTGACAGAAATCTGACTTAAGGAATTTGTTTAAGCGCTGCCCTGATCTGTGCAATAAGTCACCTGTCAGGAAGGTTATGGAAAGAAACTTTCACCTTACGCTTCTCATCTTACCTGAAGCAAAGCCTTGGATGGTCAGGATTTCTTTTTGGTAGCATCAGGGACTCAGATCTTAACACTGGTATTTTGACACCTGAGCAACTCTTAATTGGTAGTAAGAGTAACTGCATGAGCTGGCAGTTTTAGCACCTTCTTCCTCCATGCCTTTTCTCTTCATATATCTTTCTTTCATTTTTTAAAAAATACTCTGTATTCATTAGTTTCCCCCAGTTATCCCTATCTCATTTGAATTATCTCATTTCAATAGCAATACCAGCATAGAGCAGGTTAATGGAAAACCTTCTTGAATGCTGTATAGTGCATCTGTTTGACAGTGTAGTAGTAATGCTCCTAAAATCCCAGTTAGCCCGAGAGCTTTAAAATCCAGTTATTCACTTCTACTTACATAAATGCAAAATGTTTGCATAGTGTATGCACAAAGGAAAAGCCTGTCTGAGTAGGACATTGTCTTTCTCTTTTTGTTAAAAGTGACCACCCATGTCTCTAAAGATTAACTCAGTGGCTGGAAAGAAATTAGGGTCTGGTTTGGTTAGAGGCTGTTTTTGGAAATAGCTTCCAGAAATTTTTAGAGAACAAAATCTTATGAAACTTTAGCAAAAAGAGCAGCACGCAAGTGACAAGAAGTATTGTGGCTGTACCCAAAGTGGGTCACAGAGCCAGGCTTTTTGGGGGTTTAGTTCTGAGTTAAATTAGAAGTTAGACAGATTTCAGTTGGGAGTCCAAGGGGGAAGCATTTTCAATTGCTTTCCTACCAGAGCCATTTTTACCATTCCGTAAGGTGCAATGTGACGGAGCACGTGAGTCCCGTTAACTAAAGCACAACAGAAGACAGCCAAGCAAACCATACTGCTATGGAGGAGAAAATATATCTTATTTGTCTGGTTTTAAACTTTTCAGAGGGAATACTTTAATTGTTTTCTATCATGAGCCCTGAACCTTTCTACAGGACTTTGGAGATTTAAATTAAGAGGTCCACCGACTTGTGCAGTGCTGTTCAGGCACCATCTGGAAATAGCAGCATCTTTTCTTTCTAATAATGCCCTTTGTTCCAGGCAGTGTGTCTTATTTTTGAGAACCAGCTGCCCACTTTGGTAACTGTTAACTATTTACTGGTTTTACAATTAAAAGTGACTTCAACTGTTACTAAAAAATGATTGTACCTGTAGCAGTCATCCTGCTTTTGCTGTATGATATTAATTTTTTTTTTTTTTTTTAGGACTCCTGTCATTTCACAGGTGAGATGCTGTTGTCTAATTACTTGACAGAAAATGCCGATACCATTATCTTAGGGAAAAGAATTAACTTTTTAATACCACATCACTGATTAGTACTGACATTTTTCATGTTTAGGCAGCCAATGCAAGAGCAGAGCTATGGTCTGTGAGTACGTATACCTACTTTCTCCCTGTGTTTGGGTCTTTGTGAACATTGGGTTTGGTACATTTGGTGCCTGTACTAGTATGTTGATGCCTCTAAATTAAATACCACTGTAGAATATAGAACTTGCATCTGAACGTGTCGGAGAAGTGCAGGGGTACAGCCTGCATGGGACCGAGCTCTCCGTATGAGGGACAGGGCTTCCCGAAGGATGCAGAGAGGCTCATCGCTTTTGCAGGGAAATAGGTGAGGAGCAGATGTTGGCACCTGCATCCTGGTGGTGGTCCGAGTGTGCGTCGCTCGCAGGGGAGCCTGGAGCTGGGCTGGGAGCTAAGGGATTTCTCCAGCATTCTTGGGAACCCCACAGGCTGCCAATGTTACCATTTATTTGTCAGATTCAGAAGCAGATGTTATATATTTGCATTTGCATAACATTTCTTCTGGATTTTAATTCGTGACTGAAAAGTTAGATTTGACTGGGCAGTTATTTAACCTTTTTACCACCAGGGACTGGACTCCCCCTTTGTGCTTTTAGCCTCTTGCACTCTATCAATGGGGGTGGCTGATTTTTTTATTACTGACAGTAATGGTGTCCTGTGAGACAAGTATTTGCAGCGATTTCCAAGAGATGAGGAAGTGAAATGGCGTGACATATTGCTATAAACTTGAGCTATTGACACTTTTATGCAGCAAAGAAAAGATCCTGAAAATAAAGGCTAATGAACTGTGCAGAGCACGGTGAAAGTCATAGAAAATGGAAATAATTTTTAAACATTTGCAAGATAGTTTTTAGCCTGAGCCAAGTACTCATCTACTGTAGAGCAGACAAGGAGCTTAAGAATTAATTACCTAGTTGATATGCATAGTTCACTAAGATGTAATTTTTAATTGTAATGTATATTGCACTTCATGTTGAATATCCGCTGCAGGTCATAGCAAAGTTGCAGGTTGATTTGTTGTTCAGAAGAATTTAGTCGCTGCTCCATCATCCTGACTTGACCTCAGGAAGCTCTCTGACAGCTCCCTGGAAGCTGAAAGTTTCCTTCATAGGAATGTGATTTCCCTCCTCTCGAGAGAGGGCCTTTGCTACATTTGTAAAAGGTAGGAATCAAAGGGCAATATTGAATAACAACAACAAAAAAAAATCTGATTTTTTTTAAAAGGGATTGCCTCTAAATTGATAATTTCTGAAAAGTCAGTACGTAAGAAAGAACAAATTAAGATGACATGTATAAGGCTTTCTTCCTAGTTTCTGTCCTTTTCTTAAGTGGAGAGAGAGGAAAAAAACCCAAAGCCTTAATAAGCAGCTCTCTGTGCTGTGCCTCGCCTCGGTGCTGTCAAGCCTGCTCAGGAAAAGAATTTTTCTAATCTAAGAAAAAAACCCATTCATTTTATGTGGACTCTTTCTCAGCAAGACCTTATGTTTGTAGTCTCATTCATTGACATAAAGAGGAGTCCCCTCCAAAGAAGGATGTGCCAGATTTCAACTCAATATTTGTCTATTAGCTCATTCATGCTAGTGGATCTTAAACATTCATTGATTTAACCTTTTTGCATTCTGGGGCCAAGTAGTAGACTTTGCTTTTTTTTAGAATCAGAAATTGCATTGTTTGCCAGGATGGATAAAAACTGGTTATTTGGTGCAAATCTTGGAGAGAGTAGAATTTGGACTTGATTATTGTTTTGTTGCCTCTTTAAAAAAGGTATGTTATTTGCTCTACTTCAAATGTTGAGTGGTCTTTTCAGACACTCTCTTCGGTGTGCCCAGAAATTTTTCTACTCTAAAAATCAGTAAGATACTGATTATTCCCCCCCCCCCCCAATAAGAGCAGTGACTTTCATACTTTGAAAGCATTATCAGTGGGGCAGTACTGAATGCTGTGCAGACAGAGAAAGCAGGATGCTTCTGTGCGTGACCTACATTTTCTTTCCTGGTCTTCACCTCTTTGTCCTTCGTTACAGTCAGAGGCCACAGGCAGCGGAAAGAGCTTGAGAGTAGCAAAAGACATTGTGGAAACCTCTGTCCTTGTATTGATCCTATGTATGTGGCACCTCTGAGACCGTAACTCTCCTTAGAGAGGATTAACTTCTTTCCTGGTTATCTTGCTGGGCTAGACCCCAAAGAGGGTTTGCCTCCGTGATCTTGGAGACAAGCACGGGAGTGCCCAGGGCACAGCCTGCCTGTCTGCCCTCTGTGTCTTGGCCTGAAATAGTCACTGGAAAACACAGAGAGCTTGTCCTCCCCTGGCCTTGGCGCTTGCATGTGTGTTGCATCTAGTAACTGTAACTTCAGAGCTCTGAAATCAATCAAATAAATTGAAATTAAGAAGTTTTCGGGTTGTCTGGACATGGTGTCAGGCATTTGAGTTGCACACTGCTTAGCTACAGCCACACAATGTACCCGTTCACAGCTGATGCCTCTAGTATGTATACGTATCAGGTAGAGCCGACGCTGTGATAATCCGCAATTCTTGGATTTCATTTTCTCCTTTGCAACTGTTTTGGTCTATAACGTGCAGTAATCCGAGCGCTCTCTACTCCTAGGCTTGCTCGGCTGTAAAATGAGCAGCGCTCAGAGGAGTAACACTCAAATACGCTCAATTAACAGTAGCAGCGGCTGAAGATGCTCGCGCCGCCAACCTGCTCGTTACCGTCTCGCTGCTGGAGGCTCTCGCGCCTGCAGCACCAAAGGAACGTGCGCGGGCACGTCGGTGTTTTGGTGTCCCAGCCTAGGCTTCTGGCTTCTGCCGAAGCCCTGAGGAGGGTGCCTCCCCTCCGGCGGGGGAGCGGGGTTTCGGGCAGGGTGGCAGGAGCCGCCGCCGCCGCAGCGGATTAAGCGAGTCGCCGTCCTAGCGCTGGCAGAGCGTAGACCGGAGCGTCTTCTCCGCTCCCAGGTTACAGCCTCAGCTGTTACGTGCAAAAAAGATTCTCTTGCTGATGTGCTTGGTTTGGTGAGCAGAAAGCTTTTTGGCTCAAGGGAACATTCACAATTACCCAACCAGCATGTCAAAATATATCTTATTATGTAATTTGGTGCACAGTTCAGCCCTTTGAAAGCACTATCGTTTGTTTAAAAAAGTTCTGGAGACAATAATTTTTTCTTTTTTTTTCCTTTGTAGAATAATCTACTTGGCTTTTAGTAGGGATTCTCTTCAGTCTCCTCTTGTGTTTGATTTTGCAGGGGGAGTTTAAACTCTGAAAGCTTTATTAAAGGAGTAGCTTGTAGTTAAGAATACACATTTTTATTGCATATACTGAGAAAGCTGTACTATCGTTGACTTGTAACTACTAGTGGAAAAACTAAGATGAGTCCCCATTTCTTGTACTCTGCTGCCTAACTCCCAAGGAGTCTAAGCAGATCAGAGTTTGGCCCCAAAACTCTTCTCAAGCTCATTCAGAATTTGGTAGCACCCTTACAGTCTGTCCTAGCTCCAGAAATTAAAAAAAAAAAAAGTCAGTCCTCTAAAAGTGTGATTTGCATAAAAATCATGGGATTTTAAAGTGCTTTCGTTTTCTTTTACCGCATGACCACAAGAATTCAGAATTTCCATGTAAAGAATGAAAGCTGAAATACTAATACAGTCTGTTTCACTTCAGGGATGCGGGTTTTTTTGGGTTTGTTTTGTTTTCTCCACTAAAAAAGCCCCTCAAATATTGTAAGACTCAAGGTAGAATCATGAGAACTGGCAGCTTTGGCATTGCACGTTCCCAAATGACCTTGAATTTTTTTTTGCTACATTGTTAATTAAATCAATTATGCTGATGCTAGCAGTGTCTATATACACTTCCCTGAATAAACACAATTCCTTTACAAAAGTTTGTATAAACACGTGCTTACAAATAGATAAGCAGTGTGCTAAAGCAGGCTGTCAGGCTCACAAAAGCATTGATCCTAAAAGTGTTGCTGAATAAGCAATAAAAACTAAAAAAAATATATAGATAGATGTGTCATTCATTCACTTAAATTCTGTACCTGAGCCGATAAACCGAAGCAGAAATGGTAACAGGTACATTCAGCAGGAGCAAGGACAAAAGCCCCCGTAGCACCTTCTGGTTTCTATATGATTATGTGCAATTATCCTGCAGCACTGCATGGCTTTGAAATCCTCCGCTGCCACGCTCTTCTTTCCTGCATTTCCTAATGATCCGGCTGAACATCTGCTCTGTGAATACAACATGCAGATGATGCAGCTGGAATTGCCGGTGGCAGAATTGTTTCCTCGACGACAGGAGCATGTTATTTTACCCTGGCTAATCTATTGTCTCTTCTACTGCTCTTCACCTCCATCCCCGCTTGCTGGATGCAATTAAAGCATGCCGGCAGAGCTGCCTGCATGGTGGAGGAGACATGTTTCACCCCCAGGCGAGGCTGGCGCTTGGTACAAGTCACACCAGTCTGTCGGTTCCTGAAGCAAATATTGATGACAGCCGTGAAGCTTTTGCAGGCTCGGCTCTGCTCTCTCAAATCCCAGCCAGCTTACATTTGAGCTGGGTAAGCAATGAAGGCAGGACACGTTGAAAGCGGGAGAGAAGTACAATTTCATTGCAGCCCTATGTTTTCATTTCATGGCTAAAAGGTTGCCCTCGATGCCAAGCTTTGCTGATGGTGCGTTTCCCTTGGTACCCAAAGGGAAATCCACCTGTGAGAGAGGGGAAGGTGCACAAACGTTCCTAACAGAAGAGATTGCTGCTTTGATTTTCACATGGGCAAAAATACGGCCGTGCAATTGAAATGACCTAATATTGTGTCCAAACATTTTTCTGTTATTTATTATAAAGTCCAAACTTTTGTTTGTTGAGAAGAAAACTTTGTGCAATATGGTACCTCCTTGTACAGTTTTTCTCACTGAAAAACTGTTTTGTTTAAACAGAATTCTGGTGGTATGGGGACAAAATATTTTCCTGGTTGTCAAAAATAAATTAATAGTAGTTCTCGGATATCGTTTTCTAAGATCACTGGGTAGAGGGATTTTTTTGATGGGAGATGGTGCTTGTTTGTAATGACTGGCTCTTGTAGCTGCTGGCTATTACAGGTAAATAGAGGCAAGGACATTAACAACCTCAGGTGCTGGTGTGAAGATCTGTGTTTTAATCCTCCAGGTCAGAATTTTGGGTTTGGAAGGTCAATATCTAATTTGGGAAAAGTTACAACCGAAGCAAATGTGAGAATCAGTCCATTGAATTACTGTAAACTTTTCCCAGAATCTGCATAAAGAAATTGATATTAAGGAGGTCGCAGAACAGGATTTATTTGTGCTGCCTTCGCTCTTTTGAGATAGTTAGTGCAATCCCAAGGAAGCAGTTTTCTCCGCCTCTCCACCATCCATTCCTGCCGTAGTAGCTGTGGGCTGGCAGCTGCCAAAAATGCGCGTATTTGTGTGCTCTCCCTTCCAGTGCGTTGCCTGAGCCTGGCGATCCCTGTGGGCAGGTTCCTCCGAGGGCTGACCCGAACCACACCGACCGCAGAAACGGGCATCGTGGCTCGGGGCGTGTGAACCGGGGCTCAGTACGTGTGTTTGTGGATAGGCTTTTTGACATGGCTAGAAATCACTTGCAGGTTAAATGCTATGCAAAAGGTGTGAAATTAAGCTGCAAATGGCTTTGTGGAATGGTGCCAAAAGTGAGATGTGTGGGATGCATAGGTTGTGATGTAATAATTTCATCAGTGTATGGCTGGAATAACAGGTATTATGAAGGCATAACTAAGTTTTACCATTCTGTACAGTGAATAAAATTTTGGTATGCTACATAGCTATTGTTATAAATGCTTTGCTGAGTATTTGTGTCTTTTATTGGTAGCATATTTCATATCCTTTGACCTGTGAAATCTGCACTCCTTGTGCCATTTTTCCAATTGTAAATTCCTAATGAATAAAAAAAAAATTATTTTAGGAAACTCGGAAGTGGCTCAGATAACGTGCTTGTTGATGCTATCATCATACTGTGTAGCCTTTATATTCTTCAACAGAAGTAAATTGCATAACCCTGTGAGTAGGGGGGTGCCTTTTTCCACTGGTGTAACAGAGATTCTTTTTCTGTTTATTTCCCTATCGTATCCCATGTCAGTCACATCTGACCTTTGATCACTCAGTCTTTCATGGTAAAACAATGATAAGCAGGAAACTTCATGCTTGTGAGAAGGTAAAAAATATGCATTTTTTTGATATAATAGTGGCATTGTTTTTAAGGTGCAGTGCAGCCTTAGGATAGTGCTATCTATAACTGGGTAGACTGGGGTAAAGTGGTAAATGGTGTCTCTCAACAGCGCTTATCTTGTAAGTAGATTGTTATTTTTATATAAGTTTGTAAGTAATTGTGTTTCTCACAAGCTGATTTTTTTTTTTTTTTAGAGTTTTTAAGTTATTTTTGGAATTGCTTTGCCTTAGAGCTGATTGATTTAGACCTGTATAAAATCCAGATTGCTTTTGTAATTGAATGTTTGGATTTCCACCATCCTTTAGATGGCTGTAGTTACTCTTATATAGATACTATTGTATTATTAAAATTTAGACTTTACAATAGTTAATAGCATTAGGGAATTATTTTTAGTAAATTTTTTTTGTCTCAGAAATTAAAAATTGAAGCAAATTAATTTGAAAACTGAAATCCTGCCTTCAATATGCTGAAGGTTATGAAAAGATGTATCTATCTATATATATAATGGGAAGATGTCTTGGTCGGTCGTACAATAAAATTTCCAAATGTCTTCTTTATCAGCTTCACTCTTAAATGTTACTAACCCAGATGATCTGTGAGTAATGAAATGGAAGTCAAGACAACAAAAATCTTCTGTTGTTGAAGATACCTTTGAGTTGATATTTTGTAATGGCTCAGAAGTGGCAAAACAGTATTTCTCTGCTGCCACGACAATGCGGGAAACTCTGGGTAGTCATTGTGTTTCCCTTGGCTCAGTCGTAGGCTGTTGTTCAGTTGAGGTTCTCAAACTTTTTTTTTTTTTTTTAGCCTTTTTGTGGAGGGAAATGTTTGAATCCCAACTGTTGTGGGGTTTTTATTGGTTGGTTTGTTTTGGTTTTGTTGTAGGTTTGGTTTTTTTAATTCAGTTGGAGCTGAATTCATTTTGTGAGCGTGTTAACAAGCAGATACTCATCTATCCTGAGAGGAGCTCTGCTGTTGGGGTCTTACAGCCTTCTCCGTGGCTGCTCCTCTTGCTGGTCGCCTGCCAGCAGGCAGGCAGGGCAGACGAGAGAATATGCGCCGCGGCATCCGCAGAACACTCGTGTTGCTCATTATAGGTCTTTGCGTTATTATGGCATAAAGCAAACAGGACCATGGTTTCAAATATTAGCAGGACAGATAAGCAGTTTGATCTCTTCATACACCGCACTGGTGCGTCCCCACCTCAAGTACCGTGTGCAGTTTTGGGCACCTCGATATAAGAAGGACATCAAACTATTAGAGTGTGTCCAGAGTATAGGGTGAAAGGCCTCGAGGGCAAGACTTACAAGGAGCGGCTGAGGTCACTTGGTTTCTTCAGTTTGGAGAAGAGAAGGCTGAGAGGTGACCTGATCGCAGTCTGTAACTTCCTCAACAGACGCAACGGAGGGGGAGGTGCTGATCTCCTCTCTCTGGTGACCAGCGATAGGACACGAGGAAATGGAATGAAGCTGCATCAGGGGAAGTTCAGATTGGACCTCAGGAAAGGTTCTTCACTGAGAAGGTGGTTGGTCACTGGAACAGGCTCCCCAGGGAAATGGTCATGGCACCAACCCTGTCAGAGTTCAAGGACCATCTGGATGATGCCTTTAGTCTATCATTTAGTTCTAGGTTGTCCTACGAGGACCAGGGAGTTGGACTTGATGTTCCATATAGGTCTCTTCCAGCCTGAGATTTCCTATGATTCTATGAACTATAGATCTTATGGGCATGGCAAATAGACAGGCATTCTCATTAGCCACTACTTTTTTCCAGGGGAGATTTCCTTACCAACTTGTTTTCTCACTAGAAATAACCAAACCTGTGTGAAGAATAACACGCAACTGCCCCTGCTCCTGAGACACCACAGAAGTTGGACAATAAGTGAGACCTCTTGCTCCAGAGGTGCATAATTAATTATCCTTTTTTACTGTCGCACATTAATTAGACGTATGCATCACCTTCAACCTTTGACAGGCACAGGGTGTCTATGCTAATGTGCTATCCCTTTTACTTTATTAGAGGGGGGGTGAGGGGAGATGTTGGTCTTCCTCTTGGTCGCCTCTGCTCCTCTTTGGACCCTGTTACTCCTTTAGGTGTGCACAAAAGGGCTTAGACATTAGAAAGCTGTGATTTTCTCTAAACTGGATCAATTTTTAACTTCCTGCTGTGGCATATAGATGTTCCTCATTATTGCAAATGGAAAGATCCCTAATCAATGATGGTTGTTGTAATGAGGTAACTGCTAAATGGGTTTCAGGATTGTTGGAGGTGGTGGTTAGTCAATAGCCTGAAGTATGAAAGAACAGGTAATCTTCAGACATGAGAAACAGCTAGTGGTATGTACAAGCAGTGGCTCAGTCCACAATGATGCCGGGTGGAGTTCTCATTGTGACTTTCATGTTGATTTGAATTGGTTGTCTTTTTTCATCAAATGTTTTCAGCTGTTGATAGATGTAGAAGTGATATATTTTCCCATGTCTGCCCCTTTTCCATGATACAGTCTTGGTTTGCACAGTATGTGATAAGCATCTGTAGTTGTTGATATCCTACCAATTCTCAAGCAAAGAGTATGTACTTCAGTTTAAACTCCATGTGTTGGGATGATAATTTTGCCTTTTACCTGCTGCGTCCAGTTACTACCAGGATGTTGAATTTATGGCAAAAATTTGAAATAGCTGCTGAAGGTCAGTATCTTTCTGTAAAGGTAGAATCAAAGAAAAATTGCTGCAGTGGAATGCCAGCATTGTATATCGGTTGCAGAATATTGTATCTTTTTTTTTAAACCTTCAGTAACTCAAGAGCTTTACTTCATTAATGGACATAAAGAGAAAAATTGCCAGTTGGTATGGAATGGAAGAAACAAGAACTGAAGGACTAGAATTAAGCAGTGGTTAGAGGACATTTTTATTCAGTGTTTTATCTTCTTTGTACTATTTGAGCTTTTCTTTACTTCTTGTTAAAATGTGGTAACATCAATTCAATGCTTTTTTAAGGTTTATATTGTCTCTCTGTTCGTAATCATTCTCATTAAACCAAAGCGTGAAGAAATATGAGGAATGGCGCAGACTGTGTGCGGATTGATGTTGACAGATTTTGCCGTTTTAGAAAGCAAGAAAACACTGACTTGTTTAATTCCCCTTTAGGATGCGCGTTCCCTAAGTGCTAGAAAAAATCCCATGTGAAAGCTTTGCATTCACTTTTCGGTACGGCTTTTCAGTTCAGAGGTGAAACGAGACAGTTTGAGGTGTAACAGATCGGGTAGTGATGACTTCATCAGCTGAGATGATCTCACAGAAATTTAAACTGTAGGTTGCCTAAGGCCTGATTTTGCAAAGCACATCATCTCGTTCTAAATTTCAAGCATATGTTTGAATTCATTCTAGCTGAGCAAGATACACATCGTCTTCTTTCCTACCTTCTGTTAAAAAGCTGCCTGACTGTAATGGGGAAGGAAAAGCCACCAAAACGCAGTCTAAATCATGGTGTGCCTCCCACCATATGGTGGAGCATGTAGAATATCAGAGATCAGGCCACACCAGTCGTTTAGTTCTCCAGTCCCCAAATGACACATCAGCAGTCATGGCGCAAATACAAAAGCATTACTTTTGTGCTGCAAACCTCTGCTGGTGGGTCAGGTTCCCCGGTGGACCCTGCAGCCTCCTGTCCACCCTGCTCATCTTCTGGTGCAGCTTCATAAAGGCTGATTGGGCTTCCCCTTAGCCTGCTTCTCTCTCGTTGCTGTAGGTAGCCCTGTGTCTGCCTACCTTTGCTTTTCTCTAAAATGCTAGTGTGCGAGTTAACCTGTGTTAAGTGAAAGGTCTGGGGACCTTTTTCGTTGCTAGGAGGGCAGAGCTCTGTTCTGTAACCCATCCTGGAGCTGTTCCCCTAAAACAAATTGCTTCTGGATTCTATATTCATTCTTGCATTTCAGTGGAAGAAGGATAATACTGGCCATTCTTCACCATGGCTTAATAAAGCTCTTAAACACAGCGATAAAAGGGAAGATCTGTGGTTGGTTGGTTTGGGGTTTTTTTGTGGGTGGTTTTTTTGTTTGTTTGTTTTCTTTTTTGTTTTTTTTTGTTGGTTTGGTTTTTTTGTAGAGTGAAAATGCCATGCTGAACGTAATTCCAGCATGTTCCTGTTGAATGCATACAGGAGCCTGAAGGAGCTCTAATCATCTGCGTTGGCCTGTGCATATGGATGATGGGCGGTGTTGCGCAAGGGTATCACAAGAAAGAAATTTAGCTTTAAAAAGGCGCAGCGTGACCCATTTTCCTCTTTCGCGCTGTATGGTGTTCTGCTGCTGGCTCCTGTTTGTGTGGGCTGATCCCCTTTGGTGCTGTTGGCTCTGACTGTTGGGTTCATTGGTGGCTGGAACTAACGTCCAGCCCATTTTATAATCATGTATCTCAAGGTCTGCCTCTGCTTACTCTTCCACGCCATTACGCTGGAGTTATTCGCAGGGGGATGGAGGAGGTTGGCATCCTCTGTGTCTGATCCAGATGCGCTGCAGTTGGAGGGCAGGGACTAGCTCCATATTGTGCCTCATTAGCTATGCAAGGGGACACAGCTTGGCATGGTACCAAGTGCCAGTACTGAGTTTTGATCTGTTATCTCAGCAGAGGGGAGGGTAAAAAAAAAAAACCTTAAATTTTACTCTTGAGTGAATCTTAATCTTTAAATTAGTAAGAATGTGAGATTTCCCATGCTACGATTTTAGAATAACAGTAATCATTTTAAGAAAACAAAGCCAAGGAGCATTATGGTGTTGAATGTAGAGTAAACTGGTGTTTGAAATGATGCGTTGTACATCTGCACATATCAAAAAAGGAGTTTAATTTCCTAATTTGTTTTGGATCTTGCCCCCCTTTCCTCATGTTCATCCCTGTTTTATTTTCTTCCTTTTGTGTCTATAATTGCATGCATTATTAGAACTGGCAAGATGAGCACCTCCAGATGCATCCTGCAGGAACCCAGCCAATGCTGACTCTATTCCCATGTCAGACTGCATGCCAAGTCAGTGAAGCTTAGTTGTCAAAATCTATTCCCTTTCTACACTGCTTCTAAACCCATCTTCTCACATAATATTTTGACACAGGGTGACTGCTGATACCCTCAAGAATTGTCCCAAGCTTAAGAAGGTGTATTTTAGTATGTTGAACCATAGTAGTTAAAAGTAGTATTTTGAAATAGTATGCTCTAGGAAGCTTTCCTTATTCTTCTGTCAGGTGAAATGACTTGAGGGGTTTGTAATCTGTCACACTGTACCTTCCACTGTTTTTTGTGGTGGTGTGTTTTTTTTTTTTTTAATTTATCTGATTTTTTGTGCCCTTTGACTACAAAAAAAAAAAAAATCACTGATTTTACTAAACATAATGCATTTTGCGTTGTGATTTTTTGCACCAAGACAACTCCTCTTCCTTTTGGGGAAGAATATACTCATTTTACTTATTATTTTACAGGTATCAGGCAACAGCATATCAACGTTGCTCCTTCTACAGGATCTTTTCCTAATTGGAGATCTATACTATCACCAACACGGCCTTCCACAGAAACGAAGACTTCCTCAGTAGCTGATATTTCCATGGGACAGACTTTGGAGAATGCAAACTTGCTTCAGATGATAAAAACAACACTGACTGGCACGCGTACCAGGACTTTGGATCAAACTCATCTGTCGGCCACCCTTTATCAAGGCAGTGGAAGCAGTGCATCCCAGGAACCCGCTGAAGTTTCAGCTGAGTCGCCTCTGAGGTCATCATCTCAAGATGCAGATGAAACAGCTGCTGTATCAGGTTTGCCTCAACTTGGTATGTTTGCCACATTGTCCACTACACCATCAGTGACACATTCGAGTACAGCTGTGCCATTTCAGCTAATACCATTAGAAACACCTTCCATTTCAAAAGCAAGCACATCAGGAGCAGACATGCTTGCTGCTGTTCCATCACCATCATTCTCCTCATTGGTAATTCAGTCACCTCATGCCATTAACTTTTCAAAACCAGCTGTACTGCCCATCAAAGTGCCTTTGTCTGCAGATCCTGAAGGTTTCTTCAACACAGATTCAGCCAGCTCACAGGTTAGTGAAAGCAGAAATAGTCCTCTAAGCACGGTCACTGTAGTACATTCCAGTACGGTGAATCACAGAAAGGGTCCCGAGTTGTTTACGGCTACCATGCCTTTCAATCTCTTTGGATCGACAGCAGTGCATTTCACAGAAATAGTGGGAAAAGGGTCTCCTTCAGAAAGGACCTCTTTTTTGTCTCTATACTCTGATATTCCTGTGTCAAAAACATATCAGTCTTCCCTGCCAGTAACTTCCAGAAGCCTGTCACAGTTTCCTAATGAGAGTATGTATAATGTATCTTCCACCGGAGTAAAACCAAACAGTCAGCCATTTAAGGCAACACTGACTGACAGGAACAGTGATATCACTCTTCTGTCATCGCCAGTTTTTCAGGATAAATCAGAGGTTCCTACATCAGTCTTCCATCCTGTGGGTACTTCACATCTAATACCCCCAACGAGTCATCCTCAGTATTCCACAGCCCTGACTAATTGCACTACAGGCTCTACCACTGCACCTTTCTTGTCATCAGCTTCTGAGAGCCTAGCTGATGTCTCCAGCTCAACAGAGAGCACGTCTTCCCTTTCATTGCCAAAATTACTTATTCCAGATGCAAAGCATGCTCGCAATGCAGTGCTGCCAGTACGAGCATTTAGAAGCGAAACAGATTTTCTCTTTAGCAATGCAACACGCTCCTCTTCAACAAGCACCAGGTCTCCCTTGCTAACTGAGACAAATGACACCTTTACTAGGATAACACGCAGAAACAGTCCCAGTGCAGCAGCAGCTGATGAGGATATTTTGCAAATCCCTCTGACTGTTTCCTCGCAGCGCTCGGTGGTGGCTCTGAATCAGACTTTTGCACAAGACCTGACTGAGGGAGCTTATCTGGCAAACAGCACGCAATCGCCAACTGCTGCCGCACGTACTCTCCCAACTTCTGATGGCTTTCCCGTGGCAAGAACAGCTCGACAGCTTTTCACAAGAGGGGTGACAGCAAAGACATCCATGAATTTTAATGCTAATACTGTTCTGCCTTATGGATCTCAGCTCTCCAAAGTTTCTCCAGATATCCAAACCAGTAAACTCCCTAAAGGATCAAAGATACTAGGCACTGTTTTGGAAACAGCCATGACTAGTCCTGATCTAGCTGCAGTGCCGTTAATTACTTCCACTACAGGCCTTTCAAAACCTGAACCTATCACAAATACAACTGCTACTGATATCTTTGTGACTGAACATCTTCCACCTGGAGATGCAGAAAGTCCAGATGTAACCGCAAATGAAGACAGAAATATGAGAGTACCCACTGTTGTGACCCCACATGCAGAGTATTCACCTCCAAGAGCTTTAAATCATTTTACTTCTGATCAGACTTCACGTGTGGTTGATAGAAAGCTACTCGCCTCTGTCGTGCCTCCAGCGTGGGGTACGCTGCCATCGCTCGTTTCCGTGACAACGGTGATGGACAGCCAGGGCTCCAGCTTTTCCAGGATTTCTAATGCAGACGCTGAAGGCAATTTAGATCTTGTCAGCTCTCCTGAAGTCGCAACTTCGGCTTCTACGGTGACCAAGACAGCATTGCTGTCTTCAGCTGGCATTAGTATTCCTTCGGTAAAAATGTCAGTCAGAATGGCAATAAGAGAAGTTCCTCCAAGTACTTCTCCATTGGAAACCGAGTACAATGCACCATACTCAGTAGTTTCAAGTCTGCAAAAGAAAAGTAATACAAATAAGCAGGCACTCTTCTCCACCCCTTCAGCAAACTATACACATGCAAACTCTAGTCAAAATGTTTCAAATTCGCCCTTCACTGGAATGAAGTCGACTAGTTTTGCAGCATTTGATGTAGATGCATTTGCACTGAAAACATCTCCTGCTCAGTATTCATCCCTTGCTATCACTTTGACAGTGCCTGACCCCCTGCAAAAAAAGCATGGAAGCACAGCTGAAAATGTTGCTAATTTCTTTACTGTTGGAGACATTAATATCAGTATACACTATGAAGCACCTCTCCCTTTACATGTGCCTTCTGTTAATCATACAGGTGCTTTCCCTAGCTCTTTAGAATCACAAACAACTGATGCTGGAAAGATTACTTTACTGACAAAAACCTTAGGCACAACACCAGCGTTGGCTTTTCAGCTCACTGACAACTTGACTCTTTCAGCCAGCGATGAAAACAGTGCCATCCACAGCATACTGCCAACCGAGTACACCTCTCCCGTAATGAAGCCTTCTAGCTCAACTCCCTTGCAGAGTTTTATTACAGAAGATGACATCGGTTCTGGAAATTTGCCAGAATTTGCAGATAACCAATTAGAGTCCTCTGGTTATTTGGTTACAGCTGATAAAAATCCAGCTACATTTAGTGTGGAGGAGTGGGACACAAGTGCTACAAGACGTAGTCTAGTTCCCAGTAATACATCTAATAAAGCTACCAAGGGCATCCCATTGCAAACCCCTACCACCAGTGCTCCGCAGTCAGTCATCATAACTTCTGTCCATACATCACCAACACAACTAACTTCTCCTTTTATGTCAACAACCAACTTTACCCATTCTGTCATTACAGTGTTATCTGGAGTATCTTCTGGTGCAATACCTACAGTAGGAACTTCAGAAGCAAAACCACTAACAAGAAAATCATCTCCAGCTTCACCAGTGCCAGCTTCTTCCTTCTTTTCTCTAGGCACTGAAAACACACCTTTGCCATCTGTGATGGCTTTAAGCACACCAATACTGACACTAACAAAAAATAACACTGCCACAAACTTGACATCGGATCTAAGCTCAGTAGGAACACGTACAGATTTCCCTTTTGCAACAAGAAACACAACTGCATCACCCCTGGACATGACAGCTATGCCCATAACCCCTAAAAGCAGCACGGTCACAGCTTCCACACTTGCACCCACAGCACATGTACCAAGGCAGATAGAAACAACAGTAACTGACACCCAGAAGTTCCCAAGCTCAGAAATCACCAAAACGTCAACCCCGTATCCACTGACAATTACAGCAGCTTTGACATCTATTACAGCATCAGCGAAAACAACTAGGCTTCCCCCTACTCCAGTGGAAAACATCTCTGCTCCTCCCGAAACCACAGCAGCAGCCGCTTTCGCTAACATGACAGCAGCTCCTCCCCTGGATTGCCGGCTCTCCAGGAACCTTATGGTTAAAACAGGTACGTGGGGCCGCTGAATTTGCCGAAAGGACCTCGCTTGTCTATGAGGGGCTAACTGGTGAGGAGTGGGAAATACACTCAAGTGGCAAAGAATGTGGGGGCATTAGCGATTAATCTGGGGATGAGGCTGCGGCCCTGACAAACCAGACCGATAAAAGCAGGGGGGCTAGATAGGAATGGCATTGGCTTTATATGTAGCTTGGGTTTTACAATGGATGTGTTAAATGAAGTAGCGAGAGCGGGTGCTCTGAAGTTCAGTGGGTCACTGCAGGGTTCTAGCAGAACCACCGATGCGGAGGGACAACACCGTACGACGTGATGGTTTGGTCTCTGCTTTGCAGTAAGGAGTCTGTTCTACTGAAGACGACAGTGCAGTAACCTACCTCAGTCTTCGGCCCTGTTTGCATAGGGACACCTAATTCTGGTTTTATATGAACATCTAATTCTATCAAAGATTCATTTGAAAATAATGTCTAGTATTTAGAGTTGCATGCTTCAAAATGGGAGGATTTTGAGCTTTCTATGTGAACAGTACCACTTTAGCTGTTTTTTCACGGACAGCTTTTTCTTAGCTGTAAGAACTCTAAACTAAAGGGGTCTGGAGAGGGCCCTTGCCCAGGCTTCACACAGACTCCTTATGGTAGCACAGCACAGCACCAGAAGATGAGTGTATCTTGGAGATCTCAGCAAAGAAGAATAGCTACATAAAAGGGTTTATGACCTTGTATAGACCTGACTGATACTGGGGACAATGAAATAAGCAGCTTTTGGACCTAACGTGTGTTCAGTAGCTGCTGAATATGTGTATCAGTAGCATGATGAGTACAACAACTATTTCTAAAGATACAAGTAGCTTGTACATAGTATATGATTGAAAGTACTTAAGTGCAGCTATAAAACTCTTTCTGCAAATTATAAGAGAAAAAGAAAAAGCTAGTGATCATGTTAATAAAGAAAGTGTACAGACACTTCCTAAATGGAAAATAATTGTAGCAGTGAAGTAACACATTTCTTTGTTTATTTAACTCTGGCCATGAAGGTATGAAGCACACATCCTTTACATAGGCCTGCCTGTGCAGCACCAGCTGAGTCCCCTGGGAATGCTGCACCAGTCTGTCCGCAGGCAATCGAGTGGCGTCATACCTCACTCGGAAAGGCAGCGTGGCAAAGACTTGTTGTTGTTGCTAAAGAAATTGCATTTGTTAGACCTCACTCTGGAAACAATGGGCTATTGCCCTGGGATGAATAGGGAACTCGGGGACACTGCTGAGCCCCTGCAGTTCATGCTGCTTTTGGAACTGCTGCAAATCCTAGCTGCTTTGATGATCTCCACCCAGCTAGCCCAACGTAAAACAAAAAGAGCAAACAGTAGCATAGTAATGTCTCAAACCAACATGCGGCTTTTGTTGTTCCACAGTTCTGTTTCTGAACACAAGGAGGATGCTGATCAGCAATCCCTTCAAGGAGAGTGTGAGAAAAGGGCTCAACCAAGTGCTGAGACAAGCGTTCAACCAAAACGTCAGTGCTCAGGTAAGCGTGCTTGGCTTGCCTGCATGATCTCCCACCAAGAGATTCCCAGCTGGCTGCAGCTCCAGTGGTGTCTCTGGATGCAGGAAGCCTCTTGGAGGGGAGCACCGAGCTTTTCCTATGGAAAACAGGCATAGGTGGCGCCCGCTCTGGGCTCTAAAAATGTAAGGACCTCTCCAAAGCTTTTACCACTTGATTTGATGAAGTAGAAGGGAGAAATGCAAATTTCTTTTTGGTGTGTTCTGGGAAACGACTACCGACAGCAGTTTCCTCCTCCCCCTGCAGCTCAGGAATGACTCCTGTTCGCAATCAGCCAAGTGCTGCTGTGGTCAGCCTGGATAAATTGCAAGAGCAGGGCTGGTAAATAGGGTGTCACGGCTGTCAGTCCGCTCCCCGGTTTGAAAACCCAGTACCTGACAAGCGCGGTTCCACAGGGACGAAAATCCCGAGCAGGGAGAAAGCACATTTTATTGAAAAGAAATGAGGGAGTTGTGTTCATCACTTCGCAGCTAAATTGCATGAACCTCTGTATTGCTGCATGTAAGAGCAGGTTTAGGTGGATTGCTGGGGCACTCTTCTCTGCAACGTGGGTTCCCGTGCACTTAGGCAGGGGTTTGGGCTGAGTCCAAGGCTGTTATGTGTTATACTCACCAAGCCACTGGGAAGGAAAAAAGTATTTTTGCTCAAAATAGAGGGCGTAAGGTTGACTTTTGTCCCCACGCTCTATTGCTGCAAGTTTGGGTGATGTTAGTTGGTTTGGGAATTGTATATTTCTGAGACTCAGCAGCAGCAATGAAAACTGTCAGGTTTAGTCCCCCACCTTCTTGTAAACCTGAGAGAAGCTGCCTTTTTCTAACAGAGGAAACCAGCTAAAACTTAGCGTGGAGGACCAGTTCCAAGGCTTAAACTTTTTGGAAAATAATACAGAATTTCGAGGCAAACTCAACTCCTATTTTGACTTAGTGTGTTCATTCTTGTGGTTTGTCATTTCTGCTCATATAGGTGATAGCTTAACCAGCTGGGACAGTGTAGGAAAATAATATAGAAGAGACAGTTGAGGTTGAAGAATCAAATATTGGAAACTTCTATCTTTCAAAAATCTGTCTCCAAACGTGCAATGAGAGACACATGCACAAAGTCAGTGAAATTCAGGTATGAAGTGGGAGCTGGAAGTTCTCTGGATTCTCTGTATTTTCACATTCATAAGTAAAATGTCCCAGGAGCTATACGTGAATGAAGCCCCAGCCTAAATTAGAGGTATATGTGAGCTGTGGTAGCAATACTGCACTGCTTCAATTCAGAGCACATTTTGCATGGGCTGGGTCTAAAGCTCCCTGAGCAATTCTGCTAATACTACGTCTGATATGACACTAACTGATCCTGTAGGGTTTATAGGGGATTACAGGATAAAAACTCTGCAAGCGAGCTATATTCGGGATGAGAAATCCCATCAAATAGTGGTTGAACCGCAAACAACAGCAACAAAATGTTTCCCTGTGTGTTTTAGGTTGAAATCCTGGAGCAATCGAATAACGTAACAGTCGGTTACTACGTTACACGGGGCAGACTGGTTTTTATGCCAGCTGCTGTAATTGAAAGGCTTCTCGCGTACGGCATTAGCAACGCCACAGCGGACATAAAGCAGCACGTCCCACATCTCCAGTCGGTGGCGGCCCTGGCCGTGCCGTGGAAGCCCCTTCCCGCGTACCACTTCCAGCTGAAAACAGGTGAGCCAGGTCCTGCCCGCCGGCGCCCGGGGTCGTGCGTGTGTTAAGGGTTCAGCGCACGGGGACGATTCTCCTCCTCCCCTTTGCCCTCTCTGGGGCAGCGACGCAGCAGCGAGGACAAGCTCTGCTGCGGTTTCACGTGCCGATGCTCCTGGCAGAAGCGGGAGAGCCCGCGTGCGTGTTTGTCCGCCGTGGTGCTGTGCCGTCCCCTCTGTTGGCGCTGCCGGGAAATGAGGTGGCGTGGCGTTAGGGAGGAGTGGCAGCAATATGCTTGGCTAAGACTTGGCGTTTGATTAAATGGACTTTAATTGACGGGCTGTGCAGTAACCCGTGTGTTTCTTTTGAGGAGACCCGATGAGAAACGTGACTATATGATGTATATACATCTTGTTCTGGCTGGACCCATCGGATCTGAGCTGGGTCCCAGCTGTCTGAGCCAGGGTCGCTGTTTAACCCCTCTGTACTGTAGCAAGCATCAGTGCAGAGCCGTTGCAGTGCAGCAGAACAGCATAAGCTACAAGAGGGCAGTGTGCTGTAAAACAACGTATTCAATTGTAAAAAGATTTCTTATGTGTGTGCTTACATATTTATATCCACAGACTTTTTGCAATTAGCCAGTTAAGTACATTTTTCCTACCACAAACAGAATGAGAATCAATATTATGATTGATTATGTCTTGCGAGAGCAAATGACCTACAAGATTGAAGAGAATAACGTGTGTTTTGGAATGATTTCACTTACTGCCTGGCTCTGAGTAAGCGTATGTACAGTGAACTGGTCTTGCCATCTTACATATCACTGCAGAAACAATCTCCATTTGTTTGTGGAGAGGATCAGCTCTAATAATGCAATTTAATTCTTACATTTTGTCTTAGTTAAGGCTAGTTCAGTGCAGTGCTTGAGTGACATAAACTGATCGTACGTGGCATTTTTTTCACCTGCTTAATTTGTAAATTGATCATTTTGCTGCCAGGCATTACAGGAGTTATGCAACCACGAATATTTTGTCCACATACAAATACATTGTTCCTTTTCCAGAGCTGCAGTTTGTGGGTCAAACAGACAATATCCAGTCATGCAAGTTTGTTCAGACCATGGAGCAACGGTTACAGAGAGCATTTCAGGATGCTGAAAGAAAGGTCTTAAACACCAGCAACAACTTAACAGTTCAGGTACGGCGTTGCGTGCTTTGCCAGCATCTGTTGCCAAACTCTCTGGGTTATTCTTTGCTATTTGTATGCTTGTATTTCAACATAACGCCTTTGATAGCCACTAAGGAAGTAAGTTTATGCTTTCGTCGGAATTGTTTTATGTATTGCAGGATGACTTATAAATGCGTGATTTATAGAAGACTGTTACTGTTATTTTCATGAATTTGAGTTTTACTGTTTGCGGTTAAATTATTTAAGTGAAATTCAAATAAATATATAAAAATATTCTTCCAAATTTATATTTTTACTGACTATGTTATTCTGATACATTAGTTGCTTTCAGTGAGGCTATTTGGGTATATAGATAGTGACACGCGTAGCTGTTTGTAAGATCTGAACTAATGGAATATATTTCCTTCTTTTTTTGTGTGTGCATTCCAGTTCCATACACGCAGACCCAAATTCACTATTAAAGGACTGATTTTTTCAGACCTTTATATGTACAGTGGGCCAACACCCTTATGCTCTGTGCCATACTTAAGGAATAAATAAATTATCCTCTGGGTGATACTATGATATGTATTTGACTTACGATAAAACTCTGTGTATGGACTTGTGCTCCTTGGAATAGTTTGTATGTAGCTTACCAGAAGGAGAAAATTGGTCATCAGAGCTCTGCTTAGTACTTTGGTACTGTTTCTTGTGAGCTTGTGTTCAAACCGGAGGAGCTCAGAGAGGCACAAAAGTGTATGGCAAGAGATTACCTCCTGCAGTGGGTAAAGTGATTATCAAGCTTTTCAATAGCTGGACCCGTGATGCTGAGGGGAACTTCATGGTGTCTAATTTGCTCACGCCAGAAGTGGCGGATCTCACAAAGCACCTAGGCAATTTTGTAAAGAGCTCTAGAAGGCGGCAGTAGTTGTGGTTTTTGTGGGTATTGCCAATTTAGGAAGCAATAGGATGGAGGCCTTGGAGGCAAGATTTAAACTGGGAAGTAAGAGGCTCAAGGGTGTGATCTTCAACATAAATTTTTCTGAAATTATTCCAGTACCATGTAAAGGACTAAGTGCAACAGAAAATAGTACAAAGGTTTTAGATTATCTACAAACTGAGGAACAGTTCTGGAGCAGATGGAGCTGATTCAGAAAAGGTGTTGCTGCACTACAAGAGTAGAGGGAAGGGCAGCAAGATGGGTAAAAGGCATGAAACAACTTCCATGCAAGGATAAATTAAATTGGCCATGGTTTTCCAACCATGAGTGGTGTAATGAATCAGGAGTGATCATCTGGAGTTTCCCATAACAGAACTACTCAGGTTTAAAAAAAAGAAGAATCCTTTCACGCAGTGGGTAATAAGATCTCGAAGATGTCCAGATGTAACTGGAGAAAGAGTATGGAAGTTATAAAAAACAATTGGCCAAACATATAGAATAATAAGTCATCAACCCTTTTTAAACCCAAGCATATGATTTATGGCTGAGACCATAGCTGTGGGCTAACCTTACACTGCAGAAAAGAGTCCTCTCCTCTTGCTCTGTGCTTGTTCTCCAACCATGAGCAGATGTTCCCAGCCATTTGCAAGTGGACGTCGGCTAGGCAGACCTTTGGTCTGACCTTGAACTCTTCTTCTGATGCTTTTATTATACCATGGTTTATGTTTTTACTTAGTGATCCGAATCATAAAAATGGGGTATTTAAATAACATTAATGAATGCTGAATGCTGTCAGCCCTACCTACAGTATCAGTAGCCAAAAAACATCCTAGGGCATACATTTTCTGAGAAAACCTGTTTTTTCCATTTCTGCCCCACCTTTGCCTGTTTGCTTCCTGCATAACACTGGTGTTTGAGGATCTGATCCAGTACTCACTGAATAGAATTGGTCCTTAAACACAGTCATCAGATTTGGGCTCAGGAAGAAACTGGCATAGAGCTAAAGTGGGGAGGAGAGCAGGTAATCAGATGATGCTAGGAATGGAAGAGACAGGATATCCCTTTATTTCACATGGAAAAGGTGTAGGTCTAGATAACTGCACTAGGGAGACAGCAAAGAGAGCAAGACATACAGGCCTAATTCCTTTGCATCAAACACTGAACATTTTTTCTGATAAGCATCCTCTTCCTCATCGCACATTTCCTGGTAAAAACAGAAGTATTTTCAGTCCTGACTGCACCTTTTCTGCCTGCTGCTGTCCTCCAGTAACTCTGCATGTGCTAAAGTAGGAATTAAAGTATCACACAAGTGAAGTTTTACACAATCATGTTGAGTGAGCTGTATCTAATTCATTGTTCAAGTTAATGTTTCCCCAGTTTGTTTGCACTGGTTTGGTGGTTTTTTTTTTTTAACTGAGCTGAAGCGCAGCTGCACATTATTTCTTTACCTCTGTTTCAGATTTTGAACACCTCCAATGTCTCCCAAGCTGTCACTCTGTTTTATGTAGTGAACAATCAAAGCACAACTCTAAATGGCACTATTTCCAGCAACCTTCTTAATCAGCTGTCAGCTGAGCTGGTGGGTTTCTACCTAACCTACCCACCTCTTACCATTGCAGAATGTAAGTATGCACTTCCCAGCGCATAGCTCCTTAAGATTAGCCAGCGTCGGGCTTTTGCTTTGCAAACACCATGAGCTTTGTTGTCAAGCCCACAGACTGTAGGTGTTTTTGCTGCCTACTTTTTAAACTGGTTTTTTGGTTTTTTAAAAAAAAAAAAAGAAGAGGGGGGATTAGGTGGGAGGGGTTCTGCGTTCAGTGTTTACTTTGGCTGCTAGAAACACTGGCAGATAATTAAGAAAACCACATGTATGCTGTCATTAATTAAAAAAAAATGCCTGTGTCAGGTTCCAAACAAAATAAAATTGTAGTTTTATATAAAACACAACACAGAATGTCCCCAATTCTCCATTTCAGGAAAACTTAGCGCAGCACATGAAGTTCATCTTCAGCCTACTTCAGTGGAAGCCTCGGCCCCCGGTGCTTGCTGCAGTGGCAGGGCTGGGTAGCACGCTTTGAGTGTGTGTTTGGGTAGTGGGTGAGCTCTGTCTACGCTTCTCCATTTAAAAAGTTGTTGGTGTATTTGCTGAACTTCATCCTCAGTTTAAAATGTGGTCTAAGCACTTTAGCATCAATAATTTGCTTGCATTTCAATTGTTACGAAGAGTCAGAGGTACAGAGAGCCAGAGAAAGTTGTGTGTCTGGGCAGCCTCTGTGGCATATATGCTCTCTGAGTCTGCATGCTAATCTCCCTAAAATGAATAAAGGGACAAGACATTTGATTATGGGGATTTCTGTTTAATCTGCTTGTTAAACTTGGTGTGTGAAATTAAGCTCACTGTAGAGCCGGGTTATCCGTTCACTGGAGGAAATCAGTGTTCACTGGAAGCGAGAGGAGACAGGGACATGCCGGGTACGTCAGTGAATGGTACTGGACCCTGCTTAAGGAAGAGCAGGTCTAGGCTGACCTCACTGTGTGTAAATCTTCAAGATGCTTGTTAAATTTGAAATACTGTGCTCAAATACCACTAAAGATCTGCTTAAGCTTCTGGTAGCTATCAAACTCACTGCTAAGGCTAAACCAGTGATGGAGTAGTTTGTAATTTTTCATTTCACAAGTATTGAAATAATTGGGCACGTAAGGATAGAGCTGAATATGTCTTTATGATCAGAACACTGAACCGAGTGGCTTCCTAGCTTTAGGTAACATTATTAAGGTGCTTGTTCATTTTCTGATTCGAAGAACCAGGCTGCTGGAAAGCAGGCACTGGGGAAAACACAAGTTCCCTTTTTTTGTCAGTCCATTTTATTTGCTGACAGCCCAACCGCAGAGTAATTATCTTGTGCAATTCTTCATCAGTTACTTGCGCAACGAGCACTCTGCTGTCTGTGGGGTAAGTGGTCACTCTCAGGTGCGAGGCAGTCAGGAATCACAGCTAAGTCCGGTGATTGTGCGAATCCTTGAAAAAGAAGGAGCATATGTTATTCTTGAGGCGTTACTTACCTAAATCAGGTATTTGCAAACAAATAGGTGAAACTGCCCAATGATGAGTTCTTGCACTGCGCTGGTGCGCTTTTGAGTCAGACTTTCCATTCACAGGGTAAGAGACGCGTCTCAGGGTAGGCTTGTGTTTCCAGCAAGTCTTTCCACAGGGAAGGGGAGGTGGAGGGAGGCTGTCGACAAAGGGTGTGCTTGGGGACCTAGAAAGGGATGTAGACCATTCATCGTGAGACAGGCTGCTGCCTTGTTGTGGCTGGTGGGTGAGCCTGTCCAAATAGCGCCCTGCGGGCAGGACTTGTCTCCACGGGGTACCCAGGAGCACAAGGAGAAAGCCCGAGGAAGTTTTGATGATGGCTGCGCTCAGTTCAAGTGTTTGACCTCCAAAATAGGCCTGTTGCATAGGAAAAGGATTATGGTGCTTCCCACAAAGGCAATACAGGGGTATGCTTGGTAGTCAGGAGCTGTGAAAGCCATTTGTCATGCAGTAAGAGTCTCATGAGGTATTGCAGTTCTCTGCCGATCCCTGCACATGATGAACTGACCCGATAAAGTCTTTAGCTAGTGCTCCTTTAACAACTAATGGCTTATATTTCATTTTGGAGCTCTTGGTTTTATTCCCAGCACAGCAGGTATACTGCAAACTCATGAACTTAATGCGCGCATAGTGTTTATGGCTTCAGACTGATAGCGTGTCTTGTGAAAATGTTTACTTTGAAAAGTGTTTGATGCTTATTCATGTGGCAGTGTAGTTTCAGTTTATCAAACAAATATTGCGGCTGTTCTCAGAGCGTGTTATTTCCCAGTAGGCTCCGGCGGCTCCTCCAGAGCCTTCGCAGTCTGTCATGGAAATGCACAGCTCGGGACACGCTGTGAAATCCCTCCTCAAAAGCAGTTACTGTGCGTAATCAGATCCTTTACAATGTTTACTGTTTCAAGCCACTGAAGTTTAAAAATCAGGTAACTCAATAGCAGTGTATCAACATGCAAAGCGTGGATATTTTCTGAATTAAGTTCCAAGTATTAATGCTTTCCGTGTTGCATAAATCTATTGCAAAAATGCTGAGCTGTATAATGAATTAGCAGCATATTGGATTTTACAGTCTAATGCACTTTGGAGATGGAAAAGCTAACAAAAGGCATCAAAACGGCAAACATCAGTTTCTCACAGATGTAAACGCATATGGTAATAGTACCTTAAATGGTGCAGAGTGAGAGAGTGAGTACCACACTCTAAGGCATGTTCACAGTTTCGTTAGTCTCGTTTGTAATTCATGTGGAACTGCACTCTGTGATTGGTGGAATCTGATCCTGGTTTATTTTAATATTCTTTTAGGTTAAAATTGTGGTCTGGATTAAGTAAGGATTAAATCACAGAATCATCATAGAATCTAATCTTGTTTCCCCCAGGGGATTACTCACAGAGAGAAAGCAGCAGAAATGTATATAACATAGGCACATCCGTATTCCCTATCACTTTTAGTAATGGGCAATCCTGTACCAGCCAGTATTTTGGCAACAGAAGATGTATGTTCTACTTTGTAGGGCAGTGCTTGTACTGTTTACACTTGATGTCCTTTTTCAGACAGAAGAGAAATTGTAACCCTGAAAATTATGCCTCTAGAACTCCTCCTGGACCATAGTTCAGTTTTATTTATCACTGTCTGGTTAACCAGTTTTGGGTCATATAACATGTAGGATGTTGGAATGTTATGACATAATTTCAACTTTTATTTTTAAAGCTTTGGAGTATCCAAACCTTGATGTCTCAGAGTCAACTAGAGACTACTGGGTGATAACAGGTACTTCTTAATCTCCTTCCCTCCTCCATGCACTTCAGATAATAATTTTTAGTGCTCGTTTATACAAACGCATCGGTGCAGTCATTTTACACAAAAATAAGTGTCTGCCCACTGAACCTTCCTGTTGCATTCAGCTGGGCAAATGTATTTACAATTACTCTGGGGCATAACTGTGATTTGTCATCTTGAACAGAGACGTCTCCTGTGTCCAACGCCCGCCTCAGAATTTATGCCACTTTCATTTAAGCACTTCTGAGAGCAGCATTAACTTCTCAGAGTTTTAAAACACAAACAGGCTTCCCCCCCCCTCCCTTGGACTTGAATTTAAATCTGAAATTAAGAGAGGCTTCTAGACGTAACCCAGGAAGAAAGGTGATCTTTTAAACCAAGGAAATTTGTTATGATTTGCTGACTGTCTGGGTCCAGGAATTTTTGCATCTTTCACCTGAAGCATTAAGCACATAACTTTCTGTTGGTGGAAAAGACAGTGCAGAGAATGCTACTAGGCTTCAAGATACTTGTTTTACACAGTCATTTCACTGGTATCACATTCTCATTCGCAATTGTTTTGACTTCAGAAGTGATAACTGGGCAAAAAAGGGACCCTTTCCCCCAGACGTCTTTGAGTGAGTAGATACCAAAGCCTTTCTCATCAGTGTGTCTGTACCCAGAGTTGTTTAATGCTCAGGAGAGCAAGAGAAAAGGAGCCTGACATGAAACAGATTAAATTCTACACTCTGCTTCCAAAAGCAGTGTGATTTGGTACCTGTTATATCTATTCATAATTTTGACACAAAAAATAAATTTATGCAGAGATCATGGTCCTCTGAAGGGAGTGGTACAGCCCTTCCCATTAGGAGCCCATGAACCCAATACACCATTTCTTGCCTTTGTGCACGTACTGCAATGGAGTATTATTGACATTACAATGGAAATACTGTTTTCAAAAAAAATCACGGTGATCCCAAAAGATTTTTTTAAATACTGTTGAAAAATCATACATATGTATGAATTAAATTAGCATGCAGTATCACTTTTTTGAACTTTATGTAAATTCAATATCTTTTTAATTTTACATTCATTTATACTTAGGAAATGTTTATTCAGCTTTCAGTGCTCTCAAACGTCGGATATTTTGTTTCAAACCAAGTTGTACAAAATCCTAACTTCAGATTTCAAAACTGCTAGATGAAAAACTGTGGTTTAGTCAACAGCAGGAGCATCTGGCGAGAAGCGTAAAACCAGGCAGCTCTCAAATAGGTTTTAACTTGCTTTTTACATTGAAGTTCATATATTAGGTGCTTCCTGCAGCCATTTTGGTAAACTGAAGGCCTAAGAATGTTTTTGGAGGATTTTATTCTCTGAAACATCGTTGACATTATCCAAGAAGAACAGTGCAGGGGCTGAAACAGAAGCATGTTATATCCCCACTGGGAATTACTGAGGGGGTGTAACAGTGTCCAGCTATTTTTCCTCTAAGCTAGTTAGTACATGCCTGTCCCAAACTGCCCTGCAGACCACGTGTTACTTTGTCTGCCCATGTGAGGTGTGCTGATATGTGATTTTTCTCCATTCCCACAGTTATTCAAGGGGTTGATATTGCATTACTGGGACTGAACAATCAGAGCTTTGCAAGATTAATGGAGCAGCGTTTGGCTCCGCTGTTTATGATGTCCCACCAGCAAGGAAGACGATTCAAACGTGCCACTACTGTGGGCAGCTACACTGTGCAGGTGGTCAATGCGACATCGGTTGCGCCTAGATATGTGTTGAAAAAAAGGGCTTTGCATGTGTCCTGCCTCAATTTGTGTAAAAAAAAAAAAAGTTGTTCATCGGGGTTGAGATTTCCTGTCTTTTTTCATGAATATCAAAGCAGCGAGTGCAAAATGCATGGGTTTCTTTGTCTGCAGTCAGCCATGTTTGCGTGCCTCTCATCTAGAATTTATCATTAGTTAATCAGTGTTAATAAATATTTTCTCTTTGGTTGCTATGAGGATTGGTACAAAGTACGTATTTTAGCATAAAGTCTCGTATTCAGCTTAATGAAGAATTCAAGGCTTTTGTTCATAAAAAAAAGTTTCCTAGGCCTTCCTTTCCTATGTAAGTCAATAAAGCTAGAACTTCTTTTTTCTTTTTGTTCAAAAAAAAAAAGTATGAAACAGTCTTTACACAGGATCAGTCATCAGAGCATGTGGCCACAGGTTACATTATTTAGTAGAGATTTCAGTCCTGAGTAATTTATTAATCATCTTGCATTTAGCAACATTTCCCATTCAGTATTTTGAAATGATCATATTTTGGTTTCTTACTAATTTAGCGAACTGATGCTAGTTGTAGGGGATTCAAAGAGGATCTGTCTTCAAAAATTGCGTGACAAGTTATTGCTTTTTTTTTTTAATTACATGATGTTTTTCAAGAATTGCTTGTTGTGAGATATAAAACCAAATTACTACTTTTCTTGTTTGCCCAAAATTCTGTATGTTTTCCCACTGAAAGAATTTAAAAGAAGGAACAGGTTTTTACTTGCCCAAAGTGTGAAACTTTGTAATATTTTCCATGAAAACATGACATATTTTATTCCATAACATAATGGAGAAGAATCACCAAACTCCTTTTTCCTCTCATCATTAGAGGTGTTTGACGCTTCCTCTACTCTCAGGAAAGACAGAGGTACAATGCAAAAATTCTGCCGGTATTCTGCAGAATAAAATGGAAAGAGCATGGTTCTCTTTATTGTCGGCCTAGGATCAAAAATAATGAGTACAGAAATAAAATGTGAGGGAATTTTTCAACGGCAATGTGCCAGTAAAGTATAATAATCAATATTAGGAGAGATTTTAAGAATTCCCTCTTTACAGAGGACTGTAATGTCCAAACATTTGATCCTTTCCTCCTTTTTACTGCATGCTTTTCTTAGTATAGGATTTTACCTTAGGATTATGTTTAAAATTTTTTAAGAAGGCAGTCAGTCCTCACTAATCTTAATAGCCTAGGCTATGAAGGGGAGAAGCTCTGATCCTGTGAGAATATTTGCATGGAGCTTATGCTTATACGGGGTGTTGAAGGAGTTCCCTGTGTGCACTGCCTTCGAGTAGCTCCTGGCAGGTTTTGCAATGGTATAATATAAACACAGTTTATTAATCTTTCTCTCTCTTTATTTTTTTTTTCCTGAAAGATGGTAAAAATCCAACGTATTCCAGGACCCAAGGAGCCAGCTGAACTGACATACTATACTTTATACAACGGGAAACCTTTGCTGGGCACTGCAGCTGCCAAAATTTTGAGTACTGTTGACTCCCAGCGGATGGCCCTGACACTAGGTTATGTTATTCAAGTTCAAGCTGATCGTAAGAGTTCTTTTAAAAATTCTCTGGTTTAGTCCTTTGTGAAAACACCAGTGTAGGTATGGGGAGCCTTCACTGATCACACAGAGAAATTTCAGCTGCACCTTTCTGAGCAGCTGCTTAAGTCAGGCTGCTCTTTTTCCTGTGGAAGACAGACTAATCTTTTATCATAGTAAATCAAAGCTATATACCAACTGTTATTTAGCTGATCACTGTAAACTCTATTATACAACTAATTTTACACACGTACAACTCTACAAACTGAACAATTTTATGGAACTGTAAAGTCAGAATTAATTCTGATGCTAACAAAACCATGACTGCTGGAGCTAAGTTGCTATTTAAATAACTTGGCCCAAAGTAAAATGTGGGGCTATCAAGATGTCCCTTATTTTTGACTTGTTCAAAATAATATAGATTATTTCTCTCTCAAAGGGATTTTTTTTTTTAAAGAATCATTTTCACCAGGAATTTTGTAAAGTGTACCTCATGGTTCTTAAAGGTATTCTTTAGACACAAATCAGAAAAGTGCAGTTGAACAGAACTACTTGTGTGTATGGACAGTTTTCAGATTCAAGATATGGTAGTATCATTCAGAATAATGTGGCCAAAAAAGTCATCCATTCTTGAAAAGTAAAGTGTTTTCTATTTTCTAAGACTTGCATCAGTTCCTGAGTGATTGTGGGCACAGGTGTTTTGATAAAAAAAGGTTTTTTGGATATTCCTGTATAATTGACCCACAGTCATAAACCTGTGGTGGAGCTTGGAGGCTTTTCTGTGCAATAGCAGCTTAATGTATGAATTGATGCCTTTAGCTAACTGAATGTCTCCACTTTGCCAAGGTATTTATCCAGATGGAATTAAAATTATACAGTGGACTTCTGTACTGGATCTCCTTACTGGCTAAACAGCATATAAAATGGGACTCCCTGATGCCATTATTTCTGCCTGAGGGAGCAGTGATACTGAAATAATTACCTGTAATGGTGATAGGAAAAGAAGGGACCACTGTAATAAGTAATTGATGTATCATCCATAAACATATGATTGAGTTAGAAGACTAAAGTATGACATAATTTCCAGAGAATGCACTATATACTGTACCTGATCCTTGATTTGATCATGGTCTGTTACTGACTTTAATTGGACTGAAACCAGGCATCTCCATTCCTGCTTCCATGAAGTCTAGCATTCAAATTCTAAATTACTTTGTTTTCCATGAGACTATTTCTTTAATGTAATTTTTACTAAAGCAGCCCTAGATAATACATAGCAATTTCCTAGCTCTTTGTGCAGTTTTGTGATTTATGTGAGTATTTAGGTAATTATGACATCTGCTGCTCATCGTCTAACTTTGTACTTCCATGGTCTGATAAGGCAGCCTCGTTCATCTGTAGATTTTTATACTAGTTAAATATGCACAGAATACTGTAAGAAGAGAATGTACAGAAATTGAAATTATGACCCCGGGTAACTGAGATTCTGAAGCTAGGGTATTTGAAGTATAGGAGGTAGTTCTAGCTCTATACCTTATTATGGAAAAAAATCCATTTCTTTCCTTTTGGACATGGTATTTGTAGTCTGTCTTTGTATTCCCAAAGAAAATACTTCGTGTGCATTTCATTTTTACTCATTCTAATTTCTGTTATAGCAGAATGAAAAGTTCTGTACCAAAATGCAGTAAGAAAATACATCTACCCTCAGGAGCTCGTAGTTTGGTTAGACAAGACAGATGAAAAATAACAAAAAATATGGATGTTCCTGTTTTATAAGTGAGGGACTGAGTTACAGCAAAATGAAAGGCTTGCTTCAAAATCCACTGAAGTCTTATTGAGTTGAATGAACAATGGATTGACTTAAGGTCACATTGGAAGCTGGTAACTGAATTAAAGATGTAAACCAGGATTCCTGAATGTCTGTCCTATTAGCCATAAGGTCATAGTTTCCTCTGCATTCCCTAGACAGAATAATTTTTCAACAATTGTTTGCTGCTCCCACAACAGCAGTCTATAATTAAAGTTACTGTTATCTGATAAAATTCAGATTCAGTTTCCCTCCCCACAGCCCTTTCGTCCCCAAGCTAAATGTCAAAGTTAATAATTAAGAATTATGCAAGTCTATTGAAAAGTGAACCTTGAAAGTCTTCAACCTGGCTTTTTGGACAGTCTTGAAGCATGAGGTTACTGTTACACTCTGCGCAAGATATGTACCTAATGGCACTACTCCTACGTCACCCAACAAACTACATTGACTTTGCAAAAAGTTGTAGATCTACAAAGAAAATAGGCTCAAGCTTCAGACAGCCTTTCAGCTGGCTTTCATAACTGCAGCTGAACAAGATGGTATGCATTTGAAGTCTGATCCTGAAAGATGCTGAGTGCCTCTGACAGCTAGTAAGCTCAATGACATTTGAAAGCACTAGTCCCCTAGGAAATGGGAAAGGCTGCTTTACGCTGGTATTCTCACAATTGCCTGTCCACACCAGCAACCAGTGGCATTGGAAAATAAATAGAGATAGCATGGTGAAGTCCACAAAATATTTCACTAAAACAAAATTCAGCATTGTAAGGAGATCATCTGGTGTTTTTCCAGAAAGAAATGAAATGAGACAACCGGGGATGTGTCACAGGAGGATCTCTTATGTGTATACAAGTTGAAGGTTCATACTAAGAGACTTTATTCTGATAAAAGGGAATCTAAAATGTTTTAGCATCACTGCATTTCTGAAATGTACCCTTCTCCTGGTGCCATTGTTATTAAAACTGCAAGTAGCTCTTTCCAACCTCATCATTTCCCCTCCTTCAGAAATGATGGATTCATTTTGACCTTAACTATGATAAAGTATTTCTAGAGCACAAGAGAGGCATTTTCTTATTCCCTATTGATATCAATAATAACTATTAGTGTGCTTAGCTTCGTCGGTTTTGAAAAAGCTCTACTCATTTACTCTTGCTGAGCCAGTAAGACTTTGATACCAGGTGTGGGCTCCATGTGTATACTTTTAAAACACATGCTACCTTCCTATAAGCTGTTATTGTGTGTGAAAAGTAATTACGGATGTATTACTTGCACCTTTTTTTGTTTATTCTGTAAATGAACCATTGGAGTGATATCTAATATAGCATCGACTTGGGAGTTGATGGCTGCTTTTGCATATAACTGATGTTATATGTAACATAACTAAGTAAGAGAAGAGAGCCCAGGGATTTGTGAATTGAACAGTGTTGCTGAGTCTTTTTTTTTTTTTACTTAAGGAATACAAAAGTATAGCTAGATTACTAACAATCCTTTTATACTAATCATTATATGGAGACAGCTGGAGACTGTGTTGGAAGCAATTCAAATCTTGCATTTGCACAGTGAGACTTACCGATGCTGGTTTGCAATTTTCTGTAGCTGTGGTGAAGAACCCCCCAAACAACCTGTGGATCATTGCAGCGGTGCTGGCTCCCATTGCTGTGGTTACAGTTATCATCATCATCATCACAGCGGTTCTGTGCAGAAAGAACAAGAACGACTTCAAACCAGACACCATGATGAACCTGCCTCAGAGAGCTAAAGTGAGTGACCGAGCTCTAGATCCAAGACGTCCATTTGCGTTCTGAGGCTTTAACTGTGTTTCTCTGCTAGGTGTAGTTGAAGGATGTTTGGAATTGAAATGGTCGTTACTTACAGCTTGGATCTTTGCACTTCTCCTCTGTCCTTGATACCACCAGTCACAGCGATCACCCCTCCGTTTTACTCAGGACCCATCGACTTCCATCACAGCTCGTCCCTTGCCACAGCGGTAGCGGTGACGGAATAACTGTCACGAGGCCCTGAGCCGTTGGGGCCGAGCAGGCTTTACTCCGGGCGGTCGCTGCCTTCATAAAGTCGGGGAGCTGGGGTATTAAGCCTAGCCCTCGTCAGCAGCACGTCTCCCGTAGCACCTCGCGCTCAAACCCGCGGCCTGAGCTGCTCCCGCCCGCTGCAGGGGGCAATGGCTGAAGCTCTGGGCTTTGGCAGCAGTTCACACCCGGTCCTAACCAGGAGTTCTCCACCCGACTGCTAATCCAGAAAAGACGTTCTTTGAATTTTTTTCAGAAAACTTATCCCACTGCTATTTTTCTTTTAGATGTTTTGCACTTTCTGATTTAGTTGTGGATATTGTTGGTTAGGTTCAAACAATTATATTTTCCTTAAAGTTACTAACCTGTATCAATTACAAGATGGGTTTTTTTCTAAATCAAATGCGTTCCCAGTTTGATTCTCTGTCTAACAGAAAAATGTCACAGAATACTGATTTGCCTCCTTAGTGAAAAAAGTCTGCCTTCTCAATGCTTCTGTTAAATGGCTCTTCAACAGGGCCACTCCAGGTTAGGAGTTTTGAGCCTACAGAGCCTGCGTGTAAGTCACGCTGTTCCTTCGCCCTTTTAGCTGGCTTTGGTTTTCTCCACTGGCATGGGATTGAAATGATAAATTTTCTCTTTGGTTTCTTAATGCTACAGACAGCAGGATTATTGTGATTTCAGCTCTGTTGCTTCTGCTGAAAAATGTCGATTGGAGGGAGAGTTGAAGGCAGGCATGATGCATATGACAGCTCTTTTCTCCTCATCTTAGGTTAGTTGCAGATGGGTGCAGCTGGTGCCAGCTGGAAAAAGACATTTGTATCAAAAGTGATGTGAAAAAGACATTTCCATTTTGGTTCCAGTATGCTCATCTATTTATCCGGTGTTATCAAACTAGTATTAAGACTAGATTTGCAAAAGTGAAACAAGCAATATCACAAACACAAACAAAAATTAATACCACTGCAGTGATATCATATAATGTCCCATCGAAACCTCTAAAATGCAAATCATGCTTTATTAGGGGCTGTTGCAAATACTGTGCACCACTTGATTCTTCTTATACGTAATCTTAGTCCCAGCTAAAGGACAAAATGAGACTATAAATTTGTACATTGTTTTGAGCTGGCCATCATTACGGGATGCTTTACAGCTGAAGGAAGTTGCTATTTAAAAAACCCCACTGCTGGTTGAAGGTACAGCACAGAAAAAACTTGAAAGTATTTTAATATTTTAATCCATAGTTGTCATTCCAAAAAGAAAGAGAAAGTTGAATTCTTACTCTTCCTGAGAAATCAGATTTAATCAGGCTGTAAGACACATGGTGAGGTTAAAACCTATTCAGTCAGGTTACATTTGCATCAGCCGTCCATGTCATCAGATGGGAGTTGCATCTGCAGAGCAAAACAATTGGTGCTGAGCTCCCAGCATCCACACTACACTCTGTTTCAGGAGATTTTCCTGCAGACTTGCTCACATTTGCAGCTGGAGTGCAGTAGGTCCACTTCTAGAGTGCATTTCCCTGTTTTGGTATATTTTGAGACTCCATAAAATTTAATTTAATTTATTATATGAGAAGTGATGCATTTCAAAATGAAAGCTAAATTGCTTTCCATTTAGTTTCAGAATGATGGCTCCATCAAAAAGGTTCAGCCAGGTCTAGTTTAGAGTATACGCTGGTATATGGACCATGGAAGATAAATTTTGCAGCGGGACTGGGAATGGGCTAGTTTTGTCATTCCTGATTTCAGCATCTTTACTTAAAATAAGTCTAAGAAATGTATTTTGGGAAGATAATGAAATTAGGCCATTTTGAAAAAGAAGAGTTTTAGCTTTATTTTTAATTCCAGCGTTAGGGATGTCGGGAATAGTGGCAATTACTCGAACTGCAATTGCTACATTTCATGCAGTTTGGCAATACAAAGAGCTGATGAGCATATATCTGTATCGCATTTAAAATGAATATATTATATGTCATGGCTTAGAAAAGTGCCTGAGACTGCTCGATTAATGTTCCGTAAGTGGAGTCACAGCAGAGTGATTTTTAGTTTAAGCAGCAGCTTTGATATTTTGTTTCCGTGTGTCTGAGATTGGCTGTTGAATCACTGGAGCAGTTTTTGGATACCTTTTGAATATCCAGCGAACTGTGTGGAGGGGAAAAGAGAATAAATATTATGGGCTACCCACAGCCTTGGATTTCAGCTGGGTTTGTTTTCAGCGGTGCCATTGTACGTGTCCGGATTCCCAAAGTCCTGTCCCAAGGGCACTGGCAGAGCAGAGCTGCCCGTTGGTCGCTGCGGTCCGACTGCTGCTGGGAGCAGCGGGAGGCTGTGGGTGCTCGCAGGGCAGAGCTGCCTGCCGCGGCCCTCCCCACGCTCCGTCCCGTGCCAGCGGGATGGGGTGCGCGGACGCAGCACGGAGGGGTCGTGGAACACAAAATTTAGCGTTAAATATCCTTCTGCAGCTGGGGGAGGTGATGTAACGCAACAGCAGGGCTGCTGCCTGCGCCTGGTAATTAAGGAGTGAGTTTTGTTGTTGTAACAGCCTGAAGGCTAAAGAAATGAAATTTAAAAAATGACCTCGCGTACGTAGTGTAGTTTATAGTATCTTTCTTGGGAGCTGTGTTGCTGTTCGGATTTGCCTTAGCAGTCAGGGACATCTGGACTAAGTTGCAGGGAAGAGGGGCTGTTACCATTTATTTTCTTTTAATCGGCTCTCCAGTTCTAAAATTAAAAGAAGTATAAACTCAAATCGGTGAAATTCTGATGGGAATTTATTTTAATGTTCTTTCAATGCTGTTTTTATTTTGAGCAACTGTTTTTACTTTGAGGGTTTGGATAGATGTTAGCTTTTACATAGCTTGCTTTCTAATTCACCGCATGCTTCTTTAAAGGCTGTAATCTGATTTGTCACCTTTCCTTTCTTTTAGAGCATGAAAGAATAAGCTTGCAGGTGAACAGAGATAAGATCTGCAGTCTAAGTCCTGCAAGCAAAAGCAAATACTGCAGGCTATGAGAAAACAACCACTATCAATTTGATAAAGTGCATGGAGAAAAAAAAAAAAAAAAGATCAGAGAAACTGTCTGTGTACATAGGTATACATGTAGAGGGGAGGAGCTGATCGTCCTTTTTTTTTTTTTTCCCCTTCTTTTCTTTCTTTTTTTTTTTTTTTTTTTTAGTACCAGTGTCTTTTTCATGATCATTACAAGGGAAAAAGTCCCAGAAACAACTGCTTATATTCAGTGTGCCCTTTGCCAGGCAATGTAATTTAATGGTCTCATCATTCATTTAGTATTTCAAAAGCAATATTCAAATCCCAGTCCTTCGGTCTTTCTCAGTATTTTGGCTGTATTGGACATCTACGCTTGCAGTGCTTCAGCAGTGCCTGATCATGATTTAGTCTTGCCAGTTCCCTTCAGGGGTGGTAAAGCCATCTGCTCCTGTGGGCTTTTACAGAGCAGGGTTCCAAGATAAATTTTATTTAACGCAATAAGTCCGCTGATGAGGATGGCTTTTGCAGCTCTTCCTTTATTGCGGTTTGTTACTAGACATGGTGGTAAGTAGAACTCAGACTAAAATAATCCTTCATTTTCTTCCTTTGGCAGATCCGAGCTGGGACTCTGCAGAGTTCTTTAGTAATTCTCATGTTCTGCTGCTTCTGGTTTGGTTTTGTTTGTTTTGGGTTGTTTTGGGTTTTTTTTCTTTTCTTTTTTTTTTTTTTAAATAAGAGATGACGTATAAGTTGTAACTTCTACTCTTTCAAAGGCATGGAGGGAGAAATAACTGATTTAATCAGCTTTTCTCTTTTGATACGTTTTGCAGAGTATCTGGGAGAGTCTTGACTAACACTTAATATAGATAATAAGGTTGAAAATCATTATTTTGGTTAAAAATATTACTATCTAGGATGTGGTGCAGTAGTTCTTCCTAGCTGTCCTTCACACAGCTTCTGCTTCCCCTTTCTTCATTCCCTTCCCTTTCTTCATTTCCTCCCTTCGTAGCTAATTTGGTGACTGCTTTTGTGGTACCCTGCCTTCGGAGGAGGGCAAGCAGAAGGCCCCGTCAGGGACAATATCGTCATGACTTGCCATGGGGTGGTGATGGTGAATTGGCATTTCTCTGATATGTTGCAAGTTCCATCGTGGTAATGCGCAGAGACGACTGCTCTTCCAAATCAGCCTTAGCCCAATTAGCGTCTCCTTAATGCACTGGAGCTACTTATCAGAGGAATACTGAAGTACATGAGCACATTAGAAATCATCAGCCTCAGTTCGAGCAGGAGATTGGGAATGCGATGCAGATCCCCATAAACAAAAAGCATGTTTTGTTTTGTTTTAAAAACCAGAAGACAGCCCCGTTATTTTCAGACCGAGATCGCCTATGAAATTTATCTGTATTTATAGCTATAGCCCAGATTTAGTAAGGTACAGAACAAGAGAAAATGTTTTTTCAGAGTTCATCCTTTTTCTATGCCATCAGCAAATTTTTTTATCCAGCTGATTTTCTTCTGGAACTAAAATATTCAATGGTAACATGACAGGAACCTGAGAGAGACTATTCAGTTATTAACTGTCTAATTCTGATGTGTTTCCCAAAGTATGTTTGAGGGTTAAAATCACCATTGCTCACCTTTGAAGGGTTTTGTGGTGCTTTTTTAGCATTCTGTCAATAGTCTTTGTACTTCGGGAAGAGCATCCTTCCAGGTTTTGGTAAATTAATTGCTAGCCTAGCAAGAACATTTTTATGTATTACATGTTTTTTCCAGAGGTGGTCAGGAATTTGAGTGATTTATTTTTCGTATTTTTTTTCCCTTCTCTTTTTTCCAACAGAAAATACAGGTTGTTTTTTTTTCTTCCCCTCCCCCCCCCCGTTCTCTTTTTTTCCAATCGAAAAAGCAGTTTGGAAAGTTAAGTTTTGCTTAAACACTTCAATTTTTCTATTAAGAGAATTCACCTTTCGGTGGCTGCTTTGCCCAGAAGGCATGTGTCAGTTCTGCTTGTTCCTTGCAGAGGCAGCAGGGAAAGCCGGGCCGGGCTTTGGGGAAGGAGAGGCTGGGCACACCGCCCTCGCCTGCCTCGCTGCAAGGCTCTTGCGAATGCCGCTTCCTGAGAGAAACAAGTGAAGTCAATAACAACCTTCCCAGTAGGCAACTGGCAAGCCAGGGGAAATATCATTTCACTGATCTGAAAAAGGTCCTTTTCTGGAAAATGTTGCTCGTGAAACTTTGGTGTTTGCCTTTTTTACTTTGTCTTGATTTGGAATAAATTACTCCCACCCTCTTCAGAAACACAAGATTTTTTTCAGGGAAAGTTTTCCATTTTCTGTATGGTCTTATTTTTCTCCCTCCTAATTTTTTCTTCCATATGCTCATTCTTCCATTGTCTCTTAAAGGAATTTCTGGGGGTGTTATGGCAGGGTAAGAAAGGTTAGCCAAGATCAGTTTTATACTAACTAATGACGTTTAAAATATGTGGAATGGAGATCTCATCAGAAAATTGGTTTGTTGTTGGGCATTCATATGGCAATCTACATATTTTTACCATTGTTTACGTAATTAAAGAAGTTAAGGGGTAGTGGAAAATTTTATATTGAGGTGGAAATTTTATATTAACATATGATGCATGCTGGAAATTTCTTTTTTTCTCCTGCTTTTTTTTGCAGCCAGTACAAGGCTTTGACTATGCCAAGCAACACTTAGGTCAGCAAGGAGCTGAAGATGAGGTTTTACCTGTAACTCAGGAGACTGTTGTACTTCCACTTCCAGTTAGAGATGCTCCCGCCTCCCAGGAGAGAGAAATTACTCAGGATGGGAGCACCATCAAAACTGCCAAATCCAATGAAACAAGGAAAAGGTATGGACTGGCATGTTTCCGCAGGGGGGTGGAATAGGGTACATGCTGCTGGTTGCTCAGGAAAAAACTAAGGCTTGGCACCCAGGCTCTGTGTGTGGCAGATGGTTCCTCCATGATGTATATTCTTGGCATAACGCTGGTCTGTGCTGGATGTGTAAGTTTGCTGCAAAATACAAGATAAAATAAAGTGAAGTCTTCACAGATTGTACATGCATAGAGGAGGTAAATGGGAAGTGGCTCTCGTATGCATGCTGGTGTTGTACAAGAGAGGAACCCAAATGACACAGGGGATCTGGAGCATGAACACCGATTATTTCTAAAATGAACCAAAAGACAGGACCTCAGCCACTGTAAGCTGCTGTAGCTCCCCTGACAGACTCTGTCACTCCAGAATTGGATGTCTTCATTAGCAGAAGGGCAAGCCCTAAACATCCGCTAACTTATGGAAGACTTCTAGATCCAAAGCATCTACAGCAGGACAAAACTTTTGAGAGTGTAAAAATAGGCTAGATAACGTCAGTGTCTAGGGTAAAGTGTCCCAGGTTTGCAGCATCTTCACAGGAGGTCTACAGTGTTGTAGGATCACAGATTAGGAAGTCCCCAGAAGCTATCTGGCTCTTTCTCTTCTTCGCTGCAGGGTCAAATACACCCCTAACTCAACTTTATCTACCTTTTTTTAAAGTCTTCCAGTGGTGGGATGATCACAGCCTCCTCAAGCAATCTGTTCTTCACTACCTTTCCCGTTAGGAAGTTTTACTTCATGTCTACCCTCAATTACCATCAGAATAGCTGAAGGTCATTATTTCTTGTCTCAGTCATCTCAGGCAAGGAAAGCAGATTATCCCTTTGTCCTAGCTGTTTTGCATGTTTTAAGTCCATTTTTCTTTGACCTGCTCTCCTTGAAATTAGTGGAGCATCATCAACTTTTTATTGCTGAAGAATGATACTGAAGGGAAGAGAGGAAAATAAAACTGTTAGGTAAACAGCCTGAACAGAGGTAACAGTTGTTGTCTAGTTCACTGGCATTACAGAGTCCTTGCCTCTTGAAGGGACTTCATAACATAAAAGAAGAGTATCGGGATACTGCAGAGAAATTCTATAGAAAATCAAATCTTCATAGTGGAGTCGCCTCATCTTGTACTTGTCAATGCACCATGATATTTGTCTCTTTGGAGTAATGAAAGAGCTTGGAAAACTCGGCACAATATTGCTGTATGCTGTGACAGGGACACACCGGAGCCATCTGCAGCCGCAGGAGGCGTCAGCCGCATGGTGCAGGGCTGGAGGACCCGGTGCTGCTGCTCTTCGTGGGGGTAGACCTCCCCATTGGTCATAAGCTGAGGTTTTTCCCTACAGAAAAATGGAAACAGAAGGATCCAGAGCTGGTGTCTGGTTTGGCATACTTCTCTGGTTGTATAGTAAATCACCTGGCATATGGAGAGAGCTGTCTGCAAGGAGCACCAAGAGAGAAGAGTAAACCAGCTGAGAACTCCCCTGGTTCCTGCGATTGCTTCGCTGGGTTTAGGTGTAACCTGTTGTTCTGCCCTTTAATGTCAGTGATGTGTCGTTCACACCATAAATCACTCGAACCATGAGAGTCAGGTTATATAGCCCGTGCGAACCAAGCAGCACTTGTGCCTTTTGAAGTCTTCCGTCCTCTGACGAAATGACTGACAAATGGAAGATGACCATGCCACCGGCTGTCGTTGCTGGTGCTGGACCACCACAGGTTAAGCCTTTGCAGGAACTGTTCTTTAAAAAATGTTTTGAAGCCTCTCCAAAGCCATGTGTAAACACACACAAAAAATGGAAACCAGGCCTGTTAATTAATCCTCTAACAAAAGTGATTAAGCTCTTCACTCAGTCCTTTGAATGAGTGCAGAAATCCCCCTCTACTTAATCTGCACAATTTTAAACAAACGCTGATAAGCAAACTTGATCCAGGAAATCACAGGAAAGTTATTCTCATTATAAAATGTCTTGAACCTTGGTGCGTTCCTAAGCAAATAACTAAGAGTTAGTTTTGCCTCCTTCAGGGTGATTACTTGAGTAAGTGAGAACATGCAGAATTTTAGCCTTTTTTCATTTCCAGGAGCTGTGTCTGGGAATGGAATTTAATGGTTTCTGAAGATGAAGAAATATTTCTTGACCTTTATGTATTTGCTCTTTCGTGCAGGCTGCTTTGCAGCCTGGAAAGGTCAATTTAAATCAGACCACCATGAAGTGGCTGGTAACTGATCAGAATATCTTCTCTGATATTACCACTGAAGGAATCTTCACAGTTAACAATACGATGGCCACTTAAAAAGGATGACTATTTAGATCAGTGGCAGCAGAAATCATTGTGCAAGCTGTCCATGGTCGCTCCTTTCCTTATTCCCAAGTGGAGCAGGTTTTCTTCAGGTGTTGGTCTGTCCCTGGATGAATATTTTTTTACTGGGCTAGGATTATTCATTAGCAGTGCCAGACAGGTTTATAGGGGAGGAATGCTACTTCCCAAGAATATTTATTCTCAATAGAATTTCACAAGAAAATCCTCAGGCTGGGCTGACCTGAGCTGTGTTGCACGCTGAGTTCTCCTGAAACCCTGTAGTTGGAAAGAGCCTGTCTCAAATTATATATATTTCCACCTAGGTTGTCATCAAAAGAGAGTCCCTAAGGATTACTTTTCTCATACTTGTCCCTTCCTGTTCTGACCACAGTAAATGCTCTCTACTTACACCAGACAGGGCAGTCAGAACTGGAGGTAAATGAAAGTTTCAAGCTGGCAATATAGTATTGGCAATAATTTACAGGATGGTTTTTACAGTTGTTTTGCTTTAGCACCATTTTCTGGATATAAAGCCATTGTGACAGCAATAGAACTTGATTTGATTTTTTTCTCTGTAAATGAAAGTCCTTGTGACCAAGTCCTTTTTTTTTTTTTTTTTTTTTTTTTTTCCCACTGCAAACTCTTTACATTATCCTGTCATTGGCCATGACAATCCAGTGATTGCAGATAGGTGCATGAGTAACTACACAGGTCTTGTGGACGCTTTTCATTCCCGTTGTGGCAAGTTACACGTGTAGAAACAATGTGACACTGTGTCTGGATGTGGAGGAGCATCAAATTTAGCATTTTCTAATTTGGCCTGCTTTTCTCAACATGTGCATTAGGATTTGAGTAATTTGCCCACCCCCAAAAGAATAGAACTTCTGCTGAGGGCTTGCTCCCGGTGCAGCCTGGAGTTACGCTGCTAATTTCTGTTCTTGCTCTTCGTTGGGACTGAACGCTCGCAGCAGTTCTGCTCTGCCCTCCCTCCTCACCCTCTGCAGGGACCAGTTCCAGGGCAAGGATATGCAATGGCTGAGTAAAACAAGCATTTTCTTATGAGTTTCAGCAAATAATGGTGCTGGTTAAACCAGGTTACGTGCAAAACGGAAAAAAGGAGAATTTTCTTATCACGTTGTGTGTGTGTACGTGTAAAGTGAGTGAGTGAACTTTGCATTGTGGCTGACAAAACAGTTGAGTGTAAATGCAGGCTAAATAATAAAGGAATTAGTTTAGCCGTATACACAAAAACAAAGGTCTGCTTTATTTTAGCTGTATAACTGACACTGAATTGATAACAGGATTTTTTGTACTCTGCAGTGCCGCTTCTGTCATTGTGGGGGTTGTGCATGAGAAGCGGTTGCATTCGATGCCACTAAGATGCCTATCAACCCCAAACTAACTGAGAAGTCGTGTTCTCCTACCATCGCTCTGTTCCTGCCTTTACTGTGTTTCTGTGTGCAGTTTATATTCTGTCTCATTTTCGTACAAAAATCAGACTTGAAAACTCAGTGATGCAAACTGTGCGAATGAAATAACCTTGAAATAAGGTTTATAAGGAAGAACTCACAGCCTCCCTTGTTGCTATGGTTACTTGCAGCCGGTCCCCGAGTCAGAACGGCTCCATCATCAGCAACGGGTCGGGAAAGCCCAGCTCCGGCCGGAGCTCCCTCCAGAAAGTAATGGCACCGCAAAAAGTGACAAAAGACGAAGGAAGGAAAAGAACCGGTGAGAAGTGTTTCTTGATGAAAGCCGCTTGCGGTCACCCCTGTAGCTGTACCCACGCAGGCACTAGCTATGTTGAAACCATCTTCCTATACCTTCAGCAGTACTTAGGCATTTTCTGTTCGTAGCTGGTTGGTTTTTTGGGGTTTTGGGTTTTTTTTTTCCCCTTTACTGCTATAGCTGTTTCTTAACCCCACATGAAGCAGTATGGTGTTTACTCTTCGTGTGGGCCTTTGCAAGTTTTCTTTCTTTTTTTTTTTCTTTTTTCTTTTTTTCTTTAAATACCAGTAAACTAATGAAGCCATGATGCTGCTTAGTAGGTGGACAGGGTTTACGGCTTTTTTTTTCTGTGTAGAGTCTGAAGATACTTATTTCCATTACTGCTGTTGCTAAGCTGGCCCAGATCTGATGAAGATGAATTAATTAGGTAAAAATTAATTTGAGAAAGTGTGAGACGCCCAGAGCTTTAACTTTCTATCTTTTATCATCCTTGTCATACCTTTTTGTTATTAACACTTACTGGCAGCTTTTCCTGATGCACCTAGGATGTTATGCTGGATGTTTTTTACAAGCCCTTGGTTGATGGTGGCGACCTTGAGACTTGAGATGTATCAGGATCATCTGATGAGAGTAGAATTCAATCCCCTTTCTTCCTTGCTTTTCTTTTGTCTGTCTCTCTGCTTATTTCTCCTGAGTTACAGCTTTGCTTCCGTAGCTATATTTTCCATATGAATAGAAAACACTGTGGCTGAACCAATTGATCACTTTGCTCTAAAGGGAGGGAATTAAACTGGATGTGGTCTCATCAGATTCCGTCATGAACACAAGTCTGTAATTCTTCTTTGTCAAAAATGGAAGTGTGGGTGGAAGGACTCAGATAAAGAGAAAATCTTAGTGTAGATCTCTTCTCCTTTCTCCAGTAAATCGCCTTAGTAACCTCTATGGAGCGCTCTGATGGCAACCCTGGCATCACATCATATCATCTCTTGATGATCATTATGCCTAATACTAAAGTGTCACACAAAGGCCTTGCTGCTTTAGCAGGAATACAGTGTGATACAGAGACAGATACAAAGCACCAGAGATGGCCTCTGTTACGTACAGCAAAATCATACCGCGTTTTTTAAGTGTCCTCTGTTCTTTCCATTCATGTACCATAGAGCATTGCATCTTGTGGGGACCATATAATTGATATAACTGTAGTACTCTGTTTTTAAATCAGCTTCACTGAGATTTATGCGCATTTGCAAATTCACACAGAGAAGTGAAGTTGTTAATTTTCTTTTGTTATGTGTTTGTCACCAGTACTGCTTTCTTCTGACAGACCTGTCACTTTACTGATTACTCCAGACCTGTAATAGTAAGTATTCTGACTGGTCTTTCTCAAAGAGGTCTTTTTTACAGACAGCATAACAATATTTCATGGTTCCAAGCTTCAAGGGTTGTAATTATTTTTTCACTGTTTCAAATGTAGCTCATTTTACGAGACAACAACGTTCATGGTTTCCAGAGTTAAAAGCTGTAATTTATGCTGGTTTTTTTCATCCCTACCCAGGAAAGCCAATATTCAAAAACAGTGTCAGGTGGCGTTTACACATGTAGGCAAAATAATTTAGTGAAGGTATTTTTTTTGTTTTGTTAGGTTTTAAATCTTCAGAGAAAATTGGTAAGAACTCCCAGTTTCTTTGTTACAGAATTGACTAACACCTAACATCCTTTCTTCTGATCTGGACTGTAGTGTGTTTCTAGAATGTACACATGCTGCTTCAAGAAATCTTTCAATGTAGTATGAGGGAATACTGACCCTTTATTTTAAATCTTAATTTCATTATAATTTTAGCTTCAACTTTATTTCATAACTAAGCACTTTTCAAATTATGCTGGAAAACCAATAACTGCTTTATTTACATGTTTATTTTACCTTCTGTCTTCTGAAAAAAAGCCTGAATAATGATGTAACTTAATATGGTCAAGGTGCTCCTTGTCTGAAGCAGCTAAGTGATTTCTAGTTCTAGCGCCATAGGGAAAACATCTCCAGTGTATACTCCATTCATACTATGTATTCTTGTCATTTGTTCCTACTGCATGCTGGCACCAAGACTTTGAGCTCCTGTGGCAGAAAGGAAGAGCAGTATTTGCCATTTTAAAAAGTAGTAGTACTGCATATATACAAAATATGAAAGAGATAGGCTGTTTCTGTCTGACTGTTCTGGCTTTGAAGGAACCTGTGCGTGAAACACCTTATCTGCAGAGCCCTCCTGGTAGAAACTTCAGCCACTTCTAGAGGAACTTCCTTCACTTGACTGCCATGGCCCTACAAAGGGTTGCCTGGTAGTTTCCAGGCATAGATATGAAGGGGAAAAAATGCATTGTTCCCTGGTAGAGATGGGGACTTTTTAGCTGTAGGCATATCTTTTAAGATATGTTTAGGAGAGTTTCTTCATACAACCCTTTCAGAACAGCTTCTGAGAAGGAAGGAAGATGTGGACATGGGAGACGAAATGGCCTCCCCCTTACCAGAATTACAGAGCTGGCCCCACATTTATTCTTAAATGCATGTGCAGATGTGGTTTTGACTTTTGAGTTGCATGCTTCCAAATGCCCGATGAAATTAAAAAACAAAAATCAAGGCACCCGTTACTTTTTGTCACAGAGCTTATGCTTTGTTCCCCAGTGCTATGATTACAAACACTGTTGTCATCTCTGATATTTTGTTCTTTTTGCAGGGTTTTCTCTTTATCCAGCGTGATTAGCATCAGTAGAATGTGTTGGCTGTTTTTCCTTCCAGTTTAAGAAAGAAGCTGCTTTTCTCCTAGTTTGTCTGAACCTGCTCCAGCTCTCTAGCCTGGTTGTAGGCTGACGCCTTTAATGCGCATGTCAGCAAAAGCAGCAGCATATTTTCTTCTCTGAAAAGCAGCATCTTTAAAATTGGAATGAATCCCTTGATGGTCACATGTTTGATTTGGGGACTCCAAGTTAGAATGGCTCATTAGTTGCCATAGTTACAGACCAATTTTAGATTCTATTTCTTGCTGACATTTAGTTACATGGAAAAATGACAGCACTGGATGTTACCTCAGTACATAAACTCTATATGGCTTGTATCAAAATTGACTGCAAATGGAGTGTGTCAGGGCTGAGAGTGAACAATGTGAAACCAGCATAGACTGACAGGCTTGGCCTAAGGACCTGATGTTTTGGAGGATCTGGAGAACTCTTTGGCCAAGCCTTATTTCTACAGAAAACATGAATAAAATATCTATTTGTATTACAATAGTGATAAACTTTGGTAAGATAATTGCATTTTTTTCCTTTTGTTTTTCTTGGAAAACACTTATTAGTATTTTAATAGGAAGTTTCCTTTCTAAAAGTTGATGAGTTGTGCTTTCATTTACTTTGGGCTCTTAAAAAAAAAAAAAAATTAAATCCTTTTTTTTTAAGTGCCCAACTGCATATATTAGAGGATTGTGAGATGAATGAATCAGTCAACAGAGGTACGGGCAATTTCCGAGACAGGTTTGTAAGAGAGCGTGGAAGAGAACAACAGGATATTAGCACTTTCACCTATCATTTTATCAGGCCAAACATCATTCAGGGAGAAGCAAATGGCTGAACCCACACGTACTTGAAGAACTATAGCAGCCTACAGTAAAACCTTTTCTTTCACCAGCTCCTCACAAAATGAAGCCAGTGAAAGTTATATAGGTTGTTTTTCCAACTTTTAAGTGCTTGATCTTGCAACCTTCCCATTGCCTTCTTTCGGAGGGCATGATTGCTTGTTTGCTTTGCGAAAAACAAAAGCTTTAGTTTGCTAGCAGTTCTTAATGAAACCTGTGACTCCATACCTTTTGGGCTGAGAACTTGTATAGTTGAGCCCAGTTTTGTACTTGAACCTCATCCTCACAAAAGGACACACATCACAGGTGGAGATGCACAAGCAGCATTCCCAAAGAGTCAAACTTCCTTGTGTAAGAAACTTTCCTTTCCTCCTCCTAGGAATCCCAGCTGGAACACTTCTTCTCATCGTCCAAGTATTTGGACATTGTCTTTAAAAATAGATGTAACTTTTCAGAAGCCATTCAGTCAAGGGCCTCACTCCTTTCTAAAATATCAGGCTCTAAGACTATAATTTTCTCTGTGCAGGCAGAAGCTGTCACATAAATTTTTAATTCTCTTTTCCTTTGTTATTCGTAGGGATATCTGAAAATCAGGTGTCTGCGGGAACAAAGTACTGGGGAGGAAAACTTAGCTGTATTATTGGCTTAGCTAAAATCAAAGGGATTTTTGGATGTAATTCAGCTAAGCTATGATACACTGCCTCCTTTATTCTACAGAAGTGTGGGCCACCAGTTTTCACACTGTCTGATGTGGCTCAGCGTCAGAGCCAGCTTTTCTGAATTTCTGAGCAGTTGTCTGTAGTGACTTAAATTAAAATGAAATATGGCAACAGCAATTGAATCCAGTAGCAGCGATGTAGCAGTCTGCTTTGACACAGAGTTAGCTGGAGGATCTGGTGTATCCCAGCAAACATCCAGCACCCTTCATCTGCCTTTTCTGTGCTGGGCGGGGTGAAACACAAGTTACAGTGGAAAGGGCTTTATCTTGTCAAATTTTGGTCCTTTAAAACTGGCTTCCTAACCTAACCTAACCAGGTAGGCTCTCCAGTGACTCCAGAGGGCCATAGCTAATTGGAAGAGATCTCTCTGCTCTGGAGGTACTTGCCTTTCTCTTTCCAGTAAGGAAGGAGCCCAGACCAACTGCATTGGAGCATCTGGGCAGATTTGAAGTGAGATGATTCCCTTTCATGATGCCTGTGTCTCTGAAAGGCTGAGAAGTCAGAGTGCTAGAAATAATTTATGGTGCAGAGAGAGGAGTCTATTCTTTTCATCATTCATTCCCTCATCCTGAAGCATTAGCTTCATTTGCCCCACAAAGGGTGTTAGTGGGGATCTTGACCTAACTCTTCACCTCTTCACAGTAAACTCCTAGGCTTTTCTGGACTAATTTCTTGACAGTTAACCATGGGGGGGGGGGAAGAATGAACAAAATCCACATGTTCGGCTGAAATGTCTTATATTGGTACTAGTTACTATTCTCCTTGAGCCTCCCAGAAGCTTTACATGTTGATTCTTTTTTTTTCCTCCAAAGATTTCAGCTTGTGTGACATAGCCTGATATTTCCCCATACTGTTTCCATTTCTACCACTTCTTTTTCTTGTGTGTGTTTTTTTTAAATATAGAGAGCATTGTGACCCTGCTAGCATCCTGCTGGTGACAGTGAACCCTTTGTTTCTTCAGATGTAGCCAATAGCATTTCCCACCGCTTTCCCCTCTTGGTTTTGGTTTGCAAGAGGCAGCCAAGTGTTGTAACCTATTCTGTCAACTTCTGAGCCATGTTTCTGAGCCTCTTCACACTCCTACAAAAGCAAAAGGTGCCAGTGCTCCACCGCCTCTTTCCCCAGCGAGGGAGTGGGAGAAAACCAGCACCTCCAAGCTGCCCATCCTGCGTGAGTGGGGCCACCCAGGTGCTGTATTCACAGGCGTGGTAGAACTTGCATAGAGTAAGGGGAAAATACTTTGTTTGGCCTTTTTTAGGTCAGCATGGCTAACCCAGCTTGCTTTTTTTTTTTTTAAGCCAGTCTTTTTGATTGCTTTTCTCATGGCAAGAAAATACCTTATCCTACGTTGCTGAGGTGCCTGTTGCAGCAGACCTCTGAAGGAACTGGGATCTGCAGGTGGTTGTGCAATTAAGTATTTCTTGATTCACGTCTGCCTTCCCCTCCGGATGAGCTTTACTCAGACTCAATTAGTGGCAGACAGCAGTTCTCATCCAAGCAACGGTGCAAAGACTGTGTAGATGTTCGTGCCATCAGATCCAGTGGCAGTCTGGGTGTTGTGATCTTTCACTAACATGCCAGCATTGAAGAAGACAAATGTACGGGTTTATTGTGCAAACAGAAAACTATTTCTGCAAAGCTTTTTTAAACTCACAGAGCACTACTTTCTTAAAGATGTGGCTTCCGTTGTAGGTTCTCATGCCTTCCCTATCTCGTTGGTATAGTCATCATCCTTGTCAGTTAAATATTTTTTTTTAATTATTGAACATGTCTAGGATGGTATTACAGAAGTGCCAGCCAAGAAAAGGGGCTGATGGATTGATTCTCTACAAACGTTATGAAATACACGGTCTCTTTTTGAAAGACTTTGATATTTAAATAGATGAGGCAGATGTGGTTTGAGGAGAAGACATAACCACAGAGAGATATTCTTGCTTCTGCTTATAAGGACAAGAAACCTTTGTAGAAAGTGAACGAAACAAGCAGCTAATAGAATAGACACCCCATGTATATAGTTTCATAAAAACCCCTGCAAATACCAGTTTAGAGGTCTCAAATGACCTGCTCAGGTAACTCTTATTTCAGGATCCCAGGCAAAGCCAGGACTGCAACACCTCAGATACGTGGCCTGATACTTAGCAGATTTTGCCTATGAGAAAATAATATCCAGGAGGAATCATGAGCTGCTTCCATTAGTCTGTAAGCCATCTGCTTCTCTGAAAATATAATATTTGTGCTGTTCCTGAAAAGCTTGGAATTGCACTGTCTCACAGTTGGGTGTATTTTGGGAAGGGTGTGTGTATGTTTACATAAGTATGTTTTCTGTTACACTGCAGTATCTTATAGAGAGGCATTTCAGTCCTGAATAGGTTCAGATACTGATGTTAGGAAACTTGTATTTTAGTTATAGGCTTATAAAGTCCTTCAGAAGCATATGGGTTTTTATTGCTAAGAGCTCTTGTTCATATCTTCCTGGAGACAGCCAGCTGACAAATAGAATGATTTAGATGATGTCGAAAATTTCTAATTTTTTTTCTATATAGAGAGAGTTTCTCTAAAATGAAAATTATTTCCCCATTATTAATTTACATTCAGGAGTCAGGATTTCTGTTTGAAATACTGATAGGCAGGCACTTTCCTAAGGAGATAGTCTTTTAGATCTGCGGCATAGTTTGCTCTTTGTCAAACTATAGGTTTAAACTATAGGTATGTTTGCATTCCCTTCATAAAAAATAAGTCTTTGAAAATTTTTAATGCTTCATTGAATGACCTGAGAAAAGGCAGAGCATGTCTGCCTCCTTGCGAGTGTGTCCTAGGTTTTGGCTTTATGTGTTTTTCTCCATTGATGTCGTTCTTTTTTCTGAGGACTTCCAAAATCAGTCAAATGGTTGCTTCTGTGCAGGACAGCACATATCTTTGTTTCAAGTATTTTGCTGTAAGGTTACCTGATTCACAGGTAACTTAAACTTCCTTACTCTTTTTTTACAGGGTAGTATTTCAGTCCTCCTTTTCTCCCTTCCAATGTATTTCGATTTGGGAGAGGGTAGGAAAGACAAGGTGGAGGGAAAGAGAGAGGGAGAAGAAATCTTGTGCGGCCTTCGTATTGAAATCTTAGGCTGACAAAGTATAACTTTTTTTTTTTCTTTTTTTAAAATATAAATTAGTAACTAGATAAAACCAGAATATTCTACCTGGCTAATTGTATCTTAACGGTTCCAAGCTAGAGTTCCACAGCCCTGTTGCACTGGCTGGGGGACTGGTGGCACGAGTGGGTAGCCCCACCTGCTGGCATCGCCGGCTGGAAATGGTACAGAACTGCACCAAAACTGGAGGTTAGCATCCCTGAAGCAGCTTTCATCTAGCAAATCTGGTATGCTAATAGCTGTAGTGATGTGGAGATAAAGCTTCAGCGATGGTCCTGCTCTTCAAAAACCCAGTGCCATGCTGATCTTCACTGCAATTGGCACTCAACCTTAATAAATGATTGCTTTGGATATAGCTTCATGTACTTCAGTCACAGGAAGATTAGGAGGAGTAATTCAATCTCAGTGGATCATGTGGCATGAGATATCTAGCACGTTTCAGAGATAGGAAATTACTGTTAAGTAGGTGATTAAGTCAGTTTTTTGACCTTATCTGCCACCGAACTTCTAAGTCGCGCTATATGTGCACGCAGACAGTGCAAACGAGTAGAACAATGAATCCATAATAACGTTGGTATGCATCTGTTTAAAAACAGCAATTAAAAGCATCGCTTTAAGTCTGTGTTGCTAATTATAATAAGCAAGTGTGCTTATTCTGAGTGACTGTAAAGAATATCTGGGCAGTTTTCTGAAGTTTCCCGTGCCCGTCAGTTACTCGCCCAGCTGAGGCGTTTGGATGGGTGCACTGGCCCGGGGAAGGGATACACAGCAGAAACAAACACTCCAGGACTCCCAATTTTCTCTGGTTTGTTTTTTTAAAGTTTAGAGGTTGCCGTGGTTCAATTGTGTTACAAATGCTTGCTGTAAACTTTCTCAGAAAGAGATGGATAGGAGCAAATAATACAATTCCGACAATACTTGCTTATGGTTCACTGCCAGGACAAACTATAGCAGCATGCCAGTAACTGCAGATCACAGACTCTTTATCACTCAGCAGTGAAAAAAAGGGCAAGGGAAAAAAACTGCTTTTATATTATAAATGCCAATTAATGAACAAATGCTAAGCTAAGGTGGAATAGACTTCCAATTTTTAGTCCCATTTGGCTATTAATTCCATGCCAATAGCGCTGCAGGAGATGTGCTCACCAATGAGAGGGCTGATACTGAGGTTCCTCTTTGGTGTTAGCGTACCACATCAGAAGCAGCTGTCGTCTGTGATTCCTGATTCTCTTTACCCTCAGTTTTTCTTTTGTTTAATGAGTCTTTGAACCAGAGGAATTCTGTTTAATTAAGCAACTCTTGGTTTCTGATCCTGAAATGAGGTCTGAGGAGACAACCCACGCATCTGTAGCTAGTCGTGCTCTCTGCGGGTGCCTGGAGATCACTGCTGAGGTCTCAGCAAGCGCCGTCCTTCTGAAACACTGGGGTGGAAATGCAGCCGCACTTCTTGGTGCTTTCCACTTGAAGCAGGGTACACAGAGCATGTTTGGAAAGAATCATGTTTTGCAAGTTGATGCTTAGCCAGGGGTTTTGGGCATGCCTGGCTCAGGCAAATGCTGAGACAGGCAGCAAAGGAGAAGGGATTCTACAGCTTCTTGGTACTTGGACCACATATGAAATACTATCCAGGCTCACCTAAGCTGTAATCATCGTGAGAGACCATCTTTTTCAGTGAAAAATACAATTCAGACAACCTTTTTCTCTCTTGGAGATAGTCATGTCATAACGGAGGTACCTTCTTCAGGTAGTGTGGAAGTTTTGGTGGTGAATTACAGACAAGACCCATCTGCCAGAACTGCATCTGGTGACTTACATGAGAACTGAAATGATTCAAAATGCCCCCAGGGGAGAACATCTATGCTTCACTTTTATACTCACTGTAATGTAAATGCCTTCCTGTTGAAGTGCGGTCTGTGACAGGCAAGTATCTCTTCGTTCATCTGGTTTTGCTGGTGTGGTGTCCTGGCGGCATGGTCGTCAGTGGGAGTCCGGCAGTTAATTTCAGTGAGCCAGGCTTGTGATCCGCTCGCTCCGGTGAGCATACAATTTCAGAGTGTTTGAACAACCCCAGGAGGGATGGGGGGGATTTCAGACCCGCTAAAGACTCTATCGTATTTGGACAGTTCTGTGGAGCTGGACAGACAATATTTAATGATAAAGTGATTTAACCCACATATTTCTAAAAAGCTCAAGTAATGTCAACTCCAGACCACACTGAGTACAGACAGAAAGATAATGAGCTTACTCAGTGGGTTCATATTTTATGTTACCACTGTCAAATATTTTCTTACCAAAATCATTTGCTGTCTAAACTGCTGAGTTTATACAAGTCCATTGTAATTTGTGCAGTGATAAATATTAAACCAGAGTGTATTTTCAGAGGAAATAAATTTAGAGCAGGCCTCTTTGTTCTTTAGCAGAGGATCTCTGCTCCTGTCAGTTAGGAGATGGAGCAAGCATTCTTCCTTCTAATAGCATAATTATTCAAAAATGTTTGCAAGGATCTCTTTGTAGAATTTGTGCTCGTGCTTTAGAGTCATTCTTTTATTCCAAAATGAGGATAAAAGGTTTAAGATTGAACAGCTTGACAAGGTGATGTAGGTTTACAAACAAAATTTGGAGGAGAAAGGGCCCGATTGTATGTGAAAGTTATCCATTTAAATAGAAACCTAAAACTAAAGATGCTTCACCACGCCATTTAATTTTAAAGATTTTCAGAACCCTTCTCCTCTCTTTTAAGAAATTTGAATGGTTAACTTTACAGCCACCTGAGGTACTGCTTTGCAAAGCAAAAAAACCCCATAAACTTGGACACCATCAGTTTCTTAAGAATGTTTTAACACACAACAGTAATGCTTTCATTTTAACAGGTGGCATTTTTAGCATTAATAACTTTTGCTAAAATCAGTGGGTTTATTTTTCAAATTTTGAGAATGCCCATGCTCTTGCAGTATCAGACACCAAAAAAGCTGCAGTCTTGGGTTAGATCAGGTGCAACTACTGATGCCTTGGCATGGGGAGACGTGTGTGTGCGCGCACGCATATAATGTCTTTTCCATGTGAAACCTAGGAAAACATGTACTTTGACTTTCATTGTCATTTTTATACAATTTTCTGTGTCATTCTTTTTCTCCTTTTTTTCCATCTTATTAGTGCAGATTGGAAAACAACCTGCTTTGGGGGAGTGCCAGATAATCCTTTGAATGCATAATGTTATCTGTAATCTAATGGGATTTTTTTCCAGTGTAAAGGTCTCCCAGGTCTGCTCCTCGAGTGTACTGAGCACATCATTAATCTAAAGCATGTGCTTGCTGAATTTCACCCTGAACATGCAGTAAAAATATCTGTGTCTTTATGCTGAATAAGTTTGATGTGCTTTAGTGCCTGTAAGTGATGAAGAAGAAGGAGGCATTCTCTTTGATAACATTGCCAAATCTGCCATTGACCCCTTCGACACCTCTTCTGGATCGGTACAGCTGATAGCTATCAAACCCGTGGCACTACCTGCTGTTCATGCTGCATCAGATAGGAGCCAGGAATCTGCCATCATTAATGGAGAGGTAAGGACTCTCTGATAATGTCTCCAGCTGTTTCCTTGGCTACATCGACAGGTGGAACAATCTTAAGCCTGTTAGAGTTGAGGACTGGTGGGAGCTTTTCACCCTGATGCTATATAAAGTCCCATTAGCATTGTGGGCTCAGAAGTCTGAGAATTTAAGATCTGTTCTTTGACAATGCACCTATGAATGCATGCGACCTTGAAAGAGGCAATTTTCTATATTCCTACCTTCCCAATATCCTTCTCTCCTATCATATTTGTTTTAACAAAATGAGTAGTGAAGACAGAGAGCAGAATAAGATCTTTGTCTACATGAATTCTGCGGCTGAGCATGGAAATGTATATAGATCGTCTGGGTGCCAAGCTGCTCCTTATGTACTGAGCAATACATCTCATTCAGAGCAAGAAGGGATGCAACAGGTCTGCACTCCAGCCTGTGCACAGAGGGTGCAGTTATTTCCTGGGAGCAAAGTGGGGATGGCATAAGCATCTGATCCAGGTGCTGGCCAAAAATCACACTTCAGCTCCAATACTTGTATGATTATTCATGTTTTTATGTAGCTTTAATCAAGACTGGTCCATTTACAAAGGACTGAGGCTTTTATATAGTTGTTAAACATGATGGGGACAAGCCGGAGAGGTGTCTTGTTTGCAAACTCTCACTGCAACAGTCATGTAAAGATCAGCCAGAATCTCCCTGATGCTGTTTAAAAGCAACAGGGAGGGCTGCTGCCAGAGACCCAGTAGAAGACAGTGTCATCAGGCTTCCCAGGTGGGCCTGCATCAGAGCGGTCTGTCATGCTTCCTTTCGTACTTATGTTTTAAGCCCTCTTGCGTCTCCAAACTCAGAGAAAGGTTTATTTAGATTTCAGCATCTATTTTCTGTAAGTCAACAGGATGGCACTCCCGGTGCTCTGTGCTCTCTTGTACATACATTTCTTGAAATTTGTGAGAAGACTGTAGAATTTGACTCTGGAAGCACAAAGCCCGAGTAGATTGCTCATTTCCATGTAACTGACAATTTGAAGCAGGAGGGAAGTTTTCTCAACACTTAGGAGTGTCCATGGGATCTGACCTGTACCAGGTCCGACCAAACAGCCATTTATTTAAGGATCCCGTCTCTGACACAGGCCCATAACAGATTTGTAAGGAAGCATATAAGTAAAAGGAATATATGATGATATTTCACCGGAATTCTTCCCCAGCCATCAGTGCTGACTTATTTAAGGTTTTGTGTAGTCAGGAGCAATGTATCTGTACTTATGGGACCCTAGAAGAGTTTTCATCGGTGAGTTCTCCCTGTGGTGCTCAAAAGCAAGCACGGTGTTGGGTCACGACAATTGGCTAACATCATCAGTGTTTTTCTTCAGTGGGTGTATCTGAGTCACTGTTGTAATGGTACATAGTTTTTAGGCTAAAATTATTTAACCATCTGCCAAGCCATAAAAATGCAGCGACTCTGTTCACTTGCAGTTCCTCGCTGCTTACAGATGGCACGGTGTGGTACAAAACACGCTCTGTAAAATGACACATGCAGTGCATCAAACACAGTCTGACAATATTGTTTGGAAGTAGCCAGCCCAGCACCATCCTTTAAACCTCTTTTTGCCTTTTAGATGAACAAGGCTTTGAAGCAGAAGTCCGATATAGAACATTACCGCAACAAACTGCGCTTGAAAGCCAAGAGGAAGGGGTACTATGATTTCCCTCAGGTTGATAACAACAAGGGGCTGACAGAGAGAAAAAGGATGTATGAGAAAAACCAGAAAGAACTTGACCACATTTTGGATCCAGATGCAGATGTCTCGTCTCCGTTTGCTGAGCCTAAGAACAGGTGAGACTTCTTATATGCAGTTGTTCATCTGGGAGGACAGTTGGTGTCCAGGGGTTGTAGGGAATCAAAGGGGCCATGCTTAATGAGCCAACTGTTTGTTGTATGGTCAGCTGGTCCCTTCTACTTTATGGAGAAAATTCATATAACCCATAATTATTTATGAAGGTATGTCATCTGGTAAAGCTGCACTGTGGTTAAAAAGAAAGAAATGGAAAGAAAAAAAAATAAGGGAAGGGACAGGTGCAAGTTCTTGTGAGTCATTTTCCAAGTAAGGTAAATAAAAAAAAGCGCTAGTGATGTTTTTGGTAATACTGGGAGTGGACTTAAGCCAGGAAGTTAGCATCTGAACTTGTTCTTTTGCAAAGTTCAGTGGTGGTGTTATTTTGTCATTATTTTTATCTGAATATAAGTATTGCAGTAGGCATAAGATAACACAACCAGTACGTTGTCCATGTATTTCAGCAAGTCCTGCGGGGATAGTATCTGTAAGGCTGTGTGTGTACCTGTTACTGGTGATCTTCCTGTGCCTTTAACGGAGAAATTCATGATTCGCTCATCTGTGACGTGAAGCTGGCATATTGTATAACAGTACTAATGTTTGATTAACACTTCACTGTCTCTTGAGGATGGCACACCAGTAGCATTCATTTCCCCATTTTAGAAACGAGAGGGGAGTGTACATGCTGATTCTGCCTGAGCCTACTGTGGGTGGGTGGACCTGCTCTGCTGCTGGCGCTCTCTGAAATGCAAGTTGACACACTGAAAAGAGGAGATCACACCAGTCCTACCCCAGGAAAGGCACAGTATGCAGATTCTGCTTCCTTACGGGTGGTAGAGGTGTGAAAGATTATAAGAGTGTGTTTGCCATTGCGCCTCACCCCACAAGGGCTCTGGTTCTTACTGTAATCAGGGACCAGCAGCAGTTGATCCATGAGAGAAAAAGCGATACTGAAATACATTTCCTCTGGAAATGGCCCTCATGCCTGGAGGTGCAATCTTGCATCCCATCTCCTGGGAAGTTCAGACCAAAGTTTTCCTATAAGCGTAAATCATGACTGCAATCAAAGCATTGGTGGTGACACAGTCTTTGCACACAGTGCAACTTCAGCAATACCCTTGGGGTACAGAGATGAAAAAAGACTGTGATGGGAAATATAAAAGCAGTGTTGGCTCAGAATATGGGCAAAAGCTGTGATGCGATGCACTTTTATAGGTCTAGAGTTAAATGACTGAGGGATGCTGCCCTTGATGGGCCGTTTCCCAGGGTTGCACTGGTCAATGAAGAAAAAAGATGCTGACTTAACTGTATGTTATGTCCTCGCTGGAGGGTCTGGGGCATCATTTCCTCGTGCAGTTTTCCAGTGAGGGAGGAATAAATTGCTCCAAGTGCACTGAACAGGTAAGATACCAAACCCTCAGTACACAGGAGTCTGGCTCTGTCTGCACAGTCTGTCCAGAAGATATAGATGGGACAGCAGAAACATTGACATGACTGTGTGCTGTACGTACAGTGAAGGACTGAGGCATTACTTTGGATGTTTATTATGTGTCGTATGCCATGTAGGAAATGTATAAAACATTACACATGAAGCTTTAATGCTAGCCATCTGCTTTTTGTTAAATATACTGATGTTTGTTTGTTCATGTGCCAATGTGCTGAAAGGTCCCAGAATACATTTTTTTCTGCGTGTTTTCTGATGTGTTGTGTAAACCTGTCATAGTCTATTTGAGATGGTGATCACTGGCATGATATAAACTGCTTGAAGGCAGGTATACTGCTGCAGAGGAATGATTTCATTGTGTAGCTGAACCATAAAAGGCTGACTGCCAGATTTACTTGTTAAATATATAGTCTATATCCCTACATAGGAAGAGAGAAGAACCATTTCTGATGCACTTCCTGTTAAGCCACAAAGCGTTTAATGACCTTCACAGATGTTGCAGATGTTTGCAGACAAACCAATTCCAAAGACTATGCTAAAATTTCCAGTCTAAGACCTGGAAATGAACTTGATATGCTGCAACACACATGACAGCATTATTGTCTTCATTCTTCTAACTAAAAATAAGATGGCTAAAATGGCATACTGCTGGAGGAAAACCTTGAATAATACTACAAGCTAATGTGGGTTTTGGTTACTGATAAATGAATCAATACACTTGTATGTCCATAATGAAATAAAATTGCTTTTAAAGTAATCTAGGTTAGCATAAAATTGAAAAGATTTGATTTCTAACATTTTCTGCTTTGAATCATTGTTTATATCATTATAGTTACAGAAATTAAAAACTGAATTTTTTTTTAATAATATCACTTAGGAGTAAGTCAAAGGTTTCAAAGTTTCTAGGGAAAAGGTCTGTTCCACTCTCTTCTGTTTTGTATATATTCCACTAATTTAAATCACATTATTACAGCATTTTCAAAATATATCAGAAAAATAAAGATGCAGTTGATTACATTACTCAAGATCACCTTTACATTTTGGATTTGTTTTAAATTGTATTTAAAAGTGATTTACAAAACTAAATAATTTGATTTGTTCAAGAACAAACAGCTTTGTGCTCTTAGTACCTTTGAGTCTTCTGTACCATAAAATCCATGTTTTAAAATGTTCCAGTTGTGTTCCCAGAAGGCACTTGCTAACCCATTTGAATGCCAGTTGTTAGTGTTCATACCTCCTTTCTCATTAGTAAAACTTTCTTAAATGAGCTAATTGGCAATCTCAAGGCAATTTTTAAGACCCTACTGATGATACGCACTATTCTGGGATTTTCTTTAATAGTTTGTAATCAGGTCAAGAATTTGCATGTATTAGCTGTATATTTGAATCCCTTAGAAAATATATCACAACTGCATCAACTGAGTATTTATGGACCTATTGTAAAACATGCATGAAATTTTAGAGACCTTTAATGTAGGAACATAAAGACTGTCAGATCTGATTAGCCTTGGCATAACCTAGTTCCCCATGTAATACCGACAGTATAGTCTTGGAAGAAATAAGATAAGACACTTTAATTTATTCAATATTATTTTTATAGGGAAATTTATTGCAAAACCTCTGCTTGTCTTCTGCTTTGGCAGTGCATTTGGGACTTTCAAACATGCATGGAGATTTGTGATTAATAGTCACGCAGAAGTTTTTGAAAGTTGCCTTAAAATTAAGTACATGCCTGAGTACTTAGTTTAATCAGAAGTGTGAAATGATTATTTTTCTGTCCTACCTTTTATCCTGTCAGATCTTGTAAATGTCTGTCTTTCTGGATCTCTGCAACCAGTTTCTGCCGTCTAATCTGTCAAGGCAAAAAGTTCTGTTAACCAAATCTGTAGTATCTGAAGAACTATTTCTTAGCAGTGAATTCATTTGGACTGTGTTGTCTTTTCATTTCGTTGATGGTTCTTGAGATGTTAAACCATAAAGTCTTTATAATTGCTGAATGGAACAGGTTACTTCATGTGGTTTCCTCTTATGTCACTTACAGAAATGGTCCTAGGCTTTTCACTATCTCGAATATTGTAGTAGATCTCTTTGTAATCGGTTCAGGCCACACGCTCACTTAGCTTTAATACAAGCATTTTTTGGCCTTCAGTCAGATCTTAGCACAAGATTGCATTTTTTCTCAAGTTACCTGGCAAACATAGGAGAATGTCGGAAAAGTCACCCAAGTCGTCTCCCTTCAATAGCCCCCTTCCAAATTTCTGCTTTCAGCTCTTCTCTGATTCCCACAAGTTTCAGTCATGGCTGAAAGGCTGTTGTGCTCTGACTGATGTTTATTGCCTTTGAAACCCTCCCTTGCTGTAGCCTCAAAATCATCCCAACACTGTTTTGAACCCCCTACCACAGCAGCAATCTTTTGCCAAGATTTGATCGAAGGGCAAAAAATGCTTGCCATTTTTGAACTTTTCTAAGTAAAAATGTACTTGGATGAACGTGATATACTAAGGATGTTTTTACTTTCGCATGAACAACCGAGCAAAAAAATGTTGTGGACACGCAACTTTACTACAACATCACTACTTGGGTAGTACTAGCTACCCAAGACAACCTTGGGAAAACAAGGAGTGAGTGTATGTTTTCAGTCAGTCTGTGAGGGTTAGTTGAGAACTGCTGGCTTCAAGTGCCAGAGGAAGGGACAGTATATCCCGGCAGGTATGGATAGTTGTCCATCTGACCGAAGCGCAGACGCTGAAGAAGCAGGTCACTTCAAAATCTGTGTCGTTACACCTTTGCTATATCTCTTACTATTGGCTGCTGAGCACAGCGACCAGGGCTGGTCCAGTGGGCCCCAGCTCATGTTGGGGATCCATCTGATAGCACGACGCAAGTATTCAGGTGTAAATCTTACCTTGCAAATGGGGACTGAAAGTGTGAATTCAGACATAATCGTGCAACTTCTCCTACTTCATGATGAACATTGTCAGGTCCCCTGTGCAAAATGAGCAACGCGCAGACACGTTAGATGACCTGATCTACTTCCAATATTTTGAATGGAATAATTGCACAAAGCAGAAAAATAGCATGACTAGGCAAAGATAACTTGATATCAGGCTCTAACAGCACTGTAATTACTGTATTAATAAATGAAACTGGCATGCCATTATTTGATCTGTTATTGATCTACAATGGGAGGAGCGCTTCTCTGGGATATGCAAGAAAATGACCAATGGCCAGATACACTATGAGAACAACATCTCCTAAACTTTTCTGGTTTAGATGTAGCCTTCTTAAAAGACGTGGCTTAATGAAGCATGAAGTTCCTGTATCACAATTTGGCAACCACTCCTGAAGAGTTTATGTACAGATATATTCTGTATCTTTCAGAGGAATGCTATATTTGTTTTTGTATAACCAGTAACAAGGGAAGAAACGGTTGCGTTGGAAAGGTTACAGGGTATTTTGGATATCGAGTTATATGCTCTTTCCATTACATTTGCCTCCCCTTGCTTCTGAGCACACACTGGTGAAAGCTCAACGCCTAGGGATGCCTTTGCCTGGGGCTATGCTGGAAGCGGTTTAATTCCAGGGAGTGCAGATCTCTGATAAAGTTGTGGCCAGTTACCAAACTGGCTATCGAAAACCAGCATCTTGCAAGCACTTCCCTCCCACTCCTGTCTCTCTTCCTGTTCACTTTGCTGGGTGTTTGTTTCATTATTCCACTTCTCGTTGCGCAGGATCAGCAACCAAAATCTCTGCTCCCCATCTGAGTGTGTGGGAGGTCCTATTATTTTTTGATAATAGCACCTATTTAGTTTTTATGAATTTGAATCATATCAGCTGAGGTTAAAAGGGTTCTGATACCTTCTTGGGACGTATTTCATCTGATAAGCTCCCACATATGATGTCCATGTCTTTTACATAGCTTTATTTTCTTTAATAGTTAACAAAATTAATGATCTCTTAATAATGTTACTGATTTCTAGCACTTCCATATACATAGAAAGAATATCCTATAATAAAGTGGCATTTTGATGAACCTCATCATTTTAGAATAAAGGTAAGTATTGAAAACTGCTGCCTGTCATTTTTCTTGTTTTCTTTTTGTTTTACTGTTTTCTTGTTTTGTGTTTTCTAGGCAACCGATGAAGAACTCGGTATACAGAAGCAGGCAGTCTTTGAACAGTCCTAGCCCAGGAGAAACTGAGATGGATCTTCTAGTGACTCGAGAAAGACCTAGACGTGGAATCCGTAACAGTGGATATGACGTAAGTTTATCAGATATATGCAGTGAAATTTGCTCAGTAAAGTCTCAACTTACTCCTAAAACCAGGAAACTATTGATAAGCTACAAGCTGGAGTGCCACTGAGTATTTAATGTTACAGTACTTCATGTGCAGTCAGCATCCTGAAAAAAGCTCAGGATACTCAGAGCACAGACTCTTTCACGTAGTTTACAGCTGTACATCATTTTACAGTCTGAAATGCAAAGAAAACACTTGCCCCAAAACTCATTATTTGCCAAAGTGTTGAGTTTTGAATTTAGATAGTTCTTCTAAGTATGTGGCCACTTTCTTGATACTGAGCTTTTTTTCTTTGCAATTGAAATCCTCTGTTTGTTCCGTACCCCTGATGCTGCTCTCTTGATGTAGAAGAATGAACAACCAACTTCTGGGAATTTCACTTGAGTCCAGATGTCAGTGTTTTGTGGAAATCCCCTAGAAAGAGATATTGTCCTCTTACTACATCAGAACTGGGAGAGTTTTGCATAGGTAAATGTCAAAACCAGCCAAAGGAGATGCTGGTTTATGGTCCGAGGAACTCACGGAGCCAACACAAGGCAGACGAGTTGTCTTGTGCAGTCTGAACATACACTGGGCGCAAGTTGACACTGCGTGCACCCAGAATGAGGATAACAATAGCCCCCACACTGGAGTAACGTAGAATTTTTCTATCCTTCGCCACATGTACAAAATGCTGTAGCTCAGCTATCCCTGAAGATCAGTCCCGAGAGAAGGCCTAAACCATTCTGGAAAATAAGAAAGTGCATTTGGTGGTTGTTCATCCTCTAAACTCTGTAGATGACAAGCGTTTTGTGTGGGGCTTAATTGTCAACTCAGCTGCCAGGGATGCACTTTTAGCAAGGCGAAAGAATGTACCAAGGTCAGGGGATGTGTTCAGGGAAGTTTAAATCTTTTACAGAATTCTTAGGGGCATGCTGTCGGTGTCAGATTTCTTAAATGATTTCCTGCATTTGGACACTTCCCGTCAGATCGCTTGAGTCATGTTGTGCTGTGTAAGTGGGACGACTGGCTCGCTGCTTTCTGAGGCGTTAGAACACATCGCTGTAGCCTGGAAAAAGAAAGGTATAACCTGTTGAAACAGGTTTTACGTTTTGCAAAAAAGATTCCACACCCCATCCCCCTACCTCACCCCCCAATGCTTCCTTTATTTTTGGAGCTTTCTTAGATAAAAACATTGTCAAGCCAGCCTACCCTCATTATCCTGAAAATCATATGTTTCAAGACAGCAAGGGATTTTTTTTAATATGCTAATAAAAGCTAGTTTTTCATAGGTGATATTTTCCTGAAATGAATGTTGAAAACATTCTGGGGCCAGGCATGGCCTCCTGCTATTAGTTGAAAATTAATATGCCATAAGTAGTTAGAAGATTTTAATAATATATTTTAAAATATTGTGTATGCTATATATAAAATGTATTTTTAAAAAATTTGTTAAAAACCTTGAAAATAGATTAATGAGCTTCTGAGATGTCCTAAAAGTAATTAGAAACTCCGAGATCTGTGCACATCGTACACAAGTTTCCTTTCGCCTTTCTTTCAAGGTTGCAGTTGGGCGAGCTGTCCATGGCACAGTCTTTTTTACTGATAAGTTACATAAAATTCCTTTTGCCTGATGCGCTGCAGATTCACTGCAGTGCACCTCTTCTAACTCTGAATGTATTTCCCTTCTGAAAGCGGAAGAATGCCAGGGGAAAATGGGACAGGATGCTGAAATTTAGTTCCCAAGCCTCAGCTTGCAGCGTGGGCTGGTTTCCCTCACTCCTGTTTGAGGTTCCCGAGAGCTATGCCGAGCGTCTGACAGGCTTGGTCTCCCAGGATACCCGTCGGCAGGCACTTATATCTATATTTATGTGTGGAATTCATATGGATCTCACCAGTGGTGCAACTAAACACTTCTGTAAATCTGACCTCAGAAAATGGGTGAAAAAGGGCTCTGAAAAAGGGCTGGTTTGTATGCTGAATCTTGTGTCCTTTCTTTTTTATCTAATAACATCTGGTACCACTTTTTGACATCCACTTTGTCGTTCTAAATGTTCCAGCCTTCTTGGACTCCTGCTAACCTCTTCCTCCCAGTATTTTATTTAGCAGCAAGTCCCGCCAAAGAATAGTGAAATTTGTGTTTTATAAGCAGTTCCAAATAATTACATTAATGAATCAAATAGCTCATGTTATCTTCAAGTCATGAGATTTTTTTTTTCAGATTAACAAATTGCCCCCTTTTTTTTTTTTAAGCTGTTACCAGTATGCCCAGGTTATGTGTTGAGGTTTATCTTCCCAACAATGATAAATGTTTTCTTTTTCTTTTTTTTTTTCTTAACAAAAGAGGCTAAGATCCCCTAGATTCTTTAAGAAAACTGTTTAAGAACTATTAGACTCATATGCACAACCAAATCATGAGAGTTTATGATCTGCATGACTTTCCTTTGTCCTTTAATAGGAGAGGGAAGTAAGAGCTCAGAAATCTGTTATTCCACACTACTGACTTTTTTATTTATGTGGGTTTGGTTCCCCTTACATAACAAAGTTCTAATATCTCAATTATAGTTTTCTAAAAAATTTCATTCCCTATAATGATTTTTTGGTGATATTTCTCCGAACCATGGTTCTGTTTCTCAGAGCTAAAAACTGGTCAGGATATGAGGTCAATAGTTACATAGAATACGTAGCTTTTTGTATTATTTTGGAGTGTACATTCTACTGTTTGACGTTCTGAGTATATTATTTGCCTTTACAGCATCTTTTATAAATGGATTATTATTGAATAGTACCTATCTTTCAATTTAAAATAATCCCAATAGGGTTTACTATCATCACCTTCACCTAGGAAGTAGATTAAGGAGACTTTATGAACATGTTTGTTATTTCCAACATGTTCACAGACAATTGTGAGTAGAGCAAATGCTATAATGAAAGAGTCTAGAACCTCTAGACTGTTAATGGGCTTTATACTAGGGCAGAAAATATTTAGGCTGGTTTTGGTGTAAAAGGAGGAAAATGACCTTATTGTACATATCTAAGATTGATATACAAAAGAATTTACTGGTATAATTTTACTGATATAGTTAAATTAATGCAACTCCTCAAAAAGCTTATGGATTAATGTTCACATGAAAAATTTTACTAGTATAGTTGCAGCAGCAGAGTTATGCCAGAGGTGTATAAAGTCTGTCTTTCAGTACAGGATTTTCTTTTCCTTCTTAATATAATTCCAGTTCCTTGTATTATACAGTAACCACGTATAAGCAGTATCTGCATTTTTAGAATGGTAACGCTAATGTATAATGGCATATATTTACCATACTTATGTGTTTCAGTTGATAGGAAAGCAAATGACATACATCAGAAAGTGATAGGATGAATTGAAATAAATTTTAAAACTTGAGGAAACGTAATGGTCACCAGTTTCCTCCAAAATCTTCATGTCAACTTTTATATTGATAAATCAAAGCTGACTGAATGTTAACTGCTAATATGCACCCTTTATTCATACGATATATTTTAGACATTCTATAGAGGTCTAATGGCTTCACCAAGGTGGTGTAGTAGAGAACCTGATTTATTTCAGCATTGGGTACTGATAGGTCTCTTGTGGGATTCCGTTCACTGACATTTTTACAAGCATGAGAAAATAGAAGAACTATGGTTATTAATCATCCAGTTGGGGCAGTATGATTTCAGAGGCTCTTTGGTTGCACTTTTACAAACTACCATTGCATTTTATGGTCAGGCTTCTAAAATTTACCTGATTTTTATAGTCAAGCTTCTAAAATTTACCTGATTCTTATTTATTGTAACAACACAAATAACAATGGAATCAAAATGCAGGAAGAAAATTACGGGAAACTATTCAGTTGAAGATTTCCTACAAAGTTTTTCAGTTTAAGATAACTTTGTGCCGTTACATTGTTCCTCCCCCAATCTGATGTGTGTACCACTTAAGAAGCCTGAAGTTGGGTTTGTGGTTTTGAATTTGAATAATATACCGTATAACTATAACCATATAAATTACAGTTAAATTCTAATACGCAAATGATTAATTATTGTCTTAATTTTCCTTTTTTATTGCTGTGTTTTCATGAAGTACAAAATATAGCTATACTTAAAACAGCTAAGAGAGAAAACAAATTAAGATCGTTTATTTAAATTTATTGTCAGTTTTCAGGCTAACCATGTAACTCTTCTCTGAACGGCTGATAACAGAAGAAGAAAGGCAATTTGATTTTTTCCTCTGCAAATGAAGAAATATGTACTATGATTGTCCTATAGTACATATGACCATACATAGCTTGCAAAAGATTGGGGGCACAGTTGCTTGTCTAGTCAGGTATAGAAAAGCACTATTACATGGGGAAAAAAAGTATGCCACACTAGGAGCTACAGAGCACTCCAATCATCAGGATAGTGCTGGAATTGTTAATAAGAACATCCTGTTGTATTCTTTTATTTGTGGCTATTTTAAATGCTAACACAGTTCTAACCACGTGCTATATATAGAAGGAGGTACATATCCTATTCTTCATTCCAGTTATCCTAGCATCTTAAATGCATTTTACTGATATTTAAAGAATTATAAGGAATTGGTTGCTTTTTCAGGTTGCCTGTTTAAAATGTATTTTTTAAAACTATAGGCAGTAAATCTAATCTTACAGAATATAGGTGAAGTTAGCTATTTCACTGTCAAGTTCTTACAATATGATGAATTTTTCTGTCTTGGAGTTACAGGCAAAAAAATCAGGGGGGTGATTTCTGTTTGTACTCTACGTGTGCAGAAGGAATTACCCTAGGAGTAACCCTTCAAGTTAAGCTGCACGAGTACTATCTCCTCGTTAGAGTACGTGTTTCATTGACTGTTCCCACATTAGTTTTGGGTAAATTTCTGTGTAACTACTGTTAGGTGACTAGGTTAGACAACCAAGCTATGTCAGGATATTTTCTGCAAGGGACAGGACCTAGTTTGTGTCATCGTTGTTAGAGGTCCTCACTGGGTTAGAAAGCTCAGGAAAACCCCTAAACTTTAATTCTTCTGAAATCTTAATATGTGAGAACGGACAAAAGAATTTCAGTCTCTGTAGCTGTAACAAGCAGTCCCTTGTAAGAGGTCCTTCATAGTGATGGTACTATTTAGGGAGCCATATTCCTCCTGGCACAGTCGTATTCCCATTGATACTAACAACTAAGAAAAGAATTTGAACATTAATTCTAATTGTTTTTAAGTGAATCATTGACAATTTAATCGGCTACAGAGTGTCCCTGCTAGTTTTCTTAGCAAACAATGTAGGATATAACAGGCTATTATAGTCGCCTGCATCATATGACTCCTTTCCAGTATTTGTCATGTGTCTATATTGTCACAGTTCCCGACTTTGTATATGTTACATCTGTGTTTGAGAACATTTTGTGTGAAGCAGCACAAATACTGTCTTGTAAAGCTTTTTACGTATACGTGCTTTTATTCCATCCAACAGACTGAGCCTGAAATTATAGAAGAAACAAATGTTGACCGCGTCAACGAGCCTCGGAGTTACGCCAGGTCCCGTCAGGCCAAAGGCCACTCGGAGACCTCAACCTTAAGTTCTCAGCCCTCTATTGATGAGGTTCGACAGCAGATGCATATGCTCTTGGAAGAGGCTTTCAGCCTGGCCTCTGCGGGCCACGGAGGACAGAGCAGGCAGGAGGCATACAGCTCAGCACCGCACTTGCCCTACTCGGAGGTTGTGACCAGTGCTCCTGGTACCATGACCCGACCTAGAGGGGGGGTACAGTGGGTACCCACATACAGACCAGAAATGTATCAGTACAGTTTACCAAGACCAGTAAGTGAAACTTCTCTTTAGTATACTGTAAGATCATAAAGATATTTCTACTCCGAGACACACTTTTTAAAGAGGTAGCCCTGTTTACATGCTTAAAACCAGATGTAAACCCATGCTTACAGTAAGTAAGTATGGGTAGTGGGGTGTATGTATGTAAGCTTACCCATGCCCGTCTTTTGCAGGAAGACTCAGTACCTATATTAGTTAGCAGCAAGGTTGTCTTGTCTAAATTATGCTTGAAAGAATAGGCTGCACTAAGCTCCAGGCTGTTCACCAGATCAAGAACTTGTTTGCATGTCTTCTCCTATTCACTAAACACATATTAGGAAACAATCTGGTTTTGTAGAACAGCTATGTAGGCAGCTGGGTATGAAACACTCAACACTTCCGCATGAGGTCCATCACTGAAGAGAAGAGCATCATTGCAAGAGAGTGAACCAAGTGTAATAACCAGAGTGACCTGAAATGTGGGCTGTTATTGACAATCTTGCAGTTACAGCTGTTGACTTGGGACTCTAGAGGTGGTTTAATTCCATGGGTTTCTTGGTTGACCTTGTGTAAGTCACTCTTTATCCTTCATTTTCTAGCCTCAAATTGTGGCTAAAATGTCCTTACCTCGCAGAAGTAATAAATGAATTTAGAACTTAAATCCATGGGTGGAAATTGTTAATGGAATTTTGTAGGTATCTAGACAGCAGTTGCAGTAGCACTGTGCACACCCTCAGTGTGTGTGAAACTACCCACAAATTCCCTCATTACGGTATTGTGAAACTCAACAATATATTTTCTTTTTATATGTCAGGTACAAATCTAAACCAGAGATGATTGCTTTCAGATGAGAAATAGCCCATCTATCAATAGCAGTGTGAAAAGTTGTTCATTTTAAGGCTTTTTTTGGTTGGAAATGAATATATTTTTGAAAGAATGCATTTCAAATTAGGTCCCTTACTCTGGCTAGAATAAGAGGATAATGCAGAAAAATGTCTTCAGTTCAAAATAACTATTACTATGACTTCCTCCCATGACAATAAAAAAATACATTAAGGGATGCTGCTTCTGAACTATTCTGAACATATTTGAAAGCCAATGGCACTGCCTGCAAAGGTTCAGGCTGGTGCTATTTAAATCATGCTAAAGGTTATTTCTGGCACTTTGAAATTGGTCCAATGAACTTCATACAGCATATAATCATATTTTATGGTTAGAATTCGATTACAAGCTTAAGAGACAGCTAATGGGTAGTCAAATTACTTTGACACTTCAGAGAGTCTTTCTAAAATGAAATTAAAAATACTATATGGCGACAGGTTTTAAAAAAATGTAATAGCCATACTTTTTTGGTGAATGCTTCACTGTTTTGTTCTAAGACTTAATACTCTTGTAAATCTGCATGTTTCAGATCTTTAAGCATTTGCTTATCTTTCTGGCGTTTTGAAGATAGTGTTAAAAAATTTCCTAAAGATAGTTGATCGCCACAGATTAGGATCAGCACAGTCTGCTGGACTTTGGATAAGGGCTGTTAATTCATAGTTTTCTGCGTATCAGTTTCACGAATTCGAGCTGTACTTTAACCACACCATTTACTGGTTTGTTCTCAAATGGGGACAGAGGATTGGAATTGAAAATACCCAGCCGAGACGTGTGTGGGAAGTGACCTGTGGGTAGGAAAAACATGGAAGAATTACTGCTCTCAGCACCTTAGCAGCTGTCTGCCTGCCCGGGATACCTCCACTCAGCAGCTCCGGGGGAGATGCTGCGACGGGGAGTGCTCGGGAGTGGGTTGGCTGACACGTGGAGAAGGTATCCAGGCTCACTGAGCCGAGGGGTGAGTGAGCAGCCTCCGGCAGCTTTGGGGGTGAGAGGTACCTGAGCACTGGGGTGTTTGTTATTCGGGGGAGGATGTTACCTCTGCAAACCAAGAATTCTTTATTTTTGCCCTTTCTTAAAATTCAGTTCTTAGTGGCAATTGCCACTAACAATGCTATTATAATTTGAAATCTGGGTTCAAGAGCATTTTGCCTGCTTAGCTGGAACAAATGCAGACACTGGCTTTACCATTGGGTCTTTAGATACAAGGCAAGTATAAAGGTCTTCAGTCCATCACTCTCTTCTGACATCTGGCTCTTCGCAGTCCAGTGACACCAGACTAAACTTTTTACAAGATCCCACAAACTTTCCAGTAACTTGAGTGCACCTTTAGGTTTCATGAAACCTAATGCAAAGGTATTTCATAGGTGATAAAAGCGATACACAAGATTTCTAGCACAGACATGCTCTACTTTTATAAAGCGCAAATGGTAAACGGATTGAGGCAAAACAGCAAAAATCTGCATGCAAATCTCCATCTCAGTGTTTGCCTCTGTTCCTAAGTATTTGTACCGTACATTTTCACGGGACCAGAACCACTCTTCAGGCCTACATTTCTTCCGGTCTCCTCCAAGTTATGGATCTTTGATTTTTTGCAGTCAACTTCTTGACTAGTCCCACCATCAAACAGTACTGTATCTCTCCAGAGTGTGCATGCATCATCTTCTTCCTTTTCCTTTTTCTTTTTCTTTTCCCTTTTGAGGCCTTCTGTGGCTTTTTACATGCTAACATAATACCTACATTACCTGTAGCTCTTGTGAGGGAATTCCTGTTTGCCAAACTGCCCATGGGTGACCTGTGATAACAGGATTCCTTCTTATGGGGCTCGTGCCTTCTCCTGTCAGAGAAAAGCTTGTAAAATGCAAACTCTTAGTGTTGTTCTGGAGCCTCGAAAAAAGGGATGAGCAACACTTGGCTGGGTCCTTGTCATCCAGCTGGTATACTACAACTGGAGGACGGAGTTATAGCATTGAGTGTATAACACAAGCCCGACTGCCAGCGTTGTGCCTTGGCAGATCACGTTACCGCTTTGGAAATTCTCACGGCTGAGTCAAGTGGAGAGCTATGGCCAGGGCAAAAAAAACCCCCCTCTTCACTACAAAGCTGGACCAGTTCCCATCTCTCCTCTTTAGTGCTCTGGAAGGAGGAGTGAGAGTAACAGAGCTCTGGGTCCCAAGGTGAGACCTAGCACTGTACAACAGGCACTGGTGGACAAACTTGCAGGCTGAGTGACTGGTAATGTATCCAAGTCCTCAGAGCTTCACTTCATTTAACAGAGGTAAAGTGAGAGTATTTTACCAAAGTCCAGCCACTTTCAATAACAGTTACCAAACTAAGTATAAAACAGGACAGCTAGCAAAGCAAAACCAAATCCAACAGAAATCAATAATTTTGCATTATTCCTGGATTGCAATTTAATAATCAAATTAGTTAAATCATTCAATGAGTAAACAAGACATTTCCCTTTTAATTCCTATGGTGAGATGTAAGGAGAAGGATATTTCTGTAATTAGAAGGTAATATTGAATAATTTCACCTACGACATATCTGTAAGTTGGAGGTGGTAAAAATATTTTAATACTGCAACCAAGGAAATGTAGCCTTAAAGCTAACTGCTTTAGACTTTAGTTATTGTGTGCTGATTTAACTTTTCTTTCCTGCATCCTGACAGGCAGTACCTTAGACTTTTGTGGGTTGTAGAAGACACTAGTGCAGGTGTCTGCTGGTGGCTGGACTTTATCTTCCAGAGGGTTGTGTTGTATGTCTCCTGCGCCCGAAGGCTGAAATTGCTCTGCTAAACTGCACTTACTACTTTTTACAATTCTTCACTCATTTGCTTTTTAAATTATCAGTGTTTTTAGCCACAACAGACTCCTTCACGGGTATTTCTTCCTGAGAGGGTGGTGTGGGGTCTGCAGTCTGGTATCTGTGCAGTCTGATCTGAATCTCAAATTTGATTACTTCTGTCCGTGATTGTTATAGCCTTTGTATTATACAAGTTCTCATTTTTCAACAAAATAGAGTTTGGAATCCATGCAGAATGTTTTTCTTTTTAAGTTGTTTTGGTTTGGGGGTTTTTTTTTTTGGTGAACATCAAAAGTGATGCAACACTTTTTTTAAAGGATAAACTAATTTTGAAGAATAAAATTAGGCAAATCTGTGAAATCAGCTGTTGGTTTTTTTTTTCTGATTGGATTTACAATAATGTACAAATTTCACTGAAGTGACTTTATTTCTACGATCATCCCAGTTAGCCTAGAACCTAAAGGCTCATCTAAATCTATAACAGACAGGCCTCTCTAGTAAAATTTTGGTTTAATTTAGCCTCTGAACATTTTTTTCCATTTATGTGTTGCATGTGGGAAAACACTAATGCCCCAACCCATTGGAGAAATTCTAGAAATTTTATTGGAGTTCCCTCTCGTAACTATTTTGGTGTCTGTGAAAGCTCAGCACAAAGAGGACTGACTGCTGTCCCCATGACGGATTGTTCCTCAGCATGGTGTAGCAGATCTTCTAACAGGATTTTTCACCTTAACAGGAAACCCTCTGCCCAGCCATTCGCAAAATATTGCCACTCACTCAAAATTGTTCCTCTCCTATGTAAGCAGCAAAAGAAGTGCTTCAATTTTCTGTTCTACTTTTTTTCCCCAAAATTTTCAGTGCAAGTTGCAGCACATTTGTGAACTGTTCTTTGTGATCCCTTAAAATGCCTCCTTTGATGTCCATATTCTAAAGCATATCCACTAACACACAAGAGAAAACCCAAATCTACCTCTGTGCCTCTGTCTACCATGTTATACTCAAAGAGTATCTGGAGTCACCGGCCACTCTGAAACATTAGCTAATGTGCTGTTCCTTTAAAAATGGGGGGAAGAATTTCATACTTGGTACAAATGTATGCTGAGAGCAAGATGTGGGATGAAAGGCTTGTGGAGCCAGAAGGAAGTGTTCGGTACAGCCTGTGAGAGCACTGCCAGCTTTTCAGATGCAGAAGAGGCATTGCAGATCATTTCAAGTCCAGCACTATTCGGAAAAATCTAATTGAGGTTTTCTTTGATGCAAATAGCATTTGTTTTTTCTATACAGTTCTTTTTCATTAAAAATCAGTATTTCCAACCCCTGGCGAGGAAATGTACCATTGCCTTTTTAGATTTTTTTTTTTTCCCCCCAGCTAAATATAGAAATACTTTAAATACCATTGTAGCATGGTGAAAGTAAATATTAGGAGACTTTGTAGGTGGCATGAAAGGAAAAATGATTTTCACAGACATGCCTTTGAGGGACTCTACCCTGCTTTAAAAGGGGTGGCAGTGAGAGGCAGGAGAAAGATGCTTGGTCTGTATTGCTTTTCCCTTAGAGACACTGACATCAAAAGTCAGTATTTGGCAAGTTACCCTTCCTCTGTGTTAACCCAGTTTTGCAGCTATTTGAGAAAGAAGGTATCGGAACACTGTCTAAATGTGTAATTTTTAAAGATGATTACTGAAAGATAGTGGGTTTTGGTATTTAGTGTGGGATTTATATTGCCAAATTCAAACTTAAATGTAGGTGTTAAGTCTGAGCTAATCATGTAAATCCTGTAAGCTCTTTCTACAGGCAGGAGAGAGAGTGTGACTCATCCCACGGTAATGTGTTTTTAGCTTTCTCTGCTGTTTGTGGAGGGAGCTTCTCCAGCTAAACCAGATACCTCTTGTTTAGAGGGCCAAAGTCCCACCATTGGACTGGGGACTCTAGTTTTTGTCAAAATGCCTATGTCTTGATGCTGGACAGCCTCCCCATAATCTGTTATTTGCTATTGCTCTGATCTTATCTTTAATCCTGTGCATTGCTCTGAAGCATGGTCAATAAAAGCATAATTTAAAAAAAAAAAAAAAAACAAACAACAAAAAAACCCAAACGCACAATTTGTTTAAGAAAAGTGTCAATGAAGTGCTAGAGAGATATCATCCCTCTGTCTTTAAGTACATTTAGCAAAATTATGACCTCTAATCTATAGCAGTACAAGGAATTTAGAAGAGCAGTTTTGTCCTACATGTCATTTCTTGGGTGCCATGGTTTCATGTACGTGATTACTCATCCTTCACATGTATTAGTGATGAAATCCAGAATTACTATGGGCAAGATGCTTAATTTTGTGACTTAGTGGGTTGGTCCTGTGTTCCTCTGAATTAGTCTGCTTTTTCAGAACTGTTTGAGACCTTCATTATTGCTCTAGAAAGTTACAGAGCTTGGGGTTTTTGTGAAGAATTTTCTTTTCATCTCTTCAAGGCTGAAAGGAAGAGGTTGAAATATGCATTGCTCACAGGCAGCTTCACTTCACAAGATGCTGCTCTGAGGATGCTTTCTGAATCTTTAAAAGACTGTTTCTGGAGGAAGTGAAAATACTGAGATCTTTTTCCTGTGGGTCCAAAGCAGCTGTTGAGTCTCACATAATCATAATGGATCTGCTTTGCCAGCAAGGTTATGAATGTCACAGAGACAGTGTTTAATATGTTTTATTTTAATTAGACTTCTTCTTGGCTCTGAACTCATTTGTTCATGTTTTCTTCCACATCCTAAAATCACCCAAGCACTGTAAATTCTCAAATAAAATGCAGTTACTATTGATGCCACAAAGTTAACTTCCTGTTGGCCAGCACGTGAAGCAGGTATTTAATTTCTGACTTTCTTCTGTTTTTTTAATTTGACTGAGATCTATTGGTGTTTCAGAAAATATTTATTTTTCCCCTTTTGCAGGCTTACAGATTTTCTCAGCTTCCTGAGATGGTAATGGGTTCTCCTCCTCCTCCTGTCCCTCCCAGAACAGGTCCTGTGGCTGTTGCCTCTCTCCGGAGGTATTTATCTGTTGTTTTATTTTAGGTATGATCTCTAAAAAACCACTGTTGTAATAAGAACTGGGGCAAACCCTGAAGGGGCACTTACAAGGCACTTATGAAGACACATTCATGAAATTAGAAACATGTTGGTTTTATTTCATTTTAACACAAAGAGGAAAGGAATAACAATGAATTTTCTCTTCTATTAGCTAATCAGTTTCAATAAAATTAGGAAATCCAGGCTCCGATTTCTTTTAAAACATGCTTTGCCTCAACTCGCATAATGGCGTATTGTATTGCAGATGTGTGGTAGATAATTTGCACTGTCATTCTCCCTGCTTTTCTCTATTGTGAGGACTTGCAACAGGATATGGGTGAATTGTAAGATGTTTCTCAGTACACCGGGTCCAGGGATTTCTGCCTAGCTTTCAGATATCTCATACCTGCATTTCTGAAGCCAAATATGTGCTCAAGCCTGATTGCCTTAGCTCAGTGCATACATTTTGCCTCTTCCTCACAGTAAGGCACTCTACAAAATGCATTTCGAGGAATTTTTACACCCTGTGGTGGATGAACTCATTTAGCCTTCAGTGCTGTGCTGTTAGGTACTGCCCGGTGCCAACTGCAATTCAAGGCACCGCAGGCCTGCTGAGAATTGCTGTGGAGCGCTAAGGCCAAAGGAAACTTTTCTGAGTGGCTGCTAATGATATCGTAACTGCGTCCAAAGATTCAGGATATGGACGCTGTCTGTTGACGTATTCTTGTTCATCCATTATGTTTTAGCTCTAAAGCAACCATTTCAAAAGATGTTAGTACTTCCCAAGTGCAGTTAATGTTACTTACCACAGTAGTCCCCTACTATATGCCATATCATATATACTGTAGTAATATGGTATTGTCTGCAGTCTTGTGTCAATGAATTATGGTAAAGCTCTGGTTTTTGTGTTGCACGTCACAGGCATTTGTTTGAAGCAGCAAGCAAAGGCTCTGTGTAATGGTAATAACATGCTTTGGCAAAGCAGCGACCAGGCTAAAGAAGTTGTTCTTGGACTTCTCCAGACTTACTGTTGTCCAAACTTCTGTCATGCCAGAGCAAAATCAGATAGCTCGTTCCTAGCTGGCTTGTCATACTGTAGCTGATAGGCATGTATGTGGCTATGAACCTCATCTGTCAGTCAGAATGACAAAAGTTTCTATTTTTTGCTTTCTTAATGCACAGGTCTACATCAGATATTGGCAGCAAAGTGAGAATACCTGAGTCCAGTGGGGCAGATCAGGCCCAGCATCATGATCAGGCATCTTTTGCACCTGGTTCAAGAGCTCCGATGTCTGTTGGTCCACTTGATCAATCAGCTTTTCACTCAGGTGAAAAAATAGTGCAGACCCAACTTGCAGCTTTGAGAGCCTTACAATTTATTTTGCGTAGAAATGAATGTGTGGGATATAGCAAATACAGATGATTATTTGGAGAAAGACTGTATTAGGTGTTTTTTTTCTGGTGCAACTGAAGGAGACCTACAAAGCATTGCTCCTTTGTAAATACAGCATCAGCTGCGTTGTAAAATACTACTCATCCTGCAGAAGCACCAGGAAATGGTCATTTCTGAAGGTGAGATCCAGCAATGTACCAGATGGTCTTTGTTCAAGTATGGCATTCTGCTGGCTCACTGATAAGGACTCCGAATTATTAAAGCCCCATAAAACAGTTCGTCTGTACCACAAAATCCAGCGGAATTTTTAGGGCTGGTACAGAGGGTGTTGGCTGGCAAAAGCAGAAGTTGCAGCGTTGGGACTGATGCGTGACTCGCGTGTTGTGTTGCACCATGTACAGAAACAACCGAAGTGGGAGAGATGGGTAACAGGGTTCTGAGGGACATGGAGAAATGAGGTGGATCCTTCCATAATTTTATCAGTCAAGAATATCAGGCCAAGTGCTTGAGAACAGAGTAAGTACACAATGGAGCTGTAAGTAGTAGTGCAGAAGGAGGCTTAATGGCATTCAGCTCTGCTTGGTTTGTAAGGAAAGGGAGGAAAAACAAGTGGACATGAAGAATAGCGTGTGCGAGACTGAAGTTTTCCACCCTGGCTGTGGGATGAGTATTATGACTCCCTATTTCCTCTTGAGAAACTTAACCCCTAGACTTGTCACACCAGTGGGCTGCTGAGGGGGCTAAGTTGAACATATGTGCCCCCTTCCCTTCAGAACACAAGGCAGCAGTGCTTTTGCATAGTCAAAAGTAATCCGTTAGCTCATCTCCCCTCCTATTTTGGAGAGGGTAGTTCCTGCTCAAGTGCAGAACTTGTTTTAGGTCTCAGTGTCCCAGTTTTAAAGGTCTAGTGAGTTCCTGGACCTTTGATAGGAATTTTGTTTATGAATGAATTGATTTAATTATGAGATTAAGCTGATACACTGTTTTGATGGATAACATGTAGCTGGGAAAATATTTGAAATAGCTTCTCATTGGCAAAGTATGTTTTCTTGAAGAGCTACAGAAAAAAGCTTAAAAGATTAAAAAAATTTTTCATTGTCAGTTCAAAGTTTTGAAATTAGTAGGTTTATTAGACATTGCTCTGCTAATCTGCCAGAAAAATTTCTTTCTTTAGCTTCCTCAGAAGTAATAGACAATTATCTGCATTGTATTCAACATGTTCTACTGAGAATAATAATGTGGATATGCAAATCTGTTGTCAGTTAATTAAATATAGTAGTTTTGAAGGATCCATTCTACTCTCACTTCTTGTCATACCTTCTGCAAACGGTGCATGTGAATCTGAAAAGAGCAGATGCTCAGCCTTTCACTTTAAAGCATTTCAAGCTGTAAAATGTGCCACACTACCAAGACGTCTTTCTTCATGTCTGCAGTAATGTCTTCTGTGTGATATACTTTTTTAATAATTTCCAGTGATGTGGAGATTTTATTGCTGTATGTTAAAAACGGGTATGTTGTGTTACCACTGAAGAGTGGCTGCATTTCAGAAGAGAGAAAGTGACCTTCGTGTACGTTGTGGAGTTTGCCAGAATAATTCTGGGGGTAGCTGGAGGAAACTTTTGCATATGATAGATGCTACAAATGGCTGTAATACAGGGAAAGACTTGGAGAGCTGAAAACCCTGCAACTGTCATACAAGGATTTCTAATGTTCTGATAGGGGAATAAATTTTTATTGCCTCAATACTTGAAGAAACGTTGCTGCAGGTGCTGATTTGGCATGAAATGGCCTAACGTTGCTCTCATGCAACCCATCAACACCAGCTCTAAGATAATGATGGTGCAATAAGAATTGGGATAAGGTAGTACATCATATTATTGAGTGTTCATTTTGAATAGTAGCTCATTTTGGTGTGGTTAAATTCAGAGACTATTTTGGTGTAGAAACCATGTGTCATCTACAGGAGCAGCACTTTCTTCTCTGTACATATCTGAAGAATTGTTATTTCCAGCCTTGCTAACTCATTGAAAATAGCAAACCTTGTGCTGTCTGTGACCTGAGAAGAACAAAGATCGCCCACACCTCTTCTCTTAGCCCACCTCCTTCCAAACCAAGGGGCTGGAGGAATTGGGATAGAGGTCCTGTGAGAGAACCTGTGGCTACCTGCCATGCAGGCGTGCATCCTAGATCCCACTGGTCCATAGCAATTCCATGGTGACTGCTTCTCTGATGGCTGAGTGACTCCAGCATCCTCCCTGACATAGATGAAAAGGCACTACAACCCACTGTCAAAATGAAAGCTAGGACTTAATCCCTAACAGTAGAAAACATGTGTAAATGTCAAGCATAACATAGAAGTTTTTAGTCCATATGACATATCCCTCATTTTTCTTCCATTTTTTTCCTGGTTTTGTTTTTGGGGTGGGGCTTTTTTTTTTTGGTTGGGTTTTTTTGGAGACAATGTTGAAAGAGATGATACATTTCTGCTCTGGAGAGAATTGTGCCACAAAATATATTTTTCTCCTCTTCGCGAGCCCTGATTGCATCCATAGCCCTTCTGGCATAGGACTGCGTGGGAGGTCATTGAGAACTTATAAATCACTGTTTTCATGGAGACTGCTTTGGGGATGGGTGTTGCTGTTTGAGTCTTTCTATCTCTGTGCATGTGCTCATCCAGTGTTCCCAGCATCTATTGGAGTAGGCAGCATAACCCTTTTGCAGAGTGTTCAGGAGCAAGGATGTACAAGGGCTGTAAATGACATTCTGGGGGGCAGATATTTGAACCAGCCAGTAAGTGATGCTGATTTCTATCAGTTATTCTCTGTATGAAGTTCGGGGGAATGCCCATGTCTTGCCATTTTGTCGGCATCTCTTATGCAGTAGCATCATATCTACTGAGGGCAATTAGGGGCAATATTCAAATGATGTGCAGTTGGAAGGAAGAAGTAGTGTATTTTCTCTGCATTGGTTCTAGTACAGAGCCGGTGCCTATCTATCCAACGTTACTGTACTTCCATTCCTCAGGGAAAATGTTTGAGTTGTACTTTGTGTTCTTATGGGGTTTACTGGCTCTTCTGCTTTCACATAAATGGTGTTATTTTTGCTATATTCTGTGAATCTGAAAAGTATATATCCATGTATTATAACTGAATACTCAAAACACACCATCCACATGCTTTGTTTACTACCTGATATAGATGATATAGAGCTTTCCCACCCAGGATTTAGGAAGAAGGATTTTGTGACATTAGTGTAACTGTGGTACACTGCTGGGTGTCTTCCTTTACATGTAAATAGACACTAGAGGAAGGAAGTTTTATTGGACAAGCAAGTTGTTTGTATTTGTTCTAAACTTGGCAAATACATGGAGTTATGATGGCTTCTCTCAAGGGAAATAGTGGGAGCATGTGAGAAGATGCTGGTCTTCCAGTCAGCCTAGTTATATCCTGTGGGTAATCTGAGTAATTGCAGCAAGAACCACATCGTTCTCTGCATCTCTGTGAGCCCCAGTTATAAACCCTACCTGAAAGAGCAGATGTTGCCATATCCAGACATTTGGCTTGAACCTCATACTAGGAAGGCTGGTTTCTCCCACCCAATTTGAAGTATGATAGTGGAATTTTAGTAGAAGGCTTCCTGGACATGCCTATGCATATGTCTTGATCAAGCCGTGATAAAACAGATTTGGTGTCAGCAAGTTTCCTTGGAAATATTTGTCATAGCTGCATAACTTATTGCAGTCATAGACTGTTCCTGGAAAAGGAATTGACCAGGCCTTTTAAATGTATCGCTCACTCATTTTTGTACTTTTTGTGCCTAGAGATATTAAGGCAGTTTTACCGTGTAAACTGAATGCTCTATAACCTGCTATTGAAAAGAAAGGTGCACTACTCTGAAACCCCATGATAACAACAGCTACAAATTGAATACAAGGGAGCAAATGTAAGAGGAAAAAAAGCCTTTTTTTCCTAATGATTCAAAGTTTTGATGAAGATCAGTTGTTAGAAGGATCAAGTCCTAAGGACTAAAAGTCCTCATATCTTTATCTGAAGGCTGTGCATGATTATATAGACAACTGCAAATCTTGCCTTCTCCAGTACTTCCCAGCATTATAGAGATGTTCTAGTCAGATGGTGGGAGCTTTACATGCAACCGATGGTGATCACATTCTCACCAATTAAAAAAAACAAAACAGAACAAAAAAACCCCTCCAAAGTGAGGCCAGTTACTTCATAAACATTATCTTCTAATTTATAACTGAAAATGTCAACTATTAATTATATCTCCTCTCTTTCTTAATAGGAAGTACAGTACCAGCAGTGTTTGCCATACCAGCAGCAAACCGACCTGGCTTCACAGGCTATTTTATCCCAACACCACCTACTGCATACAGGAACCAAGCCTGGATGCCCTATGCTGGAGAGAATGAATTACCAGGGCAATGGGCAGACTCAGTAAGCATTCTTGCTTTTCTAACTACATATATTTACTGTGATTTGCAGAGGAGGGGTTTTAAACAATGCTAAGTGATGAGCAAAGAATCTGAGCTAGATAATTCTTCCTTGAATGGTAATAATCTCTAGTAGTGAAAAGTTATGAGAGGGGGCATAGATACTTTAGCTGTCCCTCCCATGAACTGTAAGTAAGGTCTTTTAGAGAGTTAAATAATTCACTAGGTTAGGGGCTGGGACCCATTCAAAGTTGGTGGGTTAGGTACCATTTTTCTTTCCCAAGACAGAGGTTAAATATTTGGACAGGCATATGGCAGGAGTAGGTGACGCTGCCTCTCAGGGTGGCCTTGTGCTGTTTGGAGGCTGGGGAGCATCTTTCCCTCCTGGAGGCTTCTCTCAAGACAGCCCAGCTCCCAAATCCTAGCTCCCGGCTCTGCTGCAGCCCCGCTGTGCAGTGTTTCAAGTCCTCCTGCAGACTGCAGTGACAGATCATAAATTAAATAATTAATTGTACAATCCTAGTCTGGGACAGATGTAATTTTTAGCCCAAAGTATACCTATATTTCAAAGAAATAAAGTTGAGACATCCTAAAATGAATTGCAGTAGTTTATCATGTTTGAAACAATTTCTAAAATTTAGGGGTTTTTTTCCACTAGGAAAAAAAAAGATCGGTTCTGCTGCTTGACCTCACATCTGGTATTTATCCAGAACCAATTCAGCTAAACAAACTGGGAGATGGATTCTATTTCCTTGTGCATATCATCAACAGAATATTTTAGTGAACTGCAGTTGGAGTTTAATAGTTGGCTTTAAGCAGCTAAGCAAGAGACAGCACAGTCATATAAAAGTTCCTGGGAGTGGCTATTTGTTGCCAAATCTTTATTACCGCTCCTGTTGCCTGTGAGGAAAAGAGTTCATTTTGACTGTCAGATGCAAGTCTGAATTTGTAGACTGAACTGTCAAGAAAAAAGAAGTATGTTCACCTGTAAGCTGAGCACATCTGCTGATGTGCCCCTGACACCTGGAGGCTTTTGATGCTGTCGTAGATTCCCTTCCCAGAGCTGCCCTTTAAAGCATGGAAACCCTTTTTCTTTTCATTGTTTTATTTATTTGGTTTGTTGGTTTGGGGGTATTTTTGGTTATTTTTAACCCTACTGACATTTTAAATCCAGGAGGCCTGTTGTGTCTAAGCAATCATTTAAAATGTTTTCTTTAAGAAGAAGAAAAAAAACCCAACCAAAACCCAGGAAAAGTATTTTACCTGTCTTACATTCTTTTTCCTTTTTGTATCCCTACTGCTTGGCTGCAGTCCCATGAAAAAAAAGTTAGATATCACTTGTCAAAAGGGGAGACTGAAAACAAACTGGACAAAAGTGGAACACAAGTCTCCAGCCCCCAGTTCCTTCCTCTGGAAGGAGAAGAGTATAACCCTGTTGTGGGTTTCCCTGTCTTCAGGGAATGAGGTGGGAAGAGCAGTTAGTGCTGGTGGACCGTACACAGAGGAGTGGAGAGATTGTGAGAAGCTGTCTGAAAAATAACTGTGGCAATGTAGAATTCAAAGGAAACAAATAATCCTTTTAACTTCACTTACCTATTACAGAGCTTTAACAACTTCTTGTTACTCAGACTTTCAGCCCTCCTGTGACTTTGCAGAAGAGGAAAAAATGTAAACCCCAAACACTTCACTTTCTACAATGAATTTGCACCTCCCAATGACTGCAAATCTGTCAAGAAATTGTCTTTATTTGAAAATCATTACTGGAGGAACTAGTAATAGTGTTAGCAACATAATACGGTCAGAAAGGCTGAATAAAACTGCAAAAAATAAAGATCTAAAGTAATACTCAAAGTTTGAGTTTCTGGATGTTTTGTCGTTTCTGAGCCTCTAGATTATAGCTCGATCATGGTTCCAAGGTTTTCTTGACAATTAGTAAGAACAGAGGCTTAATATCTATAAGGTGAAAATTGAAATTCTTTACTTTTCATGCATTTCTACTAGCTGGACTGTAAACAAAGGGACATAGGAAACAGGGGATTTGACAACAAAGAATTATCTTATAAGCTCAATTTACTGTAATGTACTATTTTCTCAGTTAAGAGGTAAGTATTCAGGCACTAAGCTTTGTGGGATAAGGGAACTGTATCCGACAAAACATTTGTTTTCCAAATTGCTAGGTGCTGCTTAGTCACAGTAGTAACCTGGTGGCCTCTAGTGGCGTGTTCAAGTGTTGTACTACTAAAATGTTTGTCTTTTGAATAATCTGTTGTAAACTAAACAGATGCAACTGCATTTATTGATCACTTTCATATCATGCCTTCTTCCTATGTTTGTCTCATCACAGCATACTGAACGTGTTTGACGGTCTCTTCATCGATTGATGGATATCCAAGATTGTATAGAGCATGTGTAAATCCTAGTGGTCAGGTTTTCATAGGTTCTTAGATGCCTGAAGTGGCAAAACTTTCAAAAGCAAGGGTTTGTTAAACTCCCACAGGGCCAGAGCCAAAATGGGATTTAAGCAAAATTCCAAAGCTGTCATTCTGAAGTCCATGCTGAGGTCCCATGTTCCCCAGAAGGTATAAAAAATTGGCCGATGTTTCAGATCTTGACGTTTCAGTCTGCTTGCAGACACCTAAAATTCTGAAATTCTGCTTCTGGCATACCCACCAAAGCCTTAGCCCTGGTGGGTGAAGCAGCTTACACCTCAGCCTGACTGAAATCCAAAAATTAGCTGAGACGTCTGCCTGGCCACCTGTATTATATGCTTATATAAAACCTTAACATATTTGGAAAGTAAAAATGTGTTTTTCCCATTTAAAGCAGAAAGAATTACAAAATTAACTTTTTAGTGATTGATCATTGTGGAAACTTATCAGTTAACTTATAAGTGTAGTATTCTGAGTACAGTGTACGTAAGTGTAGTTTTCTGAGTCACACAAAAAACCATCACTGAACTTTCTGAACATTCCTTACTTGCTTGTCATTGGCATGGACTATAATGATCAGCTGGTAAGCTTTTTCTCAAGGAGAAATTATCTTGTCCTAGTAATAGGTTATGGGTTGCCTTCTGTAACAACATAAAGGCTTCTTCAAAATGAAGGACTGTAGATTCCTGTTTTAGAGATTTTTGCAAAATGTAAACAAATACTATTTTTATTTGATGCATTAGGAACTTCTGAGGACTATAAAGACTGGTATCGTGGTTCACGGCTTTGTGAAGGAAACTTAATATCTCACAGTAACTAAAGGGCCTACGTTGTTATTTTAGTTTTGGCCAGTGTAACGTGGGGCTGAAATCAGTGAATTTACAACAGAGTAAAATCGTGAATCCCCCATGTAATTCTGTTAAATGTGGCCAGAAATCCTGATACTTCTGGGAGTTCAGTGTTGAGTTTCCAGGTTGGCATACCTGAGCTTATCCCTGTTGTCTGGATCTAGTGAGTTTTTGTTAGGAACAGTAAGTCCAGAGACTTGGCTGACTTGCATTAGACAGTGGCTGCAAATCAGCAAACTCTACTTTTCTGTTCTAGGCTTTTTGGTGTCCTGAAACATAGTGGTGCCACCTACTTAAAACTGAAATGTTTAGGAGGGATAGTAAGCAGAGGAGACACTTTCAGAAAAGCCTCTCCCTTTGACTTTTCTAGTGATGATAAATTAGGACATGCAATGTTTGCCCTTCTAGGTGTTTTTGCTGCCACAGTCTGGGGAGTTGAGTAACCCATACATTGACATACGTGTATAAATGGCACATGCCAAGATAGACACTTGTAAACAGACGCTTAGGAGCATGAGGTTTACGTTCTCTTCATATAGTCCTATCTGTTACATCTTATTCTGCCCTGGGGAGGTTTGTGTTACCTGGCAGGTGACACTACGGATCAGTTGTTCTGTATAATTTTGTATAATTACAATGCTCTACAGGTACCACTACCTGGATACATCGAGGCTTATCCACGGCCCCGCTACCAACATAATTCTCCTTCACGACTTCCTCGCCAATACAGCCAGCAAGCAAGCATGCATCCCAGCCTGGAACAAGCTCCTTTGCCGTCCACCGCAGCTTCTCAGCAGAGCCTGACGGAAAATGACCCATCTGATGCTCCGCTCACCAACATTTCTACAGCTGCCCTCGTAAAGGCAATAAGGGAAGAAGTTGCTAAACTGGCCAAGAAGCAAACAGATATGTTTGAGTTCCAGGTCTAATATCTTTTGTGCACAGTATTTGTATCATGCAACCTGGGGTAGCCAAGAAGGTGACTCCTTTAATTTTCAGTTACAAACTTGCTGTGAATTGTGCCAAAGTGATGGCATTTTTCTCTGTCTGAAAAGTCAACGCTATGAAATGACTTAAAGTAGAGCAACAGGTCTCTGAAGATACATAATTCTGCTTGCCAGCTAAGGAAACGCTGCCAGGTAAATGTTTAATATGGATAAGACTGATCATACGCAACTGTCACTTAGCTCTCGTGTTATGACCCATTGTCACTAGAGATGCTGCTGAACATGTCTGTGCCACACGATGTTTCATTTGCGGGTCCAAAGGCAGAGCTGCTGAAAATAACTTCTGCATGTCAAAACTTTGATTAAGGAAGAAAATACAGTAGAACACAGTTAGCTAAAGGCCACGGTAGGTGTGGTGGTGGCCATGTTAATTGTTTGCTGCAGGACATTGTATAAGGGATGCTGATTTCAGCAATGCGGAGTCATTCAGCCTTTTCATTCTAGAGACTGTATTCAAACCAAAAGAATTTGAGATGAGTAAGTAATGCAAATAAATGTCCTGTAAATAGCCCCAATTCTCCTCATCCTATTAACAGTACAAAGAAGTGAAAGAAGAGAAGACTGTGAAGAAGGTGAATGATATTTTGATAATTGGTGGCTGCCTTGTCCCTCAATGCCACTGATGAGTTATAGAGGAGATTTTTTTTGGTGTGAGAGAATACAATGCACGAAGAGCCAACAAAGGGTATTGGTGCTAGAAGCTTCCAGGAGAAATGAAAAAAGGTTATTCGTGTTTGCTCTATATTCAGGCTTTTCGCTCTGAATGCATGTGAAGCTGGTGAACCTGAGACCTCTGAGCAAGTCTTTCCAACCTGGAATAATGAATACACCTGCTTGGACAAGAAAACCTCTGTTTAACACAGTGCTTTTTTCTCTTTCTTAAACAATGATACCTACTAAAGTGATGCCAGAAAGTGCTACCTGAAGCTGCAGTTGATTTTGATTACACTGGAACGGTGAATGCAAACCTAGGAAGTTCTGAATGTAGAGGACCTGAGTATTATATTAACATGTAAATAAGTAAACAATTACATGGATTAACAAAAATACTAATGTTCTGTGAAAAAGAGAGCATTTCCAGAAATTATGCTGACTTTTCTTTGTGCGAGATAAAGGTCACTAATTGTTAAACTACATTGTTGTATGAATCCAATCCCAAAAGAAAAACAAACCAGTTCAATGGGACAGTAGTTCATCTTTTGCAGTTGTACAGACTAGTCAGAGATCATGAACAATTGTTTTCTGTTCCTTCAGCAATTAGCTTCGGGAACTGAAGTTGTTGCAAAATTTGTTGTGTTGGGCATGTTCGATGGACTGGAGTTAAAGGTAATGTCCTTCATTTCAGTAAGCTGTTTAGTTATCCTCAATTGCTTATGCTGTTTTGTCTGATCATTTCATTTCCCCGAGTTTCTTTGGTCTTTACTGAGGTGAGAAAGGGAACTTGGTTTAGCTTTTTGGCCATCAGTAAAATGAGAGGAGGAGAGAGGAGACTAGAATAGGGGATAGAAGAAGAAATTGATGAAGCACAAACTTTGAAAGCAGAGCTATTTTTTCCCCAAATAATTATATTATAAACCCTGACTGAGATTGTGATAGTTAGCCTAGAATATACAGATATCTTCTGCTCCAATACCTTAAATATTGCAGAAGCTTTTGGAATGCTAGCTAATCTTTCAACAAATGTGAAATTTCATTTTTATTATTTAAAAATCAGATATAAATAAAATGTATTTTTGTAATTTCTATGTATATATGTGCTGTATATTTATACAAGTGACTAGTCTGCTGTAGTCAGAAAATTTCCATAAACCAAGTGCAAAAAAGAAAAAGAAAAAAAAAACCTAGTAATTTTAATGATCAATATAAACACACTATGTCTGGAGGACACAAATATACATTTGGGTGACTTGGACACCAAACAACCAAAGAAACTCAATCTTTCATATAAATATAAGTCTAGTAAAGACAGACTGCTGTCTCAGTTACCTGTCAGCTAAATAATACTGATCTTATCAGTGCAATACAATACATCCAAATTGTGTTGAATTAATAGCTGCCTAAGAATATCACACTTTAAAATAACAACTTAAAAATACTGGGCCAAACCCAGCATGCCATAAAAAGACTAGTTCTGGTTGGCTTCAGTGGGAACATCACTCACTGAGAGCAAGGCTGAGTTTCTCTATTAGGATTCGTCTATTCGTGCAAGCTTCACAAGAATCCCTTAAACAATATTCTGCTTATTTTTCAGTCATTTAAATCACTGTAGCATAAGTGCAGACACAGTTGAAGAGTGGCTTACGTTTATTTAGCCTAAGATGGTTCATAACTAGCTTAACCTAGCTTGGTAAGTGAAATCTACACTAAATCGTGTCAACCACATTTTGCATCAGCTTTATTACCTCAGTTTTTGAATGATTCTTCTATTTAGCCCAGTGAAATTTTGGAAGTAGGTAGGCCCTTCTATGCAATGGGAGTGAAATGTGCTGTGAAATAAATTTCTGTATCTTAGACTCCAGTCTTGCAGAGTTATCCTAAAGCTGCAGGTATGGAAGCAGCAGCAATCACATGGATGGGAGTGTGAAGCCACATAGCTGGGAAGGGTAATGTTACGACATGTTCCCAAAAGAGTCACGGGAGGTAGGACATACCAGATTTAAACAGCATCTTTGGGACACTTAGCTCTTTTTGTAAATCTGTACCTGTTCTTAAATTTAGGCAATTTAGTAGTTCTATTGAAAAATGTGTGAGGGTAAAGCCTCATATATCTTACATGATGAAGCATATATCTTGCCATACTGGAAATTTAGAAGTTTGGAAATTATGTAGATGTACAGGGTTTGAATGCCTACATGCAAGCAAAATGAACAAATAGAAAAATCCCCAATAAAAACATTTAAATAGCCTTCTAGAAAGAAAAAAACATTTCAGTAAAGTTAAACAAAGTACTCTTCGTACTGCTGAGGAAGACCTGTTAGTCTTTCAAAATTAATTTTGTTTGGTATTGTATCAATGACGTGCAGTCTATTGAATATTCCCTGAACCATCACTCTGAAACCATTGTGGTGCACTTTATTCACAAAGACATCTTACATTCTTCATTCATAATGGCTTTTTATCCTGTTTGTAATATGTTTCTGTATTATTTTTTTTTAAGTACAAAGTAAGATATCAAGACACTAAGGACATTCCTGGGAAAGAAAAATCATGCTGTAATATTTATACTGTCTGAGCACAAAGCAATGATAAAGTGAAAATATAGTGTACAAATAATTTGTAATATAATAAACATTTTGTATGACTACAATTACAATATAGTTTTTCAATACTGATTTCAAAGAAGAAAGTATACCTGTTTAAAGTTACAACCTCATTAGAATATATTCATGCCATTTTTACTGATAAAAACTTAGTCATTAAGGTTTTTCTACTAAATGCCCCAATTTTCTTTAAAATAATGTTAAATGTTTAGGTGAAAAAACTGTTTTCTGTGTACAAAAATGTTGATGTTCTCACCACTGACTACTGTTTGTCTTCAGATTTGTAAATCATCAGTAGAAACATCTGCAAATGAAACGCACGTAAAATTACTTCTTGGTATGTGTGTTATGACTACTTTCAGTAGGTATACTATGTGTGACATTTATTAACATCAGTAGAACAGTAACTTTATGAGGATAAGAGGGTAATCTTTGAGAGTTGTTTTTTGAGAAAAACATATTATCTGGATTTGAGAGAAGCTCTAGCACTCAGTCTAGAAATATGAATAATACTTGTATGTAGTAATATTATGGGTAGAACTTGATAGAAGTGCATGTAAATCCTATATATATAGAAATGGGGAAATTATCATAAGTAATGATCATTTCTTTTTCAGACTAACTTTGAAAAGGTGAGACGTAAGAAATGTAAGATAATGTAAGATAAAAATGTGAAGCAGGTAGAAAAAGCAGCATTGGATTGAGTGGCAGAACTGTCTAGTTTAAGGGATGATACATACAAAGCTAACTCCAGTTTTCATTATATTTCGAGATGTCTGTTGAAGAATTAATTACATTTTAATGTACTGCGTTTAGTCCTGCATTGCAAATATAAGAGCTAACTGCCAGCTTCCAAAAGTCTGAAGGAGATTTGAAAGCAGCAAGTATTCTGAGCTAGCAGAAGTCACTTCATTTTGCTGACTTTGTTCATCCTCTACACATCTGAGCAGGTCTGAGTACTGTGTCCAAGGATGCCGTAAATCGGTTATGGTCCTGACCTTGCATTTCTAGCACATAAACAAATCTCAGTGGCTTCCCATACCTCACTGACATGAGATGAGATAGGAAGAGAACAAGTGTGAGGTAATATGAAGGATATTAACAGGTCAGGAGTACCTTAACAGTCTGGAAGCCATGGATCTTCTGTTGCATATTAACTCATACCTAGTAGAAAATGGTTGTGTTTGGCAGCTGTTCTCAGCAAGCTACATTCATTTCATTATCAGTGACCGTATGTATAAATTAAGACTCAGTCCTATCACAAGAGAGTGTACCGATTCATGCTTCCACTGATTTGTTTAAGCCATGTGCATTCTCTGTGCAGCTCCACGAGTGGCATAATTAAGACAAGCGGTTTCTGGTTACTCAAAGTAATCTCTTGTCATACAACTTGGTGTTTTATTACATCTTATATATATTTTACTACATCGCTAGGAGGGTGAAAAAGACAGACACGATCATACAGTATGTTAGTATATTAATAGCATCAGCCTTTTTTTAAAGGCTTTGGGCAAAAGGGCAAGTTTGGTCTGCTAAGCTCAGGACTGCTCACTAGTCAGAGGGCGTGCAGGGCAAGAGCCCGTCCTGCTCAGTATGCTGCTGTGGCTGGTGGAGCACATCTCTCCTCTCGCCACTTACTGCCCCTCCAGAGGAGGGTACAAGCACACAGCTGTTTTAAGACAGACGTCATTTTGAAAATAAGTATATGGGGTAAATAACATCTACCTAGTTCTCTGTGTTCACTCCAGATGCATTACTGGTCTGCTAAGCAATTTTTACAAAGCAGTGTGTGTTCAAAGAGAAATTAATTAGCTCGAGCTTGTTTAATGTAATGTTATTTAGACATAGCACTTTAGACTTTTAACAGTGCTATATGGCATCAGTATGTCAAGCGGTAACTTAACACTTCCTGTGCTAGACTTTCTTTTCATGGGTTAATTTTTTGGCCATAACTCCAGGATTGAGTAAGATTTTTTTAATTATTTTTTTTTGCTTATCAAAATACTTCAAAGTTAATTTTTTCCATTTTAAAGGGTAGGCATGCAAAATGAGGATAAGCATACTCTTTTAGAATACTTTTTTTGAACTCTTGCCTTTCTCTTGTAAATAAATAATGCAAAACTTGACTTGTGGAAATGAGATTTATATAGGTCAGTAAATGAATTGCGTACTGACTTGCTCTATAAAAGAAAGTTTCAAGATGGCCAAGTCACAAAGGCAAACCTCGTCAATACCGCAGAATCTCTATTGAGAATAACTGCATTGCACGTCCTTGACTAAAAATGTTTTGCCATCCCCAATGAGTGAAAAGCAGTCAGAAAACCACACATCTTGCGATTCCTGTTATTTGGGAAAAATTTTGCTTGGGCTGTGTACAAGACATGGGAGATGAGACAGGGATTTTGATAGGGTGCTGAGGTGGATAAACTATCCTGTGTAACACGTTTGCCTTTTGGGTGGCCCTGAATACCAACAGGCATAAAAACTACACCAAAGTGGTGTGTCAGAAAGGTGGTTTAGGTCCCAATTTTTAAAACTGTTGAGATGCCCCCAAATCATATAATATTTCATGTTTTTTAAAATCAGCTTCAGACCATATTCCTATTGAAAATCCTAGGAGTATGGTATCATAATCATATATATATATACACACACACACACACACACACGTATGTCCAAAAATATTTTTTGAAAACTAGTTCTTCGATCCGTCCATTTGTCCCCATCCATTTCATGTTCCTTCTTAAGGTGTACAGAGGCAGTAATGAAGTGTTAGTTCCCAGAGTTCTTCTGTTATGAAGCTCATGAAAGATGAGAAATGGGTTTTAAATAGTTAGGTTGTCAAATGTATAGCAGATGTCTCGAAAATAATTACAAATACCATGAAGAGGTGTTCCAGGAATTTGATTTTTTTGCATTTGTTAAAAATAATTGTTGTTTTAAGAAGTGCCTGACTTTTCATAAATTCCCATGCTCAATTCATTCCCAAGGAGTAGCTTGAAACTATATTACATTCTGTAAATAATTTTGTAACTTTATAAATACATATTTACATACTAGGCAATAATGGGTCCAAAGGATTGTAAATCATACAGAAAGTTGATTCCACTGAGTACAATATGTAGAGAGGAGGTGAATTTTTCTTCCAAAGTATGTCCCTCTTCATTGCAGCTCAATGCATTTCTATGCTTTGTAAACCAGTGTCTGAACACCGTAACACACACTGGCATCAGCTAAAATATCGTATATCTGGCAAGGAGCATTGACTTTTGCAGCCTCCAGTGGGACTTTGTAAAGAGTGCCTGTGTATATGATTAATTTTTTAAACTATTAAACAAGAAATTTGTGGGTCCTTAACTCTGGCTTTTTGCAAGGAATCAGTGGCTTTTAGGTCCTGCATCACCAGCAAACGTAACCAATAGATACCTTGAGATGTGATGCAGCAGAAGAAGAATACAGCAGCCTATGCCAGGGATTCACCAGGATCTAAAAAGCCAAGTGACCGTAGTAGAATAGGTGATAAAACTTCTATTTCAGCAGTGGATGGACACTAAGTAATTATGAATTGATTACTATGGCAGGTCAAAGAGTCTTGAAGTTAACTGCCTGGAATCAATTTTATGTATTTAGTTGGCTTTTGACTTCTTCATTTGTTAAAGCAGTGCAAAAATAGCAACATTAAACAGCATATTCTATTTCAGAGTTATGACCATGGGAGATCTGAATGTAAGTAAACTTGAGCTTCATTCTTCGTCCTTGCCTTTCTTTACTACTTTCAGCACTGCAAGTAGGAAAAAAAAAACCCCAAACAACACTTTACCCTCTGCCAAATTAATTTTAATATTTCTTTCTATGACAGAGAGACTGGGAAAGCTTTTTTCATTTCATGTTGTTGTTGGGTTCTTCAAACTCCATTCAAGGTCATATTGGATAGAAAAAATGACAGTGAAGCCAAAAATTTTGGAAAATAAGATAGAACCCATCTTACTGAGGCTTGAATTTTGGTTTAGGATTTAGCAACCCAGCAGAAACAGCTCAGACCCGACAAAGGGTCTGTTCAGGGCAGTTCTTTGAGTCTCATTAGAAAGGACATGTGTACAGCGCAGATATTGCTATGTTCTTTGACTTTTTATTTTCATTTAATGTCTTTCTTGCCAGTGCTGTGCATTCTGAATTTGACTTTATATTGGTGTACACAAAGAGGTGCACTCTTTAGCTCGCTGATATACTGCTGGTGTGATAGAAGTAGTAACCAACATACGTGATATAATTTTTAATTAGCTATGGCACTGTTCTTTGGCCCTTGTTCTGCTTTGTGATACTTACAGATGTCATATTAGTATTAAGGCAAAACATGAATACAGGTAATGTCTTCCACTGAAGTTATTGGCAAACCACCTGCTCACTTCAAGGAGAGCAGGACTGATCCAGTATTCTCTCAGTGAATTAGCCATCACAAGTGTCTTAAAATTGTGCAAAGAGAGGAAGGATGCTGTCTGGTTATGGGTAGCTGGAAATTAGGAGATTGGAGGTCAGTTGACCCTTCTTCAGAATTTCGGATTGGTTGTGGGCAAGACGCTTAATCTGACTATGCCTCAGTGTCCCTGTCCGTAAAGCAGGGTGAAGAAGACTGCCTCTCCTCACACCCCTGGTGAGAGGCTGAACTAACCGATAACGTTAGAAACACTGAAACCCTGGAGTGCAAGTGGTTACTTTAGTATGAAGCACTATTGATTATTTCATAGAGCTTGGTAATTGTTCAAGACTATAAATTACCTGTTCCTCTAGTAGCATTTAAATATACATGAATTTACAAGAAAAAACCCCACCTCCTGATACTATTTCAGGATGTTCTAGGAAGCCTTTCCACTAACAGCTTCTACACTTTTATACAGAGATGTTACATCAATAAATTGTCTCACTTCCCATGCAACAGATCTCACTTCCTGATGAAATGAACTTTTCTTACATCTTTGAATTATGGAAAGGACTAGCTCTGCATGATTACAAATATCCATATCATCTTTGTTGTTCACAGCTTGATTCAACTAAACTGTAATGGCTGTGTCTGTGAAAATTGCTCAAAATTTATAAGTGTTTCAGCTATAAATGGGAAAATTAGTTTTCTGAAGCCACTTAAGAGCTGCAAAACTGAGAGTGATTTGTAAAGCCAAGTCTAGGGATTAAACTGAAAGAGGAAGAAAATAATTAATTAAAATTTTATACTATGCAATCAGAAGGGAAATCTCCAAGAACTTATTCCTTTTGCAATTACAAATGTAAAACCATACCAATGGTAGAATTTTACATATCACTGAAAAGGAGGCATTTAAAATGTTCTGGGTCATTACCAAATGGCTGTGTTTTTACTCTGGTGATTCTAGAAATGAAGCTTACAAGTAAATAGAATAGTTTCTTTCATGTTAGTGGCTATAGCTTAGTTGAAGTTGTACATGTTTTTCTTGGCAATTTTGCACATTAAATAAAATATGTCTTAAAATCGATGTTGCTACTTATTGGTTATTCCTGCTGTGTCCTTTCGATTAGATCAGCTGCTTTAAAGCATAAGCATGTTTTTCCCTTGGTGCTGCCAGGCTCCTGGGTTCTGTAGGGGTCCCGCTGCTCATGCTCTCAAGGCAGAGCCTGGCAGAAGACAGGGAAGGAGTTTTAAGAACTCCACAAGTTAAAACCAGGTATTTCAGCAGGGGCGTTCCCTCTGAAGAAAGGTTTTTGCTTACCTTATGGAGGTGAGCCGGACAGTAACCAGCAAGCCCGTGGGTTCTGAGGACATCTTGTGATCCTGTCTTTCCTTTGTGAATTTTTGTTCTCACCTTAATATCCTCTATGCCTTCCCCTATTATTCAGTCACTGTGGTTTTTATTGGTATTTACTCAGGCCTAAGTTTCCTGCTGTCAGTCTGAAGTGACATTAAAAGGAAAAAGGAAAATGCAGGTATGTGCTTTTGACAGTACTGCTTTTGTGTAATTTGTGATGCAGGAAATTTGGAATAAAAAGTTCATTTTACTACAAGGAACACATCTAACCCCTTCCTCCCTCTCTTTGTAGTTTCAGAGAAAAAAAGAGGCAGGAAAGGATCTTACCACAATAGAGGATAAATTAACTTCCTAGTGTACATATCACTACTAAAGTTCTGGACAGATGGTATATTTAAGATACAGTTATATATATATATATATATATGTTGTAACTGTGAGTGCTTAAATTGCCTCAAGGGGTTGTTCTGACTTCTCTCAAGATATAGCAAAATCTCAGCCTACTTTGCAAATGTATGTTTTTAGTGTGTAACATTAAACAACTGACTAGTGTTATTAGTAATTATATATTTCCTTAGAAAGGCCAAATGCACCACTTATCGACTGCTTTCTGATTAGCACCTCTTATGGCACCTCTCTGATTCAGTATCTAGATGTCAGTGATCTTAAGAAACACTGCCTCCCAAACAAACAAAAGAGGACAAGTTTCCTAGAGTTAAGTGCTGCTCTTGATTTTCCCAACTTTATGTTGAGATATTAGCTCTGAATTTTCAGGACAGGTGAATCTATCATACAGCATTCACTGCTGAAAACAGAAAAATCATTTTATGAGAGCTTAGTGCTTTTGGATTTCCTCTGTAATCTGTCCCTGAGCTAATTAAGGCAGCTTTATTTGAAGATTAATTTACATTCTAATGATCCATTGTAATAAGGCTGAATATCTATTTGGAGAATTTTGATGTAGCAAACTCTAAAATAAAGCAATCTGAAATTTGATGGACCCAACTGTTTGGTATAAAATACTTTAAAGCTTAAATGCATTCTTGTTTTCAAATGGCTTTGTATCTATTTCTTCCCCACCATAAAGCAGCCAAGGCCGCTTCAGGTTTCAGAACTGAAAGACCTGAGGGCACTCCTTGGGGAGCACATGAGTATCACTGTAGGTGTAGACAGGGCTCTTTCAGCAAGACAGCTGTCATTGCTCAGCCCTCACGTTGGCTGAGAAGATGTGACATTGCTTTTTGAGAAGCCTATGTTAAGATTTGGGAAAGGGAGCAACCTACTGACGTTTTGAGATCTCTGCCCGTGTATCAAAATCATAGCCTAATGCTTCTTTCTTGAATGCAGTGGGGATACATTTGCTGAGTCACAGGGCAGGTATATGAAAGAGATCTGAGCTGTGCCAGAATCTAAATATCAAGTTTAGCCTTCCCTAAGCTGTCTAAGAGAACAGAAACAATTAAAAAAAATGACACATGCTCTGTGAATAAAAAAACTGCAGTAAGAATGCTCATTCTATTTTGTTCAAGATATGTTTAGTTTTTACAAAGGAAACAATAAATAGATCAGTTTTCAGATGAACCCATAAGCCTACAGACGCAAGAGGAAATTACTGTAAGTAAAAAGGTCAGGTGGAAACAGAGAAGAAAAATAAAGGTAAATAAAGTGTTCATGGACAAACGAGAATCAACATACGTGCCGTTATGTTTAACTGGTTGTTTGTCCAGGCTATTAATACAAGTTTATTACTCTCTCACCAAATTCATGCACATCAATGGGTTAGTATTTCCAACTGAAAGTACAATCAGTGATTCTTTCCTGGCAGAAATATTTCATTGTATGTCCCATGTTTCCCCTACAGTCTCTAAGTTACTTTTGTAGGTGCTACTTTACACACAGAAGGCCAAATCGGCTTTCCAGTGAAGATAGCCACCATCCTTTAATGATCTTCTTGGAATGCCGAGATGCTTCAGTGAAAGGGCTTTGACCAAAGCATCCTGATAGCAGAGTGCCGTGGCTGACGCTGGCCAAGGGAAACCATTCTGCCTTGTTCTGGCATGTGAACCAAATTATTTTTTTTCAGTAGATGTGCGTCCCCAGGCAACTTAAATTGAGATTACATATTAACTGAAGTTATTCCTTGCATTATTACCTGGTAATTAAACAAGAAGTGTTGCTTTAACATAAAGGCCATATGACAAAGTGAACAACAGATGGAAAAAGATTTAAACTGCATGCTGGGAAAAGTAGCTCTGTTTAAGCCAAGAAAACCTGAGTGAATAATGGCTGATGAGAGCTGGACGCCAAGTGGAAGAGTTGGTAAAAGGTATGGGGAAGTAACAGTTAGGAAGCAGGGACCATATGTAATGGAAATCCTTGTAGGCCCTTGCAATAACCATGGAAAACTTAGAGTGGTTTTGGAGTGAAATTATTCTGGAGATTTGGGAAAATGAAGATCGTTCCTCTGCTACCTAACTTGATTTAAAAGCTCTTACTTCTGCACAAAGCCTTTGAAGGCCTCTGTATATTGGCCCTTTTTGTCCTGTCTGAGTTTGTCTTCTGGTATTTATTTTCGGCACTAATACAGTTCCCATTGTCATAGTAATTAATAATTTCAGTATCTGTTCATGGGTTTAGCCTCAAAACTCTCAGAGACTTTTTATCCTCATTCTGCAAGGGAGCTGTAAAACACTGAAGCCCAGCTTTCCAAGGTATTTCGGTAATAATTTGGTTCTTTAGGCACCTAGATCTACCTTTTGTATATTTACTGCCTCAGCCTCCAAGACGTGGTTGGAAAGAGAGATAAATCATCGGTCGTTACGTGAGCATTTCCCGACCAGGTGTAAAAATACCAAAGCCCACTTTGGAAGTTACTTGTGGTGTGCTGTCTGGAGTAAAATAGCTTAAAAGATGCCGACTAGTGAAACGGAACTGTTTAGCCAGAAGCACAGTGTCGTTAATTAGGCTCTAAAGAGCTAAGCAGCAATTAAATGGTGCCAAGGTGGGCTTAAAGAGTGGATTTAAGCCAGCTGAAGAGGGAGGGTGTTTATATTGGAGGGAACGATGGATTTGGAGCGTGAAAGGGGAAGCTCGTGGCAGCTGCTATTGACCCGCGCACGCCTGACCCGGCGGGCGGGCGGCCGTCGGGGCGCCGGGCGCACCAGGAGGCCGCAGGGGCCGCGACCAGCCTCCTCCGGGCCCTCCACCACCTCCTCTCTGCCCCAGAGGCCCGGGAGCCCCATTTCAGCTCTGGCCGGGGCCGTGTCGCAGGCGTCCCTGCGAGGGGGCCTCTAGGTTTAGGGCCGCCTTGGTGAGACCCTCCGTGGGTCCGTGTCACGCGTAGTCTTGTCGCCAGTCCTGACCCTGGGCTTCCCGCACGGGCTCGGGGCCTGGTCCCTCACCTTGCCCTGCCTGAGGCACACTGGAGTGTTGGACAAAACCTGGCCTTACCACCCGCCACCCAGCCCTGCTCAGGCTTTGCTTCGTTAAAAAGCATATTGATTAGCAGATGAAACCGTGAATCGCCATGTTGGTGGAGGCGCCCGGCTGACAGTGGCAATTGCGGATGGTAAGATTCTGTTTAAGATCTCCTAGCTGCTCTGATAAAATGTGGTTATTATAGTTTGCTGATTGACAAATGGGAGTTATCAGCTAGATTTTTTTTTAATATAAACTCTGTGTAGGGTAGATCAACATCTGGCTGGAAAGATTAAGATAGTAAACCAGTAAATGCGGTAATAAGCAGTGACAGGAGATAAAATTTTGATACAGTATTGTGTTAAAGTGCTTCACAGTCAAGCAACTTGACCACAGTTTAAAAAAAAAAAAAAAGATTAAAATATTACTCTCTTTAAAAAAAAAGCTGCTTGCCAAAATATGATAGCTTCAGGGTTGGTAACTTTATTATTTCATGCTGCCACCTACTGCTCTTGAATTAGAACAGGAAAAAGTAATTGGTGTCTTTTTATCAGTCTGATGAGCTTATTTACTACTTTGTTAGGTTATTCTCGATGCTATATATGGCATTACTTTTTTAATGGCAGATGTTCTCCAGATCTTCAATCTGTCATTGCTGCCTCTGTCCACTTTTTCTCAGGAAAGGACATGCGTTCCAAACATACAGGTGTTGTCACTCCAAAAACTGCCACAGGCTTTAGCCTAAGTGCTATTAGTCCTAAAATAATAGTAAAATGTTAGCTGAAAGTCAATGTTATACAACTATTCTGTTAAAAACTAACTCAAGCCATAACTTCTGTAATTTCACTAAAGACAATAGAATACACTGTGATTGTTCGTAACAAAGATTTTTTTTATGCTGAAGTGAAAGTCGTTTTCGAAAGTTTGCTTAGAAGCATAGGACTTCTGACCATATCCATTTACTTTCAGTTGCACTTACTTAATGTACTTAGAAGTAAAACAAAACCACTCCCGTATTTTGTATTGGAATTACTGTGTTTCCCTGCTACATCTATCTTGAACATCATCAATGGACTGCTAGGAATCCGGACATCAGCAGTGTTAATTTCTTAGTGTTTTTGAAGAAAATATTATCCATCCTGTTTGCCTATAGTAATCGGAGAAAAAACATTAAAATACTACATAGTAGTGTTATCAGTAACTAGTATTAGACAAATAATACACCAAAAAAGTCAACAAGAAAATATACTGTATTTTTTAATTTGGTAGAAGAATAGCATATAATAAGTAGAAAAATAATATCGAAGATCCATTAAAATACTCTATGGTAATATAGTGACAGAATATCCAGCTGAAATAATCCTCATCCTGTTGGTGGTTATTTCTTCAGCTTCTGCCTTGCTTTCATGCCTTGTATCTTTTCTTCTTTCAGTGCCTTCAGAAGTTTATCTAAACAGGAATGAAACATAATTTGCCATTAATTTTGTCATTAATACTTTACAGTACTTCTAAGAAAATCAGATAACGTGTTAAGCAAACTAGTAACATTCCTTACAATTTCTTGTCTAGCAAATATCTGAAAACTAAAGTTTCTCACGTGTTGAAAATAATAGGTATTAAAATGGAAAAAGGTCTGTATTGCTATAACAAAGGAAAAAAACCTATTAATTTCCTGTTCTGAAAAGTAAATTATGCAAACCACCTATCACAATTTCTTTAGGACCTTCCTTTGAATGTGTATGTCTGATGGACATTTTTTCTGTGTTCTTGTAACCTCTGCACTCCTGAAAGTTTCCTGACTGGCAGCCTGCAGCCTTGGAGGAAATGGTGAGCATCATATCCTTAATAATTGTTGGCCTCCCTACTGGAACTCTCAGTAATCACTATCTGCTGACCTATTTTATTTCCTGTATTTCCTTCACGGCCAGCAGGTTTTAAAATTAAAACGCCAAAGTTATTTCACTTTTTTTTTTTTTTTTTGACGCCTCCAACTATCTGCGGTCATCGGTCGCCTTTATTTTACATCAGTGCCGATTTACAGCCGCAGATCTCATTAGTAGTGGATACATTTTGCATGTACAAACTCCCTCTGATTTCAGCGGCGTCTCAATTGTCTTTTCGCTAACAGTTAATCACTTTGGGGGTTTTGTTCCTTTGTGCAAAGGTAACCACAGCTGTAGTTCTCGAGCCTCCTTTAACCTGGGCCCTCGGCCGGCTGCCCGTGACCAGTGACGGGGGCAGATGACACCCTTTGCCCCCCGCACCCTACGTGCTCCCCCAGGCACCTGCGGCCCGGAACGATTAGGTGCAGGGCACCAAACCTGGGGAGCCTCACACCTAACCCCGCAGGAGCGCTGCCGTGACCCCCTGGCTGGCTTATGGCGCTGGGGGTGCGGATACCCAAGACTGCCCGTGCCCATCACGTTTCGGGGGGGGTTTATCGGCGGAAGAACCTGCTGCCTTTGAGGCCGGCCTGTGCTCGGAGGTGGCGGGGGGGGGGTCCCCACGCCGCTGCCCGGCGGAGCCCTGCTCTACCGGCCGGGGCAGGCAGAGGGGGTTGCTCGACGGCCCCGCAGCGAGGGGAGCCGCGGCCGGCCCCGGGCCTGTGCCCTGCCCCGGGGGGGACGCACACTGCTGGGCGTCGAAGCCGTCGCCGACGAGCGCCGACAGCTCCAGCTCCTTGAGGCGGATGCCCAGCTCGCAGATCTCGCCCTCCAGCTGCGGCTGCTCCCCGGGCCGCCGCCCCGCCGCGCCGCCCTCCTCGGCGGCCGCCGCCGCCGGGCAGAAGAAGCGCAGCGGCTCGTAGGCGACGGGCGCCAGCCCCGCGGCCCAGCGGGGCGCCCCGGCGGCAGCCGGCGGGGGCTGCCGCGGCCCGCCCGCGGCTGCGAAGGGGGTCCCGGGGCCGCCGCCGTCGGGCGCGGGCGGGCCGGGCTCGGCGCGGTCGTGGAAGTGGGGGAAGTAGAGCGGCCGCGGCGGGCGCTGCTCGGTCATGGCGCCGCCCGCCGGCCGCCGGCCGCCAACGGCGGTCGTCCTGGAGACGGGCCGGCCTCGAGTCGGCTGCGCTGGGCTCGGGGCCCCTCCATACCGGGCGTCGCGGGCCCGCTCCCAGCGCCGGCGGCAAGCGGCGGGCAGAGGCCGGGCCCCGGCCTTCCCCGCGGCTCTCCGACCTCGCCCCGGGGCTGCAGCCGGGCAGCCGCCTCCCCTGGGCGGGCCCGGGGACGGCGGATGAATTTTGAATCTCCCGGCGTCGAACAGGGCCAGGCTGGAGCGCGTCTCCGGCTGACGTTGGCAGCACCGCTGAGTTTTCCTGCGAGAGGGCAGGTGTTTCACCCAGCAGTTATTCTGGGCGGGGGACGCGGTATTTCAGGGGTGTGTTAGGCTCTGAAAGTAGCTTTTGTTAGAAGCAGCGAGGAAGGCGTTGTCCTAAATATCGTCTTTTAGCGGTTTATTCTCGGGCTACGGGTGAAATGAGGGAGCCGGATAGTGAGGATGAAGGATGTTGGTGGTGAGATTAGGGAAAATTTCATCTTGCTCACAGGTAGGTAATGCTCAGCATCTCTGATGTTCAGGTTTATAGGGTGGGTTTTTTTGGAGGGAGTCGGTCTTCCCCCCCCCAACCTGGAAAACCTTCCCTGATTTGAGTATGAGAGCTGTCATTAAGTATTGGCTGGCTGGTTGCTATTTCTTTTAGCCTTAGCTGTTTCCATTAAACATGACAACCCCGCTCCAGCCCTAGGCAGCTAGCGGGGGCATTGCCGATTACTTCCGTGGAGTTCAAAATAGGGCCAAACAGACCCTCTCAGGCTTCCAGCAGGAGGACTTCTGGGATGGATTTAAGCTGATTTGAGGTGTTCTGGACAACCCTAATAAGAGAGGTGCCGTACCAGTGGTGTTGGTAAAGGATTGATGACTGCAGGAGCTGTGGAGGTTAGTTACAATCAGTAAATTCACTTAAAATGAGGTGAAAAGCCCACTGCAGTGCTAACGCAGGCTTGAGCAGACTTCAACAATACACGGCCCCTAAGGGATTGCTATGTGCTCTGGAGTAAATTCTATTTTTAAAGCTTTCCCTTGAATAAAATGAGAAGTTTGGCATTACCTTTTTCTAGAAGCGTACCTCTGTGTACTTAGGTGTAGTGCTCTGTGCTGTGAGCCAATACTGATGTGAATGTTTTGTTGAAATTTAGCAGATCTACAGGCATTAGCTGTCACAAGAGTGTCAGTCAGTGCTCTGAAAAGTGGTAGGAGCAGAGAGATAGCGGCAGGAGTCATTCAGTATTTTCATTTCATGTGCACTGTTTAGGGAATGTGCTCTGACTTAGAGTCAAAACCGGTTGCGTTATACGCAATGTGCTTACATTATTAAAATTCCAGTACCGGTGTGGTAACAGTACAGGTTGCATATTTTGTGAATGGAACACACATATTTGAAATAAACACTGATCAGATGAGAAGTCTCATAATAAGATTATTTTTTTCCCCCCGGTTCTTTGTAGATTAGGCAAGAACTACCAGTACAGTTGATTCTACGTGACAATGTGAGAAGAAAGTCCAAGCATTAGGTGGACACAGCACCTGCAAGTGTCTCTTTTTTGTGTTTCCATGATAATTTGGGAATGTACAGTAAAAGTCAATAACCCTTCCTTAACTAGGTCTTTGTGGGTGGCTTTTGAAACCAAAACAGTGCTCATGAAGAATTTGCAGGGAGCTCTACTTTTGAAACCAGCAGAAGGCCCAGTGCTTCCACTTATCTTTCCTAAAATAAGTTTCTGTTATCTGTGAACATGCAAAACAAAACAGACACATTGCTATTTTATTTGAATCTGATTCAATCTGTCTTTGTTTATGCGCTAATTTAGCTTCCTTTTTATTGGTACAATTCACTTTGTCATTGAGGTAATATTGGCATACTTTTTAATTAGTAATACTTTGAGTAACTGGATTTGGACTGTTTTTTCTCTAAGCCTTTCATATCACAATAGAGTAACTACTGTCTTGCCGTTGCACTGTCAAGCACACCCTTGCTTCCCCACCTCTTAACTATTATAGATTAGGTAAAATATTATTATTTAGTATTCAGTAGGGAAAACCAAAATGTAAGTATATCAAGGTATGCATAAGTATGTATGTAGGTGGAGGAGACGGGGTAATAGAAAAACAGTAAGGTTCTCATGACTTTAAAGCCCAATCTTAAATTTGTATAGTGTGTTCCTTGTATAGGGGGTGATAAGGAAAAGCATCTGCTTTCAAAAGAATTGAGAAAAAAGAATTAAAAAGAATTCTTTCAAAAGAATTGAGAAATAGAAAAAGATTAGATCTTTAGTAAAAGCATTTGTTCTATGAAATAGCACTTATGACTGACATATATATTTTTACTGAAGTGGCATTAACAGTCCTAGCCATTATTTGTTATTTGTTATTGGCATGCTTCATACTCTCCTAGAGTGTCCTGGAGATATACTCTAAATAATGTTTTGGTATATAGGTGATGCACAAGGATTTCTGCCATATAACTTACAGTTTCAAGGATGCTCGTATGGAAAACAAGGATAGCCTATTGATAAACATTTTGATAGGTTTATGAATGCCATTTTTCAGAGTTAAAGCCAATACGTGTACTTAATTTGAGAGAGGTGAAATGTGGATATTCATTAATACGTGTGTATTGTGAAGTTTTGGTCATTTATTACAACTAGCAGGGATAGGATGCCAAGAGATGTCAAGGCAGGCCTTGGCCCTGATCCGCTGCAACAATTCTAAGTTTCTGGAGATTGATCTTAGTGAAAAGAGAAAGATAACTCTTTCGGAACACAGAGAATGGAGATTTTCAGCTGAAAGGAGCAAAATGGGATAAAAACCGTGCTGAGAAGAAGGTACCTGCATTCACCAAAGAGGAAAATTTCTGAAGGAGAGAGAATAATACAAGCATTGTAATTTCACAGATGCTGATAACACTTTTTCTAGCATTTTTCTTTCATCATTTGGTATCAGTCAAATATACAGTTTATAAACATTTCTATTTTCCTAGAAAATGTGGACTAGTGAATCACAGCAATACATGGTTTTATATGCTAGATGCTAAAATCATGAACCTGAAGGTTCCTTTTTTTAACTCTTACAGCAAAAAAAGTGTGCCATACTAATGCTGAAGTAGTGGGTCATGTTGTCTTTAGGTGCCATCTGGTGGAGTTCTTACAGCATGTTGAAAGTGCTGCTTTTTTTTTTCTGATTTCATTAGTCATGCAGATAAGTATGTGGTGAGCACAAAAAAAGGTTGCTGCAAGAACCAGAAGTTAGAGATACAGAGATTAGAGAAAGATGATATCCAGGAGAGCAAAGGCTGGAGCAGGGAGAGTTAGTCAGATTATAGTACACATCTTTATAGTATAGGTTTCAGAGATTTCCAGTTCTCATAACTCTTAAAATTTTCTCCTTCATTTAATGTATAATTAGTGATATCCTCTTTACTGTGAAGCAGATAATATTCTTGGTAATGATATTTTGAAATTAGGATGATGACATCCCCTTTTTGAGGGGAATGCTGTCAAGATATTTCAGGGTTTATTTTTGTAGTTGTACAGGCATCTTGAGGTAATGCATTTCTATTAATATAACCCCAAAGATCGTATTAAATAGCAAAAGGGTTTACGTAAATTTTATAGTGGAATAGTCACTATATATATCGTTGTTAGATGTCTTTGGGACTTAAGAGTCAATTATATGAGTTACAGTAGGACTTGTCCCATGGGAGACAGTACTGTTGTTTTGCTTAACCAAAGAGTTTAAAAGTATACTATTTTCTACTTAGGCCTCAGGAATAAGGTCCTTTTCACATGTCCGCACAGGTCCTACCTAAAGCATGAGCTGGTGCATGATAAAGCAGGGTGGCATTTTGGATGCTGCCTCCTGCGAGCAGGTGAGACACCTGGGAAGAGGCAGGGAAGGGAGAGGAAATAGTGCTGTCTACCTGCCAGGAAGGCTAGTTGTGCAAGGTGGAGAAAGGATGACATGCTGTGAGATGTGAGGAAAAACTCTGCTTTTAAGAAAGATATGTTCATTTGCCATATTTATACAGTGTTACACACTGGTTAGACATGTGCCTTCATCTTTGGCATTCAAAATTTGTTTCCAAAGCTGGGATCCTTTAGCCCTGGGTTATGCAAATGAATACATCGTGTAGTCAGAAATTTCATGTAGCTAAACTGACCGTAAATGGTATAAAGATCAGAGTTTTGAGACAAAAAATGTGTGTGTGTGCTTTGTAGGCCAGCAATTGCAGTATGGATAATAACTATACAGATTTGATCCAGTAGAGGGAGTAATATACATACACTTGGTAGTGTGTTATACTTTGATAAATTTAGCATATTCATCTCTGTGTATTTAAGTGTTGATATTTGAAGTGGTTATGAAAATGTTAATTTTGGAGAAGCAAGTCTTTTACTTATCTAGCCGACAAAGACAGTAGGGACAGTATTCCAGCCACCAGTCCTCTACAGTACTTAAAAACTTTTTGAAAGGCTTTTCTGTTGGGAGAAGTTAAGGATAGTCAATTAAAGTTATGAAGTCTGAGGGCAGCTAAAATATTCTCATGTTAGCAGCAGCAGGCAATGCAGTCTGCAGTGTCAGTGTCAATATTAACATTTAAAATGGCAGGAATGGTAAACTATGCTGTTAACTGCTTGTGTCACTATCTAAGCTATATAAACTTTATTTTGCATTTTTTATGTGCATTTATTTGTACTTACATTCAGTGATACCTAGGAGAGTGTCTTCCATTGGTTTGATATTTACAGTTTGAAAAGTTACAGCTGCTGGCAACATACGCAGTTTAAATACTGATACTCAGAAGTGTTGAGTGTGCATGTGTGTGAATTCATGTTTTCACACAGATTGCTCTAAGAACCTGTAAAAGCCGCAAAACCTACATCTCTTCCACTTAAAGTGAATTCTGTATGGCATTTAAAAAAAAAAATCAGCTTTTCATCACTGAGATATCCTGAAAAGTTATGTCAAAAAGTTGGAGGTAACATCTAATGTGTTATTTAAATATATACTAATAAATCACATTTTTTGCATGCAGTTGAGAGTTGTGTTAGTCTTCCAGCATGGATATTCTGCTACCTCTTCTTTTTAGTTTACCTTTTTAATTTAGTTGTCTTTTTTTTCTGCCCTTTTTAGTTGATTGCATTATGTTGGTGTTCCTGGCTGGTCCAATAATGTATTTTATATCAACTTCCCACTTTCAGTACCCCAATCCCCAGCCTTTATTGCCTGTCATTCAGATTCTCCAGCAAAAATTACTAGCTTTTCTCCTTTCTAGGGGAAAAGCTTCTAAAAATCTATACAGGAACTGCCATGCTGTACTTCAGATGCATGGGTTTCTTAATGATGCAGTGTTTCTTAATGATAAGTAGAAAGGTCCCACTATGTTTGTGAACTATTGTACTGCATCTAATTTGTCACTGTTTCTGTTTCTTTATGTTTGGAGTCCCTTCCAGAAGGCCATTCTTCCCTGTATTTGAAAAGATGTTGGTGCTGTTCAACCCAATCTTGATTTAGACATGTGACCACTACCACCACAGTGTTTTAATATAAATTGTAATAATTTGAATAAATGTATTGGGTTTACGTGGCAAAGTTTTGGTAGTGGTAGGGCTACAGGGGTAGCTTCTGTGAGAAGATGCCAGAAGCTTCCTCCATGTCCGACACAGCAAGTTCCAGATGGCTCCAAGATGGACCTGCTTCTGGCCAAGGCTGAGCCAAACAGTGGCATTGGTAGAGCCTCCATGATAAGCATATTTAAGAAGGGGTAAAAACTGCTGCACAATAGCAGCTGGGAGAGAGGAATGAGAATATGTGAAAGAACCCTGCAGACCCCCAGGTCAGTGAAGAAGGAGGGGGAGAAGGTGCTCCAGGCGCCGGAGCAGAGATTCCCCTGCAGCCTGTGGGGAAGACCACGGTGAGGCAGGCTGTCCCCCTGCAGCCCAGGGAGGTCCACGGTGGAGCAGATCTCCACCTGCAGCCCGGGGAGGACCCCACGCCGGAGCAGGGGGATGCCCGAAGAAGGCTGTGACCCCGTGGGAAGCCCGCGCTGGAGCAGGCTCCTGGCAGGACCTGCGGCCCTGTGGAGAGAGGAGCCCAGGCTGGAGCAGGTTTGCTGGCAGGACTTGTGATCCTGTGGGGGACCCACGCTGGAGCAGTCTGTGCCTGAAGGACTGCAGCCCGTGGAAGGGACCCACGCTGGAGCAGCCCGTGAAGAACTGCAGCCCGTGGGAAGGACTCACGATGGAGAAGTTTGTGAAGGACTGTGTCCCATGGGAGGGACCCCACGCTGGAGCAGGGGAAGAGTGTGAGGAGTCCTGCCCCTGAGGAGGAAGGAGCGGCAGAGACAACGTGATGAACTGACCGCAACCCCCATTCCCCATCCCCCTGTGCCACTCGGGTTGGAAGAGGTAGAGAATTCGGGAGTGAAGCTGAGCCTGGGAAGAAGGGAGGGGTGGAGGGGGAAGGTGTTTTAAGATTTGGTTTTCTTTCTCATTATCCTACTCTGATTTGATTGGCAAAAAATTAAACTAATTTTCCCAAGTCGAGTCTGTTTTGCCCGTGACAGTAATTGCTAAGTGATCTCTCCCTGTCCTTATCTCGACCACGAGCCTTTCGTTATATTTTCTCTCCCCTGTCCAGTTGAGGAAGGGGAGTGACAGAGAGGCTTGGTGGGCACCTGGCAGCCAGCCAAGGTCAGGCCACTACAGTAAATTAATCTAGATTATTTGCTATTAATAAAATATAATTATTTTTACTGAGTTCATACTGGTTTCAGTTTATAATCTGTAGGATTTATTAGTGAAATTGATTTCAGAAGTATGCCACTCCCTTCCCTGATGTGTGTGTCTGGTCTGCTAGATTTGTCACATTACAACAATACAAACCAATATGCAGAGGACTATTTATAAAGTCTCAAAGCACTATGCCAGCAAACTTAAAATTAACAGTGAGCAACTAATTAACAATTATACAACTTGACAGAAGTGCTAATTAAAAAGTTTTTAAGAGATGTGTTTTCAATTGAAATAGAAAATTAGCCAGAGACTTAGTGCCTGAAATGGAAATTTGGACTGATTAACAGAAACGCAAAAAGCACTAGCTGTGTAAGAAATGAATTTTTAATTTTCTCTTCAGGTAAGTCTCTGCCAATCTTTAGGATCAGAAGATACAGTGGTTTGGATAGAAAGTATAAAGCAAACTAGTTTTCGGTGTTGGTGTTTCAGTCTTATACATGTTTACGGTATGTTCAATCAGAAGTTGGAGATTTTGGCAGAGACACCATGACTCTGCATCTCTCTGATGATTTTTGTGCTGCTGAGTTCAAAACGTCTGCTTTATTCCAAGAACACAAAATGTGGTAAGAAACAACAAATAGAACTTGTCTGGAAGACTTAGAGTTGCTTGTTTAAAGGCATTCAAGTCTAGTAATGGGGAGCTTTGTATGTTTTGAGGTTTTTCTCTTCTTTACCATTATGTCCTGTTCTTCTGTGGAATGTTAGGAATGGGAATCCAGTGGCTTCAGAAGTGGTTTAGGTGCTACATTTTTACAAGACAAAGTGGTGAAGGGTGCATAAATGGAACAAAAGCAGCATTAAAAACTGATCTACCTGCAGACTTCTGAAAAGATCTTTTGAAGTTGCCTGTTTTTATGCATTGTATCTTGTCTATGAGTATGTGTAGGGTGATGGAGAAGGAGTGAGATTATTTTGATAGAGCAGCGTAATGTCTGCATGTTAATTCAGCAGATAAGTACTTTAATTAGCTGAGTTTTCATCTCAGTTAGTGATGGGTGATTTTTCTTTAAACATGAATTTGTCAAACCTTGCTTCTTGCCACCAAGTATATCTCTAGGATGACCTCATTTTTGAAATGTTATTTTTGATAGTCTATTTCTTTTCTGGAAATCAGATTGTTTTAGGGGTATACCTGGCAATTTAAAGGAAGTAATGAGACCTCCTGTGGAATGGGAAAGCTGAATTCCACTGAGCATTAGACTAGAGATCTGGGTTTGGTGCCACCTCACACGTACAGGCAATGAGCCATCACAGCAGATAAGGTTGCACAAAAAGGACACAGTTTACCACATAAAAAATTAGAGAGTCCAATCCATGCCAGCCTTGAAATAATAGAACTCATGAATAATCCTGAAGGTAGTCTTGCACCTTGCTCCTGACTGTTCATATGCTGTACTCAAACACCTTTTAAAATTCCTATTGCAGAACCATTTAATCTCGGCTCAATAAACACTAGTAGGTTTGACAATAATAAAGTTTATTTAATAGTACTGTAATGGGTTGCGTATTTTGTTTTTTCCTGTTGTGAAATGAAAAAGGTTGGAAAAGAATCTACATGTCACTCAAATATTTTTCTTTGTGTGTTGGGAGTTGAAACCATCATAAATCTGTGCATTTGTAGATGATGATGTAGTCTATAGATCTCAATATTTACTTGGGAGATTTTATGCAAAGCCCCTGAAATTCCAATGGATTTTGCTGTGAATATGCATATGCTTATAAGTTAATTCAAATAGACATTAACAGAAAAAGCCTTTGTATGGATCTGTAAGATTTGTTCTTTATTAGTTTACACTATACTTACGGGCTAAGCACTGTGCTAAAAACCTGTTATGTCTTTAAGGGTTAGCATTGTGTAAGATTATATTTTCAGAACTGTGTAAATATTATTGGCATATAAAGTGAGTTTTTATTCATACTTGCCAATAGTTACTGTAAAAGATAGGCTCTAGTTATCCTCAGGATTAGAATTGCCGTAGTTTGGAGATGTAGATGGTTTCTAATTACAGCAGCATTGGAATGTGAGGGGTCTCTGACTCACTAATAATTTTCTTCAGAGCTGCAGCCCATCCTATCATTGAATGTGAAATCATATCAGCGAGTATGATCTGTGCTACTTACATTAACTACTTAGAATAATGGAGACTGGCTCATGCCAAACAAAAAGTACGATGATTGCAGTGAAATTGTTTTATAATGTTACATTGAGTGTCATTAAGAGGAATTTTCATCATACAGCATAGCTGATTCAGAGCAAAGATGTCATTCAAGTATTTCAGTCCAATATGCATTTGCTCACCATTACTAGTGCCATGCATTGATGAACAGAAATTGTGATAAAGGTAGCATTTTCTTTGAAGCTACTTAAAGCTGATTTTTTTAAATGTACAAACAAGATATGTATTTCATAAACAGTAATAGCAACTGGTGTATGTTGACTGATTGTTTAACTTTCCTCTTTTATTTTAAACAGCTTAAATTAGATTCTTAAACGGATTTACAGTTAGGCCATTATGTTTTAGCCATGTCTTAGGCTTTTGGGATGATCATGGTCTGTTGAATTTCTTTCTTTTCTTCTTTGCAAGATCCATCAGTTTAAGTATTTGGAAGACTTACGGACTATATCAGTAGTATATCATGGTTTAAATGGATTCTGTGCAGTTCCATCTTCAGCTGCTGTGACCTCATTCCCTCTACTGGAAGATAACTTTACGGCTAGCTGGTTGCTGCAGCAGTGCTTTTGGCACTTTCTGTGTATTTCTTACTGTAGTTTATCATGAAAAACCAAATGATCCAGCAGAGAGATTAACCCTATGTATAAAGAATATGGAGAAGAAAACAATACAATAAATCAGTAACAAAATAACTTTTTTTTTAAAAGGACTGCCCATCCATCATCATGTCAAACCAATTCTGATTAGTAAACGTAAGTTTGAAAAGATCAGCAAGTCTGTAAGAGCAGATGTAAGATGACCTTAATCATTAGCTCCCTGGGAACCACCTAAATGCTTGACTGAAGCTTCAGTCTCTCAGTAGTGGGCAGATTGTAATCCACGCAGTGAAAGTTGGTGTGTTTCAGACAATACCTGTGCCTCTAGGCATCGACAGACTAAAAAATACAGATTATGTAAAGTGATGAGTATTCCTCTCCGAAATACTAATTCTGGTGGGTAGCCTGTTGTCACGTGAAATGGTCACTTCCAATAAACAACTTTTAGATAAGCCTGGTTCCTGTAGTTATGATGATGATGTGGATCATAGTGGATGGAAAGAACTGGAGTAAAGCTATGGAAATCAATAGAGTGGAGCCAATTAGGAGTTAAAGCATCTCCTAACCTGGGAGAGAGATGATGGGGAGTAGAACTGGGCTTTTTAGGATAAGAAGACTGAATTAGAAAGGAAGCCTAGAAGGGATCTTGCAGTTATATACATAGAAGTGATTTTTTTATTATGTAGCTGAAATTATTAAAACAATTTGAAAGCAGTTTAAAGCTCCTAAAGGGAAATTATAGGGGATTTTTTACCCCCTTGCTTTAACTTTGGTTAAAATATATTTTGCCTGAAGCATTAGTATTCTTTCTAGGGCTTCCTACTGTATAGGCAGGTCTGTTACTGTCCATTTTCCTCCGCCTCTTGGAAAATTGTTTTCCTATCTCTTCAATTGACTCATTTGAACAATAGTTCAATGCCCTAATGCAGTGAAAGACAAGCTTTCAATTAATTTTGGGGCACCGCTGCTGCTTTCTTACTTTAAGGACTAAATTGTAGCAAGAATGCAAAAAGGGCATGTAATTTAAGCACAGGTTTGGGGGTAGAGGGAGGGCAAATACAGTGAAGACTTGCTGGCTATTGCCACCCGGTCACAAAAATATCAAAGGAGGCAATTGTCCGTGAAAATGACCTAGATGAAGAAATAAGAGGGAGAAGGGCACAAGGTGGAGGACCATGTGAGTAGGTGCACTGTTAGGAGCATAAGGAGCATAACACTCCAGAGTGTTGTTTTTGAAAAATAAGGTATTATGTGCAATCTGGAGTATTCCAAAAGAAACTGGAAAGTCTGGTCACAAGTGTTTTCCTAAGACCGAAGGATAAATGCTGGAGAGGGAACAGCATGGCTGTTGCTTACGGATACCTTCTCCTATCTTGCAGCAGGGTGGTGGAACAATGGCTTCTTCCTGAGCAGGGCTGAAAGAAATTGCTTCATAGCTGGGAAAAGAACGCTGGAAAATTTAAAAAGTAGGTGGAATAAAATACGAGGCAGCTGCACCAGCAATATTGCACTAGCAATGGCTAATTCTGTGCCTCACTGTTTCTTTGAAATGTCCTCTGCAGGACAGTCATAAATGTTTTGACACCTGCAGCACATTTTCCTCCTTGGCTCTTGACAAAGTTCAAAATATGAATACTAAAACACAAGCTAAAACAAACCAAGCGAACAAGGCTGTGGCTAAGTGTCATTTTAAGACATTGGTTAAGGAGGTTTTTTCCTTTATAGCCCACATGAAAGTTGTCTAAAAATAATCTTTGGCCCGGTTATAGCGAAATAGCTTCAGCACTGGAAGGCTGGCTGGAGTCTCATCTCACTGGTGCTGTGCTAACGATCGTACTTCCTCTGGCTGCGGTGCCATTGCTGTGGGTGGCGTTAGTTAAGGTATCATCAAAGCTTGATCATTCACTATTACTTGATACATATTAATTAGTTATTGGATGGCATCCTGTCATTGATTTGTTAAAATTACAGGACTCGTATCGATAAAATACCTTGCACTCAGAGCATGTATTCAGACTTTAAACCAGATGTAGATCCTTTTAGTAAATAAATGCCTCTTGTATTAAGCTGCATCCATCCCACTGACAACATTTGTGAAGCAGTGTAATGTAGCAAATCATATCCAACATAAACAGATGAAATGCATCATAAATGAAACAGGATGCATCTGGAAAATGGTGTAATGAAAGTAAATGTATGATTTCAGCAGATTGGATATTTCTAATTAGCCCTGAATAGTTCATTTTCATGGATAAGTATATATCCGCATAATTAAATGTGTATTGCTTTCATCATAGTTCATGATCGGTGCTCTTTCCTTTTATTGCCAGCAGATGTCTCTCTTGAATATTGCATAGCATGACAATTGATGATCTGAACTCTGATTTAAGGTCGGTGGGTAGGTTGTACAGCTGTTAAGTACCTCATTCTAGCTGGCTCCCAATTAACTGAAATTCTCTTCTGCTCTGTGCAGCTATGTGGCTTTGCACGCAGACATCTAGAAATACATTGAGTTAATGGTATCCAAGAATGAATATGCACAAATATGCCATCCAAATGTGCTTCAGTTCCATAAAAAATAATAATGGAATGATGCACTGCAGGAAAGACAATTTGAGAAATATCTCATTTGATTTTGCTGGTGAAGAATATTACAAAAAAGTGAGGGCTCAGACAAGGCTTGAATAACCTAGCAGAAAAAAATCTCTTACCTAAAGCTTAGAGAAAACATTGTTGGTATAATCATGAAATTACTCAAGTGCCATTTTGGAGCCTATTCCCCAATTCATATTCTGAGCTGAAATAAGAAAATAGTCTAAGTAGGGGTGACAAATGGGTATTATAACCTTTTATATTTTACCTTTGCTAATACTGAAGTAAGATTTTGAATGAGAAGGTGGAATTTGAGGAGTTTAAGCAAGGTGGAGTTCGAGTAAGTCCAGTGTATAGTATGGGAAAGCATTATAGGGGGCAGCTGCCACTGTAAAGAACACGCTGGTGGAATTTTTGGGGCAGGAAACTGAATGTTGATGAGATGCTGAACAGAGGAAAGCAAGGCTTAAGTTGTCTTGTTATCAGTAAAGGGACAGGTCAAAGATGTAATGTGGTTGAAATTCCAGCTGCTGTGTTGGGTGGCAGAAATTTTGACATGCTGAAAAGGAGTGGGTACATACTATAGAAGTCCACAGGGAAAGAGACAGAAGTCACAGTGGAGGTTCACTCTTTATGGAATAGAATTTGGCAAGTAAATGTGGAAATTAATTAATTAGTATATGTTGCAGAAGTGGTCTGAAAACAAGGATTAAACCAGACATGGATTCATTGGGGACTTTCTCCTTATTAGCACAGCCTGGTGCTTCAGCCTGCTTCTTAGATAAAGGTTCATAAGAGGGATAAGAAACTTCAGAAACGGAAGGAGTTATTGAGTAGTGAAAATGGGATAATGGAAAGGTTCCAATTTTAACATGCTGAATGTAAACAGAGGTGGTATGTCCAAGGAAGCGCATGCAGCATTAGCATGCTTTTAAAAATACATATCACTGAAATGCAAATACATTTTACGCAAAGCTCACTCAATAATGATCAAGATGGGGCAGGGAGGAGGGGGGGTTGTGAGGCCAGAGATTAATTTGTCTAACAGTTGAGCCCAGTAGTTTTCCCCACTGAATACTCTTCAGGTGCAACATCAGTGGAGCACTAGATTGGAGGATCTCATCTGCTATCTGACATTAATGTTTAGTGTAGCAGGATTTTTTCTATTAAAATATAGACTTCTGGAAAATCAGTTAGATATGAAGTCTGATAGAATCCCTAAAGAAACCCGCTGTGTATTTTTAAAGTGGTTTTTAATACAAACCCTTTAGGAAACTGTGACACATCTCGAAAAGGATAGATACTTCAGAAATGCACCGCTAGAAATAAATTCTTTTATTGTGTTTTGTATTACTTTTCAAGTTCTTTTAGCTTCTTTTATGAAAAGCTATTTCTCTTTCACTGTGAGAGTGTTTCTGTGGGAAATATGTATCTGATATCAACAGATTCCACATAGGGTTGTTTCAGGAATATGTGTAGTTTCTGAGAGCACAACTTCCATTATAAGGAAAATGAAAGTTCTCCTTTTTTAATGAACAACACAATGTAAGAACAAAGAGGCCCTTGATAACTTTGCAACAAAGAAAAGGGAAGAGAGTCTTATTTCCAAACCTGTAAGCAGCAATTTTATGAGTGTAGAATTCAAGATATGCAGAACGAAGAAAAATACCTGGATGGCAAATTACCTTTAAAATGGATGCAAAATGGATGTCCATTTTCCTAGCTGACTTTGCAAATGTCAGCCGTAGAGTTTTCCTTGCAAATCTAACCTTTAAGAGAGTCTGCTTAGGGCTGCTGTCCTACCGCATCCTGCTGCTCTGCATACTCCGGGAAATAGTGGAACATCTCTCTCTAGATTAACACAAATTAATTTATTGGAAGCTGTATTTCTGCACAGCTGGTCAGACCTTACTCCACTTGTGTGTGTTTATATATACACATATATAGTGAGTATTGCATAAAATACTGACTGTGGGTTTTGCTGATAGGAAAGTATAAGTAACTGGTGATAAGGAATTTGGTTAAATTGCTGATCATAACATTAACATTGATTTACTGAATTACTGTGCTTTACTGGGACTGGATCAGAAAGTGCTGCAGAGAGAAACTTCTCATTCCTTTCACCATGTACTGTGGAAATCCAAGTCATTTGACTTTAAGTAATAATCTGTCTCTGGAATTAGGGCAAGAGAATAAGGACACTTCAGTCATAACGTCCCTGTTGTGTCAACCTTGCCCCAATGTCATATCGTTCTTCCCTCTCTGAATAGAAGTAATATAGATCAAGACATGTTCATTACTGCTGTGGGTTTTAAGACGCAGGAAGTGATGTCTGGGCTTTAAAAGATGGATGGTCAATTAGTTTATGACTGTTAACAGCACTGCAGTTTGCAAAGATGGAGAAAATGTTAATCAAATAACGCTCAGAATCTCTGCTGGTTGCATCTAATTGGCAAAAGGAATTTTTTTGCTTTTATATAGTGCTGCACAACAGGTACTGCACATGAATCTTTCGTTTCGCCTTCTGATGCATTCAGTATTGGATGGAGGAGAGGTTTGGTCTGATGCATGCACTTGTTACTCCGTGCACCCTGTTCTGAACAGGCAGTTGGACTAGGTGGCCTCCGGTGGTCTCTTCCCACCTAAATTGTTCTGTGAGTCTATTCTGTGATAAGAAACAACTTTCTGTACCATTTCTAGTGATGGCAACTATGCAAACAAGTTATGCAACACTAGTGGTCCTTTGCTACTTCATTCGTTAACAAATAAAATCTAAAATTAAAAAACAACTTAGATAATCAATCCAAATATTCTATCACATGGAACTTTTGAAGTGAATGAGAATATTTTTATTGGTGGCAATAAGGGTTAGATTAGACTTTTTACACATAAATTTTCACTTACTGTAAACATGGTAAAATTTTCTTAATTTTTATGTAGTTGCACTGTTTAAAAATAAATCCTTTTCTAGAATTACCTTTTTCTAGGGGAAAAAAACTCCACTGGAAAATAGTATAAAAACTACATTTAATGTGAAATGTCTAATAAAATCATTTATAAAAGGTACTTACTATAGTTTAAGTTATTAATACTGATTGACATTAGAAATCAGTATGTTTTTCACCATATGAGATTTTGTTTTCATTTTATATTTCATTTATAAAGTTAAAGTAGATATGCGTCTGGGTATAGACACTTTCTTTTTCATTATTTTAAGACCACAATGTATTTTTTGGTTTCAGCATTGCAGAAAAATATCAGGTTAAAATAAGCCTCATTTAAAAAGCCTTGTAGTATTATTTATATAAATGGTGTCACTAGAAAGACAGGAACAATTTTTGTAATGTTTTGTCAAATCTATTATGTAGTATCTAAAATTTACCTTTGAATTATCTGATAATATGATTCCTAAATGATACTAGAAGTGTGATACAAAACAACAGGAGCCAAGAAATTCCAAACTAAGGATGCCATTATTCAAGGTTTCATTCACATTAAGATGAATCAAAGTGAACATTACTTCTTTGACCTTCATCGTTCTGTGTTCTATTGCTAATATATTATTTTAATATGATTTTTGTCAGTATTTATAAACTTCATGTGATACTGTATTCCAGTAACTATTGCCTTAATACTTCTGCAAAATTTGGTAAGTATACACTGTGGTCACAGTTTATCCTGGTTCATAATTATTCATCTGAACTTTCTTTGTCATCTTAGGCTAAAATACCCAAAGCTCCTTGTTAGAAACATTTTTTTAAGGTGACTATGAAAATTGATTTGGTAATTGAAAAATGATTGAAATAAACACCATTGCTTATGGTACTTTAATATACAGTTAACGCAATACTTAGAATTTACAGCTATTATGAAGATCAAAGCAAACAGCCTGGTTATTTTTGTAGTTATCATTAGATATTCTACAGGGAAATATATTTTAAGCTTGTTGCTTCTCATATGAAAGAACATAGCAGTTGTAATGAAGTCTTTCCAGGAAAAAAGAAATCCCTGTAGTTAATGTTGTGTTTTCCTTTCTGGAAATATCCAGTCCACAGCAAGTCACATATATGTTTGAAAACGTTAAAGGAAAGCTGAAGAAGCGGTGGGAGCTGTGTGTTTTGAAGGTATGTGGATGGGAGATGGCCCTGTCTGTTTGCTTGATCTGTTCCTGCAGGCAGAGGCTGGATGAAAAAGAGCTGCCCAGGATAAGAAAGAAGTAATCTTGCTTTTTCAAAACAGCAGTAAGACATGATAGGAATAGCCTTGCAATATGGGAATTTTGATTTGGAGCTTATTGTTCTGCTTTATTGTAAGGTGCTCCTGAAGATCTAGACATGAGCAGGGGTTCCGTTTTCTCATACGCCACTGTTGGGCTTTTAGGCTTCTTGGACCAGTTTTGCTGCAGTTGCGCTTTGTCACAGCAAAATTTTACTTCTGTTGTGCTTGGGAATACTACACTTAAAGATGACTTTAAGTTTTCAGTTATAACCAACACAAGTTTCTGTCTCTTTGTTGCTTCATATACGTTGCAGTTAGTTTGTAGCACTTGTGCCGACTCCCAGGTTGTTGCTAGATGCAATTTAAGCAGTTACCTTTTTTTGAGTATTATTAATGTGAGGAGCCATTTGTCTTTTTTTACTGCAGTTAGGATCAAATGAGGCAATTGAATTCAGCAGCACAAAGTATAGAGGAAACCTAATACTGCTCTGTTTTGATGTGACATAAGTGTATTTCATTTGAAAATCAATAGTTAAAATGTGTTAAATTTTCAAGAGCAGAGCTAAGGCCCATCCCTCTCACAATGCAGTTACCTTGGCTTCTTGCCTGGCTAGAGCTGGAATCTATAGTCATTTCACAGTACGTCAAGTTACTAAACCAGAATTTAACCTAATAGGAATTTACAAGAATCAAAAGCAAAGAATGGGATGGCATCAGCTACCGCTTCCCGTCTGAAAAACACTGTGTGTAAATCTGCAGAAAAAGAAGAAAAACTCTGAAAGAGACTAAATTCCTGCCCTGTGCTACATATTCTCCCTTTCACTCTACTGCAGCCTTTGCACACCCTGTTGTTTCAGCTGAATGGAAATAATGTATGTCAAAATACAGAATACAGCCATTGTCATCGAAGATCCTCCTTTCCTTCAAGCATGGCTCATTTCTTCCTACAGAGAACTGAGCTCCAATTGACATCCTGAGGAGAATTACATCCACGGCCCTGTGGACCACAGATGCCTTTTGTGTGCTTTCCTAGGCCGTGACCTCCTGGGTCACGGAGTCTTTGCCGGTCTGGTAGTGGGTCCATCTGTAGCAGTGGGGGCCGAAATGCTGTCCAAGTGTTGGGAATGATCCGCAGCCTTTCTTGGTCTGACTTCCTTGCCAAACAGCCGTTCTACAGACCCATTGGGATCCGAGGCCACTCCATTTGCATTTTGTGAGGATCACCTCGGATTTAAGGAGGATGCATGTCTTTATTTGCCAGCTCATTTTCAGGAGGGTACTGCTAGTCTTGTTGTGATGGGAGCCCAGGTTCCCATTTTCAGCCTGCTTTGCAGTATGATTCACCCCTTGCACAGGGAGTGTCTGATTCATGGTGGAGAGTCCGGTAAGCATGGAGAGTAACCCCATCTCATCTCCCTGCAGTTTTTGTTTCCGTCCGGCACTGCTATCCTGGTCTCTCCTTGTCAAAGTTTATCTTTCCCTGGTGAGCTTTCGGGTGCCAAGGAAGCTCTTAAAAAAACCCAACTCTAGCTCAGCGCAGGTTTATGAGCTGTTCTGGCACGCAGGAAGTTACGCACCTACCTAATTTTCCATTCCAACTTTCCATGTATGATGTATGATAGTAATGTCAGAATAGTGCGTCACTAGCTTTTAAAAGTCCTCCGTGTGTTTTGGAACAAGTAACTCTGCACAGCCCAGTAGACAAACGGGCTCCCAACTGGGAGGTCCAGTCCCCCTGTCATTGCCCAATTTGCAGCGTAGATGCATCCAAGGTGCTAGAATTGCCTCTCTTCCCAGCTGACAAGACATAGTCAGGAGACTTAATCCAATGATTTATTTAATGCAATTGGATGAAATTTTACAACAAATGCTTGAAAAAAATTTTGGAAGATCTAATCCTGTACACATTAAAGAAGGTATTTTCTTCCAGTTCAGTGAAAGGTTTGCAATCCAGCTTGGTTACCTTCTGTCTGGACTTGAGACTGTAACCGGGGTTTTACATGATTAAAGTCTTTTTAGTCAGCATTTCTTGTTCTAATGTTTAACTTATTCTCCACATTTGAGAACTTACTATGTTTTTTCCCTGGTCTTTATTCGGGGTTTCCATAAATTATTTCCAGATTATACTCTTGCACTGTAAGAGGTGTCCTCAATTTTGTGTATTAATTTATAAGATACCTCCCACTGAGAGTGTTTCCTGGAGAATCAGAACTATCTTTTAATACAACAGAGACTAAAAACTTCAAATGAAGCTCTGATGAAAGGAGAGCTATAAAATAAAGATAATTTTTTTTTAAAGAGATGAATTATTTCCCCTGTCTTCTGCTATCAAAATGCTCAGTGCCTGATTTCCAAAATACAGAGAGTTTGCAATCTCTAGTACTTCATAACAACTGCAGGTCCCAGAAGATCAATGATAAACAAACATTTATAGTCAGTGCTGACAGTTGCATTTTTAGAAGGAACTCTTTTGAGTGTAGAGAATGAATCTCTGCTGTTTAATTTAATATTTATCGTCTAACTGCCTGTCTCCCTTTGCTTTCGTGATGCTAAGAACAATGAGGTTTCCTGATATTCTTGTCTTTTCTTCTGCTTCTCGATGCTTTTGAAGTAACAAAATACGGGAAGTGGGCACTGGGCTGTGTTAGAGATGTGTTGGTTGTTACTGTCACATTTATTTTCATCAGCCTAAACTCAAGTGACGTAGGGTGAGGAAAGGCACATACCCTCAGAATTTTTTTGTTCTAAATAGTGGAAATGCTAATAAATTGTGTGAGCCTTTCTTTGTGGAGGTTTACCAAACGGGTGTGTTTTCGTACAGTGTTTACAGTAGCTGCTATAACATACATATTTATTGCATGGAAGTGCTTACCATTTCAGGGCATAGAACTACTAGTGTACTCTGTATTTGCCTTATGGACTAGTGCCAGTGTCACAGTTTAATTACACTGGGGTGGTAAAAGTCCAACATGTAATGGTGCCCGGTGTTCTTTAAGAGGCAATGTAGTCCTCTGGCTGGAGTCTGCGGATCAAGTCTGCTTCAGGCTTTGCTAATGATATAAGAGACAAATTGCCTTATGCATTTCCTTCTCCATTTGCTGATTTGTCTGTTCAGATTGGCAATTCTTGTAGTCTGTGTGTTTGTGCAGTGTCTAGAACAACTTGACTTCGATATCAGAGTTGGATGATAGTATTTATTATTGCTAACTATAATATCATGTTCAAGAATATAATGTAAAGAATCAAATACATTTTTAACCTCTGTTTAAAGATCCTGTTTTATTTCCTCTCAGATATGCAAACATTTCAAGGCATTTAATATTATGTGTTATTAAAAATTGCAGGGCACAGAATTACCATCATCGACTTAATGACTTCAGATTTATCTAAAAATAAGTGACTTCTTTGAAAAAAATAGCAAAATAGATATTTGTTGAAACATAAATTTATTAAAGAGAGGACTGTTGCAATACCGGTTATGTAGCTCTAGATGTACAATTGTTAGGACTTTATCAAAATGTACAATTTGTATGGGTTCTTTCTGTTTAATAGAGTTATTAAATTATTAACTTTGAAGCAGGTCTCCACTGAATTAAAAGATGATACAAAAATTTTATTTGGTGCCAAAATTAGTTACTTAAACCAATTATGAATATGTTTCCATGACTTTAGCTGTTTGAAGTCATTGGAGAAAAGTGCTCTTCATTTTAAAGACCCGAGAGATTAACGGTTTTTCTGGGCATGTACTGTACTCATATGTGTTAAGAGCTACATTTGTATATGGAGATTGGAGCCCATATTGTTTGCATACCCCAAAGGATATACGATAAATTTTGTCCTGTGTACAAACGACCCAAGGGATTAATGGTTGTCTATGAAGACTTTCAATTTTAGAATCTAGCCTCTTCACTGATACTATGGTGAATAATGCTTTAGAAATGCTTAAAAGAGAGTCAAGAGCTGAAAATTATTTTCTTTCCACTTGTCTATATGAAATGAATTGTGAGTCATCCTTGCTGTCATGCGATCATAGACACTTAGGCCCCAGTAATCAGTAATTATTGCACCCGTTCTAGCAGGTGCCATCTAGAAAACCAAAGGATCATAGGATTTATACTGTTTTATTACCTAGATTTCTTGCTCATTTCTGAAACACGCTGGTGGAGCTGTACCAAAAAGTGGGATAAAATGCTTCATTCTGCCATTTACTTTACTGGAGGCAAGGTTTGAACCTTGGATTTTGAGAAAGGTATTAAATATTATTTATAAAAAACCCATTATTTTTGTTCAGCTCGTGCCATCAACTCTTCTTTCTACTGCTTCATTTGTAATTCGTCTTTGTGCGTTATAATATTAAGCATAGAATGTAATATAAGATATTTCAAAAGGCAACAGCAGAGAACAATCAAACAATTAACAGACAGTGGCAGAAGCAATGCAGAAAGTGAAATAATCATCCCAGGTATCTTGGAAAAGATCAGAGAATTCTCTCATCCTTTCAGGGTGATATTTATAGACTTTGCCTCTGATTTAGTACACATGATACTGTGGGGTTTTTTCTTCCTTTTTTCAGTTCATCTGAAAACCTTTTTCTCCAGGAGGGAACAAACTTCAAGTAAAACATGGCTTTGTACTTGACCCTTTCACTATAGAGGATTAACAGGTTTGGTTGATTCCTAGTATTCTCCCTGGAAAATGAGCCTAGGTCACATATATCTGGGTTTTGAGTGAGCTTTTGAATCTGCTGGACAAGAAGGTCGGTCTATGAAATTTTAAAAATGACAGAATGGCTGAGGCCAGGACAATACCTTCAAAACCTTTTATTGTCCTAGTCACATTCACACTGATGTTTGCAATTAGTTTGTGATAGGGAGAGTATAAAAGTGGCTTGAACAGTGTGCCAAATCCCAAAATGCTTTGCATTGAAAACTGAGTTCATTAGTTTTATTGAATATTGATTCAGAAATTTTCATTCTGATTGCCCAGTTATTAAATTTTTCAATCGATCAAAAAGGAGGAAGAGATGTAGGTGTAGCAAACATTTTCCCCTACTGTATGAATTCTCCTCACCTTTTCCCTCTCTCCTTATTGGAGACAAGGTCTCTGTATGTCTCAAATTTTGTATTACTGTTTTTTTTTTTAAATTTATTTGGACCATAATAGTATGTAGCAGGCCTGGTTTTGGATAGTGCTAAGTACTGTACAAACATACATGAAAAAAACAGTTCTCTCCCAAAAAACTTCGTTTTAGTGGCTATCACTTGTGTGACAATTATTACTTTATTACACATACTCTGCCATGAGTTATTTTTTTCTGTTGTGTTGAAGCTCACTGTTCTGCACCAGAATAATTTCCTATATTCCACATAATTTATTCATACCCCAGCATGTTATTAATAATTATCATAATCTGCATTACAGTAATGCCAAGAATTATCAGTTGAAGGCCGGAAAGCTGTTGTGCTCAGTGCTGTTAAAACACATCACGAAAGCTGTCCCACGCAACACAAGGTTTTCACGTGAAACCATTATGGTTGAACAGGTAGACAACAGGTAGAACTGGGAGCCAGTAATTCTTGTTTTCTAATTCTGCTTCTACCACTGATTCACTGGATGGTTGGTGCCAGCGGAGCTACTGCTGAGCCAGTCACAAGTTTGCAGATGTCTGTATGTGTCTCTTTTCCTTGACATAAACCGGGATTAATTCCCTGCCATGTGTGGATGGAGACGGGCAAATATTGCATTATATGTATAAGATGGCTTTTCTGTGAGTTTCTTGGAAGGCAGAATGATACAGAAATTTAGGCTGAGTGGTTCAAGCGAGAGGTCATTAACTCATCCATCAGGACCCCGATATTATTTTCTGCAGAGCTGCTGCCCAGCTAGTCAGTCCCCTCTCTGTAGGGATTCACAGGGTTGGTTCATCCCACATTCAGGGCTTTGCATCTGTCTTTTTTGGACTGCAGTAAGTTTTTGACGGTCTTACCTCCAGCTTGTTGAGTTCCCCCTGAATGGTAGCCCTGCCCTCCAACTCCCCCCACTTTGGTGTCATTTGCAAGCTTGTGGAGAGTACGGTCCACCCTATCAACTACATGTAGGTGTGAAAGCCCATCTCCTCTCTCAGCATGGGTCAGGCTTTTTTCCAGCAGTAATGTAAACAAGTTATCCTGAACACTTAGAAGTTATGAAAATTAATAAAAACCCTACACACGTTTGTACAGATTCCATATGTGCATTGTTTTTATTCCAGCACTTTGGAGTCCCCAGGTCTAATTCAAGGCTGGGAGACAGCCCAGGCCCTCAGGTTTGGACTGGAGCTGGGCATCTAGTCTGTTTAAAGCTGACCATCCTCCGAAAGAGCTTAAGTGACAAAGGAAAACCTGTTACAGCAGGTAACAAGAGCTCGGGGGGGTATGAAATGACCCAACAGGGACCATTTCATTTAAGAAAAACCGCTACCAGCTGTAGCACTGTGGAGTCCCCGATGGTTTGCACCGGCTACAGGCTGGTGCAATTTGTTCCTGTGAGAGGTGAAGGGTGATTTTAGAGAGGGAGAGCAGCTTGCTTCACCTTGCTAAAAGCCTGACTACACCAGTCCAAAGGTGATTTACCCATGATTACAAAGTGAAAAATATCAGAGCTCTCAGTGGTAGCCCTTTGCTCTAACTGTTAACCATGCTAAAATAAAGTAAAAGCTTGATTTAAACCAACAAAAGCAAAGGAAATGCATGATTATATATAGCATGCCTGATCCTCCCTCCTTCCCTTGTGCTCAAATGTGGATTTCTTGAAAACGTGTTTGGGAAGGAGAAGGGGAAGAGGGGCGTTGTGAGGGTTGCTGTCTGCACACAATTGGGAGAATTAGAAATCAGGTTGCTACCTTAACTCTGCCAGTTTAAGCCAAAGCCACAGGGATATTATTTTTGACACTACACAGTGGATTATAGCTTTAGCTCCCATTACCTCTAATGGGATCTTTGCTTGCAATCTGCCACTGCTACAGCAATGAAAATCTGTCCCTTAATGCTATTTTACTATTGCAGGTTTTTGTGTTTAATTATATTATATAATAATTTGTTGCAGCATCTACACAATTCCTTTAGGGGTACACTTGAAATGCTTATGAATTTTTATAAACACAAGCTGTGTATCACTTTAAGTCTCTCATTGCTTTTGTAAACTATTCTGCTGTAACACAGCATCATTTTTTCTCCCTTGCTGGGTGAGCACCATCTTTTACAGCGTGGCCATTTTGAAAAGCACAAGAATGCTAATACTGAGAAGCCCAGACCTCTCATTATTGCATTGATGACTTGTGAGAAAACACTCAGGTGTTACAGCCTGCTCCCACTAGAGTCAAATGCAGAAAAAACCCCCAAGACACTAGTAGGTAGAAGGTTTATCTTTAGTGGTTGAAGACATTATAATTGTTATAAAATTATTGACATGAGAAAATAGATATATTGCCACACACATTTTTTTCATGGGTTTGCATTCAAACTTTTACGTGAATTGGTTTACATTTTGCTGCTTTTTTTCTCAGACGTACAACTACATTTAACTGATCTGCAAAATGCTGAAGTTGTGAGATATATCTAAAAATTACTGGGTCTGAATTATTCACTGAGCTCTGTCCTTGTGCAGGCTGTCATCAGCTCTATAGCCCTACAAAGCCAATTCCTCAGAAACATAAGAAATGAACATGATGGCTGTTGCTCTGTTGTCCTCCTGCAACTTTAGTTTTTTATCTTCTTTCGCTCCCTACATATACATATAGATATACATATTTGTACACATAGGTGTAGAGAGAGATTTGTATGTCTGGAGAAAAAAGCAAGATTTATTATGCTCCTTTTAATTTGCTTTGGAGGCATTGCTTACTGGAGACACCGTATGTACTGAACAGAGCGTACTAATTAAGTACCAGAAGGCAGAGCAACCCATTTACTTGAGACTTTGCCACAGATGCATTAATTGTTTACACGTGACTATCCCCCCTCCCCTTCCTTTTTGAACCATCTACACCATATATATACTGCCTGCCAGCAAGTTGATCAGCACTACTCTCCCACCTTGTCAAAGACAGGAAATATTCCTACTTCTTCTGGCCAAGAAATTATTTTTCCAGCTACTTGTCTTTTTGGCAGTGACTGTAGCGCTGGGTTGATGGTTCGCACTAGGTGTCAGTTGTGCTATGGGAACACTGTGTGTTCGAGTTACTTCATGCTGGGGGTGGTCAGCAATAAGTTTTCTCCATGCTACTGTTACGGAAAAATACTCTAATTTGAGCACTATTTAAAGGAACTCTCATTCAAATGCGTAATTTTACCCAGGGAAGAGGTTAGTTGTGGAAATCTTTCTCCGGAGCTGTATACTGTGAGGTGGGACGTGCTGGGGTCCTTTTCTGCTTTGGGCTTCGAGAGTGCTAGAGGGGACTGCATTAAGCTAATACACGTGTGAGATAAGGGATGCTGGAATTTCTCAACAGCTGTATGTGGAATAACAGAGCGACTATTTGCTGAAACTGGGAGCTGCGTGCAAAACTTTCATCCTTTGCCTCCCACCGGTGACCCCAGCTAACACCTCCTGAAGAAGGACGTGTGATATGCATAACTCTTTTATCCAGCCTTGGGCAAACATACGGAGGTGTATGTATACTAACAGGGAAATAACACAGTCCAGTGCATATGATCTGGAGTAAACCAGATTGATGCTTCTTTATGGTCTGAATTGCATGTTTAACTCCCTCAGCTCAACATTTACAATCATGTTTTAAAGAACTATTGAAATAATGGAAAAAAGGTCTCCTAAAAGCAATGCTTCTGACAAGCAGAAAGGAGAAAATTTCTCATGAAAGATTCTATTTTTGGTATGCTTTCTATTCCAGTTTAACAAGACGGAGAGGTTTGGAGAGGATGGCTCCATATGATTTCACTTAGTCCATCCTTACGCCTCTCTGATTGCATTGTTTTAACTAGAAGCATTTCTAATTAACAATGGAGCACTAATTCAACAGGACACTACCTAAAGTGAACCGGGACTTTGACCGTTTGGGAGTGTTCTCAAAATAAATAAAGGGCCTAACTCTTCTGTCCAGTGCCAAGTAATTAATTTCTTCCAGACACAGAAACAAAATAGTAAACTACCATACTGTGTGAGAAGTGTGGTATGATTTGTTCCTGAATTTTAAAATTTGATATATTTTTTCATATATTTCCCTTCAAAGAAGAAGGTACTTGTATTTATATAATTGAGGTAAATATGGTCACAGCAGGTTTTGGGCGAAGTCAAGAAAGAACACGCTGCTTTACTTGCTTTACATTTATTGCTTAGAACACCATAAAAACAATTGTATTTTTCTGTGGTTTATTTTATGTATTTGTGTATGACAAAAACCATTGTATGTCCACATTTAAACATCTGTTTAAAAAATTCTGTAAAATATTATGCTAACAAATAACGACAAGTGATTTCAACCACAGGAAAAAAGTCTCCTCTAAAATGCTAATAATTAAAGTGCATTTGCACAGTTTCTATATATTATTTAAAAGTAATATACTGCTGTTGCACAGGCAGATGTCTGCACTACATCAACACCTCTTCATCTTTGCTTTGCTTTGAAAGTTATTTTTCTCCTTTTTCAGAAACCTACATTTCTGTGTATTATTTACATATCTAACTTTGAAGATTTGTTTTAAAATAGTTATAAGTGACATTAATAAATCTCTGTCTTCAGGTGGTTGATACTTTTCTTCGTAGCACTCCTTTTCAATAGTTTCTCTTTGGATGTTAACCTTAAATTGCAAATTAAAGATTAAAGATATTTCAGGAACTGGCAAGAATTCTGAATCATAATTTATTGAGTGTGACATGATTTGACTTGATCACAGGCCCTGATATTTTTGGTGTTCTCAGGAATACATAAATTATTGAAAGAAAACAAAATATAAGGAAATGCTAGCCAGTCAAACTCAGAAAGGTAAGCAAATTCATGAATATCACAGCTCAAGTAAAGCATTTTTAATTCCCTTACAGATGACTGAAGAACTGATTTTCTGGTCTTACCTAGTCACTTTGGCTGCAGTAATCACTATGTCTAAGATGAACTACTGAGGATGTCTATTAAAACGATGATTTGTAATTCAGCTCTGGAATTATTGAAGCTTTGGGGAACTAAAAGGCAAGATTTTTATTAAGTGAATCCACCCATTTCTAATTCCACCATTCTCAAGAATAAAAGTAGTTATATTTAAGCACCAGAGAAAAATACCATTAATAATTGAAATAGTTGTTGCTTAAAAGTGAAAAAATAGAAGTAAACACTTTGCCAGCAGAATGCAGTTTCTAGACTGCAGGAGGTGAAATGCAGACCACAGCTCTTGGTGTTCCTCTTCAGCACTAAAAAACCCCACATTTGAAGGTCTGCAAGAAGATGGGTATTTCATGAAATACACGGTATGAGAAGAAGCATTATTGAGAAAAATAAAATGACAGGTAAGGGTAGTATATTTTAATACAACTAAATGTTTCTTCACAATTAAGGAATTGGATGGCATAGTAGATAACTTAGTAGCTCTTTTCCAACTCAGGTGTCCCTGACACTGTAGTTCTGCCGTAACTAATTTGTTAGAACAAAACAACAATTAATGAATTCATTTGAATTTGATTTTTAGTCTTTAAGATGGTTTCCTTTCTGCCTCTTATCTCCAATTAAGACATTTAAAGGAAGAAAAAGAAACACGATGCTAGGAATGACCATTTTCATTGAAAGGAACGTGAAATAATAATTCATGTAAAATCAGGGTAAAGAAGGACTTCATGATTCAGTCCATTATCTGTGAGCTTAATAGATCTATGCCCTGTGTCGTAAGATATTCTAGATTGATAACAATGCATGGTAATTACTTATTATTCCTGGAGAAATATTTTATGTAGGAGCTTTTCAGATGAAATTCAGTCATTCAACCAGATTAAAGACTTCTGTACAGAAGACCTATTTTCTATGGTTAATGGTTTTGATCTTCCTGACTGTCCATTGTCAAAAATACTGAACTTGGGGAATCTCAACAACTGAGATGGATTTAATATTGCAAATTTTCCTTGCACAGATTTTCTTCAAATTTTGTAGTCTGCAGTTATTCACCAACCACTTTCTTGGTCTTTAAATTGTGTGCTCTAGATCCCATGTGAGAATTTGATACATGGAATTAAAATAGACTGGTGTAATTTTCAGTATATAGATGGGAGACATAGATCATGTCTCCTTTGGGATTTCAGTCCCTGGAGCAGTTTCAATTATGCAAATGACTGACGTAGCTGTGATTGACATTAACGGCAATTGCACAAGACTGACGTAGGTTTGTTGGATTTATTCTATCCTGTTGAAGCGCTCTGATTGACACCTGAGTGATGGGATTTGCTGACCGTCTATGCTGTGTTGGCTTTGTGGCACGGCTAGGAAGGTGTAATGGATGAGAGATACTGAGAACACCCCACTGGCATGTCAGAGAAAATTCTTTGGGCTCATTCTGCTATTGCTCTTTAGGTTTTTACGTTACATGGGTACCTGAGTTTGTTTCTGCCTGTGGCTGCTGGAGGTGACTGTACGGTGCACAGGACCACGCAGCACGGCCTGCGCCGTCTCCTCTCCTCCAGGTCTCTGATGCCCTGTGCGTAGCATCCTCCTGCAAAACCACAGAGGGAAGCTGCTCAGCCCGGAGCTCAGCTGGTTACACACTCGGCAGCAGCAGGATGCTTGCCGGGAGGAGGATGCGTTGGAGGCGTCTCAGGGCAGCCCTGGCTTAGCCGATACTGTGTGGAGCTGGAGCCACGTGGACTAAATCTGTCAGAAACCAGGCGCCACTAGTGAATGCCAGGGTGCTGCACCTGGCCCCTGGCAACTACCACACACACCTGCGACTCCTGGGTACTCAAGCAAACCCTCCTTCCCTCCCCACCAAACAACTCTCGTGCCGACCTGAGCCAGTTCTGTCTGGCCACTAGCCACGGCTGATGGGCAGTAGCATCACCAGCCACTGCCATTGGCTCTGCAGGAGCTGGAGTTGGTCGTAGTGGGTCACCTTGGGGAGATGTGTGTTCACATGGGGTGCCAGCTCCTTGGCAATAACACACTGAGCTGTGTATCTGGTGACTGGAGAAAAGGGGACTAACGGTGAGAGGACAAAACGTTTCACAAGAGACTGCTGGGTTCAGGCAGGGTTGTCCTTGGCCCTCTGAAAGGGGATTTGGAGGCAAACCCCTCCAGTTTGGAATTAGTTGCATTCAAAGAGTCTGGGGGTGATGTTGCCATTTCTAAACTGAGTTGTTTGGCATACCTGATCTCCTGATATTCAGGAGCTCAAGGCGGCAAAGAAATGGTGAAAAGCAGAAAATGGGCTTACAGACGGCAGGAGAGGCTTGGTAGCATTGTTTTTGATTTTGGGTTTCCTTGTTGAGACATATGTTGCTTTCTAGGTTAGGTGCCGCAGGGCTGCGTAGGAGCTCTACCCGGCAAACTCCAGCTGAGGTGGCAGTGCAGATGAGGGCAAAAGATATTCCATTCTTCAACAGGGATGTATTTTGGCTTTTGCTGTGGAGAGAGTGTTGAAAACACGTGACTTGTCTTCTCTGTAAATAGGAACAGTGCACATTTTCTCTGTTGAGTGGGAAAAAATGAAGTGTGAGATAGCTCTGTCTCCCGGAGGTACCAGTCCTACCGTGCTCACTTGGCAGCACACGCACATTGTCCTGCCGCAGCGAGGAACAGCTGGAGCAGGCATGCCCCTGGGTCCTTGTTGACTGTTTGTCAGAAATTGTTTCACAAGTGTTAAGCAAAACAGATGATTTGAGAGGCGTATACATTGTGTGGTAGAGAAACATTTCTGAAATGCTAGAAATTGTTTAAAATGCTAGTTCTGAGAAGAATAATCAACACTTTTTCTATCAATGAAAATGCGATTTAAACATTTACTGTCTAGAGAAGACAACATCATTAATTGTGAATAAACCCAGGATATGCAAGACACCCACTTCTGCTTTTTGTGTGCTAATGCCATCTTTGAATAATGGCTCCTATAAAGAATGCTGAAAATCTTTTCCTTAAGAGTGTTTGTTCACATTGTATGCCCAGGCTTAGTGGATGTTTCTCCCCTCTTCCAAGATTTGCTATATATGTACTTGTATTTGGTGGCACAAAATGAGAATTTAGGGCCTATGTATTTTTTCCTTATTTGTTCTAATTCAAAATTTGGACAGCATTAAATGAAAAAGACTTTGTTTCTTTAATGGGCAGAAATGCAGATTTCAGCCAGAGTCTGAAAGTCACTTTGAGTTTTATGCAGTGAATAACATCACTAATAATAGAGATTTGGCAGGTCAGATTCTGCCCTGATTTACACATCTGTTCAACCCAATTATCATCAGATTTAGTGTGATGGCAGCTATAGATAAGCAGGTAGGTTTTTGGTCCTGTAATTGGAACTTGGTTAACAAATTCTGTTTATGCAGTACAGAGGTATTCCGCTGTTTCCCAGTTCCCAGAGCTGTTTGTGACTCTACAGAGCTGAGAATAGTAACATTTGTGGAAAATGTTATTTTCATTCCTTGGAGTCTGCTAGTCGTATCATGCTAGGACTGTGGGTGAGGAGTAGTTTGCAGAGAGAAGAATTTTCTTCCTTCTGTTGGTAAGAGGCGGTCTGACTGGCCCTGAGCTCCTGAGGAATTTTAAGTATCTGCCTAAAACTTCTGATTCTCTGATTCTCAAAGATCCTGTGGCTGGCCTTTGCAAATGTATTGTAGGCATTGTGTCTTTGTACCATGGGACTGTATTGTACGGTGTGGCAACTACATATTGCCCGTAGTGGGAATCCTGTTGGCATCAAACTGGGAGAATCCAGGGGGTACAGAAGTTATTTTCCTTTTTTTGGTCTTCTTAAGCGTGTCTCAAGGCTCTGGATTCATCCAACTGATGTCTTACCATACTCTCTGTCTATGCCTGTTAAGCCTTCAATGAGAATAAAAGGCATCTAGCTGAAACTTTTTGGCATCTAAAGTCAGACAAAATGGATTTGGTGGTATGTTAGGATACCTAGACATTTAATATTTGGTATTCTTTATGAACATGTACACAAGCAATTTTTGGCTTATAAAGAAGAGGCAAAGTCATTAGTTTTCAAAAGTAAAGAGGACTGGGAATTTCACTGCTGGCCAGTCTTCCTGTGGGAGACAGGATGCTGTAAAAACTTTGCAAACTGAAATTACCATGATATAGATAGGGCATGTGAGAGTCATCTCACCTAACCTTTGCTGTCCAATATTCTTAAAAAACTGAGCTGTGGAGTTTATGCTCCAAGTGGCTTGTCAATTAAGGCTGCATTGGGTCCCAGTGTGTATTTTACCTGTTAGATTGACTCAAAAAGTTGTGACCTGCTGCACCACGTTAAGTGTGCCTGCATTACCTGCTGCTGAGTCCACCCTGGTTCCACCAAGCAGGGAAGTGTTCAGGGCTGCCTGCAGCACGCACCACAGGGCTCCAAGTACAGTTGGAGGACAAATCGCACCCAAAAGAAGCTTTTCACACATTAATTTGCTAGTATAGACCACAACTAGAGTCCTTCCTTATGTCTTTTAAAATTACTTGCCTATCTAGATTGCCAGGATATATGGCTCTAAATAAAAAGAATATGCTATTTGAGTAACAGATATGCTGTAGGTTTTCAGATTAGAGCCGTGTTTTGTAAAAGGGTAAGATACGGCATTTGGTTTTATTAACTGCCATTTCTTGAAGTGAAAATATCTAGCACCAGAGCATACCGCTAAATTTGCTGAACCTACAGAAAAAAGTTCAAATGTAGAACAAAAAGGTTGAATTGTTCCTTGCGCCACTGATGAAGCTGTAAGAGGTGGCTAAGCAGGATCAAGTGTCTCTCTCTGTGTTCCCATTGTGCCCTGCTGAGGTGCTGGACTTATTTTAACCTCTGTGCAATTTGGAAGGGAATCAGGACTACTCCAGTTCATGCCTGGCTGCAGCACTTCTGCATGTGCCATTCCTGTTCTGTATAAATATATCTTTCTAATATAACAGAGATGAAGTTAAGGTCCATGTGCTGTTTTCTGTACTTCAGAGTAGATTCAATGTGCAAAAAGTGAAGAATGAGAAAGAAATGCTGCAAAACTATGCAGCTTCTTATACAAAGGTGTCCTACGGAACAATATGGTGTGGAAGAATGTCCTGGTTTTGGCTGGAATAAAGTTAATTTTCTTCTTAGTAGCTGGTATAGTCCTGTCTTTTGGATTTAGGATGAGAACAATGTTGATAACACACTGATGTTTTAGTTGTTGCTAAGCAGTATTTATACTAATTCAAGGACTTTTCAGCTTTTCATACTGCCCGGCCAGCGGAGGCTAGGAGCGCACAAGAAACTGGGAGGGGACACAGCAAGGACAGCTGACCCAAACGAGCCAAAGGGGTATTCCATACCATATTATGTCATGCCCATATATAAACTGGGGGGAGCTGGCTGGGGTGCACCGCACCTTGGGGACTGGCTGGGCATTGGTCAGTGGGTGGTGAGCAATTGTATTGTGCATCACTTGCTTTGTATATTATTATTATTATTATTACTACTACCACTACTATTATTTTCCCTTCCTTTTCTGTCCTATTAAACTGTCTTTATCTCAACCCATGAGTTTTCTCACTTTTACACTTCCAATTCTCTCCCCCATCCCACCGCAGGACAGGGAGTGAGCGAGCAGCTGCGTGGTGCTTAATTGCCGCCTGGGGTTAAACCACGATGGAGAATCACCAGTGCTTGATCAAACTCATCGGACTCCCTGAGCCCCAGAGCCAGGGGAGAGCAGAGGGGTGGAATAATGCTGTAAGCAGAGCTATCCTCTGCTGGTTTGTTACCCCTGCCCTACAGGGCATGTTAGATCAGCTTCTGGGCTCAGAAGTATCAACTTAGTGCTGCTGAATTATCAGTCCTTTCTGCTTTCAGCTAAAACAATATGATTTGGGCATTTTTAAAAATTATTTGTTTCTTTCATAGGATAATGAGAAACCAAAATTGTTGGACTCACTGATCTTAAAAGTCTTTTCCAAACTAAATAATTCTATGATTCTATGAAAAGATCCTTATTAATAAATAAGAAAATATTCACACGGGAGCCTAAAAAAGAAATGAATAAGCTAGAAAGTGAGGCTTGGGAAGGAAAAGTGATGGGTTAGTATTTTTCACCTGGTCAAGTTGGATATTAAATGAAAATCTCCACCCTATGAAAAAAAAAACCCAAACCCCAGCAAGTTCAGGAACCTAAAAAGCAGCAATTGTCCAGGACAACCATCTCCAGCTTTCAAATGGGTGGGACATCTGAAATCTGCTAATTTTTGTAGCTTTTCTGTGGAAGATGCTTTCTCAAAAAAAGCCAAAGAAAGTTTTATTCTCCATCTTTAGCTTTCTTTTATCAAATCCAGGTTGTGTTACAAGAGCAGCTGACTGGGAACAAAGGAAGAAGATTAAAAAGTGCTACCAGCAAGTAACTTTTTTCAAGGAAAAAAGGGCTTTATTTTTAGATTTTCTTCCCTGCCTGTGAAAGAGACATAGAAAAAGGAAACAAAAGCTAAAAGAGAAATGGATGGTAATGTTGACAATAACGTCTGTCTGTAATCACCCTCAAGCCATGTGTGGGATAATCATCTGTCCATGTGGGAATTTTTTGGTTGTTTTTCTGAGACGGGACTTATGTCCATGCTGTGTGGTTTCCATCACCCTGTCTATATCAATAAATTAAACAGGGCTAGAGAACAGATTTGAGAACTGGCACATGATCGGCTATAATATTTAAATGCTTGTATGCTCTTTGGCAGGGTTGGGAACCTTGCTACTCCCAGGCAATGTAGACGGTTGATTTGGGGAGTTGTGTGAACGCTGAGGGACAGCTCCCCATAGCAGGATGGATGAGACCTGTTTGGGGGATGAAAACAACATAGATGCATGAATGCAAACTATGCTCAGCCATATGCCCTCAGGGGCAGAGAGCAGGCCTGTTTTATTTAGTACTATAGACATAACCTTTACATTTGGGTCTGTGTGATGTAAGATGAGTGAGAAAGCTGGGAGATCCTGTTATAGCACAGTCTAACCTAATTCTCCAGGTTATTAGGAAATGGAGTTGCGGATTGCCAGGAGTTGTCTGTAGCCCAGAAATGGATCTGAGGGACATGATTGTGTCTCGGACTGTCAAGGTGCTTTCCTTGAGCCATCTGTTAACCTGTCTTCCTCCTGCAAGCCAGAACCGGTGGCCACCTCCCTGTCCCCAGCCTTTTGCACAGGCTCCTCAGACCCCTCTGCCCCAGGATTGTATTACAGCTGCCACGATTTGTGTGTACATTTTAATTCTTCAGAGGAAAAACATGAGGGGAAAAAAGAAATTTACAAATAGATTATGTCACACTCTGAATATTCTTGCTTTTTCTTTAAAAGATAAACCAGGATGAATTCAAATAAAGTTGCAAAATACAGTGAATGCTGCTTTCTAGCTGATCTCTTGGGAGGAGCCCACTGCATTAGGATGACCGGCTTTCCTCTTACCTCATTAAGATTCTTCATTTCCCTCATCACACTGGCACATTCTCTAGCGGAGGTCAGGTTCGTTGAGGAGGTCACGATCATTTTCTGCTACAGTGCTATTTTCTTCTCCATCATGGAAACTTCCAGTGTGGCAAAAGCAGGCTGAAAATAGACCCTTTCTGCCCTGCAAAAGTGTGTTCGCATTCTTCCGTCCTTGTTCAAAACATCTAATGCTTTATCTCATCTTTCTGTCAGTTCCTGAGTTGTCCCCTCTGCCTCTAGAGCTTGCTACTGATAATCAGCCTCTGTCCCAACTGCATTTTTGGGTCTCTCATCTTACCACCCTCCTCCTCTTCCAGAAGACAAAAAGTCTGTGTCCTCCAGTCCCAGCCATCTCCTGTAGAGATGATTTGAACTCTGAAAATGATCGTCCTTGGAATTGTCTTTTGTAGGAATTCTTTCTCCCAATTTATTGATAAGATTAAGATTTCTACAAAATTTCAGCTGAAATAGCTGCTTTCCTCGATAAATGAGCATTTTAAATGAATAGCAAGGATATACATTATAATGTGCTTAAGATATTGTGACCTGCTGTTCCCAGATTATAAAAGGATTAATTCTGCAGAATCTGTTCCTTCGTTGTTCGTTCTTCTGCCCACCATTGCACTTTCAGTGCCATTGTAAAGAAATTTTAAAATGAATTAAAATAAAATTCATTGGAATACTGACCTGAAGAGGACCTTTTGTTCAAGTGAATATATTACATGGTTTCTTCACAGGTGATTCTTAGTATTTCTGAGTTTACTTAAATGAAAACCTGCAAAAAGCAATAGCAACAAGCATGTACCACAACCCTTAGTATGGAATGCTTGAAACGTATGTTATTAGTCTGATTCTGTGTTCCTGTAAACCTTGTGAAAGTTGTTCTTGTGAAAGTTGCTGTGCTGAGATTTGCGACGGTGAAAAATCTTCCTTTGGTCACAGTGTAAATGTAATGTAGACTGCAGTACAGCATTCCTTTTCATACTACTTAGCAAAGGGCTCTTTGACCTTCAGGGGTCATCTTTGTAGTTAAGGAGTTAATTGTCACTGACTATGCCTATTGAAGGCTAAGACTGTTAAATTGCGAACATCCTGTGGATGCTTAGTGACTGAGGAAGCCCGAACCCTCCACCTCAAAACTGAGCCTGGTCCTGTATTAAATTAAAGGCAGGCAGGTGTGTGGATACTCATGTGGACCCAGATGTAGAGTAAAATTGTACTAAGGATCCAGCATCCGCACTGTATCCTTTTTTAGTGGTTTTACTTTAGGCTGGCTCTGGTCTGAGTGCCGATTCATGGCTGGGGTGTACTTCCCAATTTAGTTTCACTGGCAGGAGTTCAGATCTTCTGCTCTGGAGTGGCTCACCGAAGCAAGCCGGAGCGTTGTGAGCGGAGGCCATCGTTGTTTCAAGTGTCTACTCCTCATCCAAATTAAATGCTAACGCAGATCCACCCTCTAATTCCACTTTGTGCCATGCTAATCTTTCTGAGAAGCTTTAGCCTGTGGAAAATCAGTTCTGCAAGACACGAAGACATTTCACAAATCACTATCTCGATTGCAGAAAAGAATAACTGCTGCGGAAATGTGTTGTATTCAGTTGCATCTAGGCTGAAGATAGTGCATCTCCAGACAGGGTATCTTTCAACTTCTGTTGAAAGTGATGAAACGTAGGCTTCTGTGTCAGACACAACATTTTTGGACAAGATTCTTACCGGTGATATGGGAAAAAGCCTGTAGCACTCTTTATTGACCCTGTGCAGCCAGGCTGGGTAGACTCTTCCTTTACCGACTGGATCTGGAAGTCTCAGGGTTTGAGCTGAGGATTTACTTTTCCTTCAATTTATACAAACATCACTCAGGAGACAGTATTTTATCCTCATCATGCTAACTTGGATGCAAAGTGACTTCCCACTCGCTCCCCCCTGCCTCCCGAGCTCTGCAAGGCACCAGCTGCGACAATGCCATTGCCGGCACCCCTGTGTGATCAATTTGGCTCACAGCTGTACTCAGTGTCAGTAGTAATTATAAGGGTTAATGTGATTAGTTTCACTTGTAGTATTGGTAAGTATCTGTTGTTGTTGCCCTTGGCAATAAATTTCCTTGTATAAGTTCTTTGGTATACTGTTTTATGGCACCAATTGCAATCACGGTAGGTAAGGGAGCAACTACATGAGGAAAGTTGGAAATAAAGGCAGAGGAGAGCGGGTGGGTAAAAGCTCTTTTATATGAAGTAAAATACATAGTGACTGCTCACTGTAAGAGTATAAAGAATCCCCGTAGATAAGATTTTTACCCTCTGATATTTCTTCCGTCCCATGATTGTGGAAAAATACAGTTTATTTCACTCAAATTAATTACTGACTAGTGGTACCATCTGGGTAATACCCAAACTCGTATAGAATATATTTTCTGTTGATACTTTCTGTCTCATTCAGGCACTGGTGGCAAAAGCACTCTCTTCTGCACAGTAATCTGGAATGTATTTGAGTCTGTTTCATTTGTCATTTTAAAAGGAATAAGCAAGAGGTGGTAGGTGAAATGTCTCTTTCCCTCTTGCTTTTATGGACTGAGCAGGAAAGCGAGATGAATTGAAGTCAAATGTGAGGAATCTTTTCAACCTTAATTTGCTATCTGAGAATGATATGATTTAAGCACAATAAATAATGTGCATGAATGTGCGTTGGTGAGGTAGGGAATCAGCAATTTAAATGAGTTTATTCGTACAGAGCGAGACATACAAAATTAAAAAGACTTGGTTTGTTCTGCTGTTGTAGCTTAATGGGGATGTGCGGAGTCTCTCAGATGTCTGAGGTTTTAGGGATTAGCATTGCTCCTGGAAAAGGGATTTGTTCCATTGAACACGGCTTGTCATATTTCCATTTAGCACAAAATACTACAGAGCTTATTTTATATGGTATGGTTTTTCTCTTTACCTGAGCCGCGTGTGTAGTGTATGTGCACATCTGTCTCTTTTTCTTTCTGCTTTTGGTCTCCTTCCTTTTCCTCCCTCTCTTCAGGTACTTGGCTCTCTCCAGTATGATTTTTCAGCCTTTTGCCAGCGCCTTCATCTTTGCACCAAGTATCCACATTTCTCTCAAGCTGCTGAAATTGATTGAAAGCTGAAAAGATAAGAGAAATGGACAAGAAATATTTTCAAATTGCAATCGAAGATAAGAAGGGAAACCCCATTCCTAAAATAATGGGGGTTTTGGAGCACTAGCAAATGGGAAATACGTGTTTAGCTCTTGATATGGACATTCTGCAGAAAGGACATGTATGAAAAGTGGGTTTTTTTACTGGCACAAAGAAGTCTTTTAACATAAAGATAAGAAAAGTGAAGTCCAGTCTACAAAATTCAGCCTTTCATCCATCTGAGTGCATGTAATTTCTATCAAAGTGGCATTCTCTCTAGTATGGAAATGAGAAACATGCTAGGTTTACGTACGGATTTTGGATTAAACTGTCACAAGCAGAGAGATTTGTTTTTAAAGCACATGTCTGCATGCAGAAATTGCAGGTAACCATAGTGTGTTAGGCACTTTTAAATTCCCATCCCCAAACAGAGATTTTTATTGGAAAGCTTATAAATAGAAACTCTGTGAGAAGAGCAGAGAGAAGGACTTTATGTCCTCTCGTCCTCTTTTCCAATCTTATTTTTTAAATTTTGTGATTATGTTCTGTTAAGCTGTCACAGAACAGTGAATTATTACTTGCAATTTAGCACGCACAAGTTCCCCTCGCAGCCGTCCTGGTGCATATAAATTGCTATCAATAGCGTCTTTTAATTTTCAAGCTAAGCAAGCGGCGGATACGAAAGGACCTTGCGTATGCTTCAGCTCAAGTGCCAATTACGCCTCTCTCGGGCAGCGTGGAGCAGAGGTGGGGGAATCGTGACCAGATCCCTCCGTTCTCCAGCAGCTAGACTCGTGTACTCGTCTCCCGTTTTGGCAGCTGGAGGAGCTGCCCTGGCGGGGCTGGCCCCAGCAGGCAGGGACGCAATGCTGCAGGTTTCTCTTGGCAGGATGGAGTTCATTTATCTTTATGCTTCAGCTCGCATTTCTGGGAGCTGGCGTACTTTCCCAAGAGTGGGAATGGTAAAGCAATGTTTTCAGGCCCAGTTTGGCTGTAATTTAAGCTTTCTATAAAACGAGGTTTTCCAAGGCCTCACAAGGCCTCTCCCCAACACCTCCTTTTTTTTTTTTCTTTTTTTTATTTTCAGGAAAATACCATATATTTTCAAAGAAATAATCTTCTGCCTGCGTGTCTGCAGCCAAAGCATTGTAGTAATGAGAAAATGTAGCAGAGCCAGGAGTGTCATGGGCTCCTAAAAACCTTTCAGTCATAATCAAATGAAAGAGAGGAACATATTACCCTCCCAGGTTTGCTACATTGCAATATGAAAAAGATGCTTTCTGCATTGTATGTCATAGCTGCATGGCAGTTGTGGCCAGTGGCTTCAGAGTCCTGCTCCACCAGACACAAACACAGGACATAGGTATTACTCCTCTGAAAGGTTTGTTAGAAAACTTAGTTAAAACTATATGCTTCATCCTTTCTTTTCCCCTAACTAAAGGTTATTTCTCAATGCATAGAATTTTTAAAAGTTTATTTGCAACCAAGTACTCAAAGTTATGCTCCTTTTTAGCAGAATGCTGAGTTATGTAGCTTTAGATGCATTTATCCAGAGCCTTCATTTTTGTATTTTTGTTAGGTGGGTAACTTTTTTTTTCTTAATATTATTTACTTAGAATTTGTCCAACTGTATGCATGCAAAAGGAAATTTAACTTAAATGCATTTTAATCCTAAAATTGCTTTAATTAAATAGAAATAATTTTTTAAAAAATTGACACTTATTTTTCACTTAAACTTGGTGAACAAAGGAAACTCACGAAAGCTAGTGAATGAAAAGTTTCTTTAAAGCTATTTTTACTGGTAAGTTCCCACTCAAATTTTGAAAAAAAAGAGGCAGGTGCTTTGACAGTTAATTTTAATTTTACATGTGTAATTATATTAAAATCTGACAAAAACTCCAAAGGAAAGATTTTCTAAACAAGAGAAACTAGTCACCACCAGCTGGAAAAGAAGAGGTGTCTTAATATTTGTTTCATTGTAAAGAACAAACTCAGAATATATAGACATTAATATAGTATGGAACATTGAAAAGTGTATAATGGTTGTGTTGACATGAGAACAGATATTTGCCTTGTAGTTTTTCTTGTAATTAGAAAGCAGCACCTTTAATTCTTTATGAATTGCTTTGTTAATAAGTATTTTAGCCTAACTTAAATACATTTAGGCCTTTACATCAGTTGCCATAATGTCACATTACATTTTTAGCAGGTTTTCTTTTTAAAAAACTTTTACTGCAAATATTTATGCTTCTATTGGGTGTTTTTCTTGCTTTTAATGAAAACAGAAAGACAGAAAAAGAAATAGAGTCATTGGATGGCACACAACTAATTTCAATACTAGGTTACTTTTTAGTTTCTTTAAAGTAGTTGGTGATCGCCAAAAGAATAAAGTTGAATTTCCAATGAACTTTATTAAGAAATTCTATTGGAACAGATAACAAAATGGGAATTGAAATGTAGAGCATTGCAACTTGATTGAGATTTAAAATAATAAGGTAGAATAAGCAGAAATTTTTTCAGCTGCAGATTTGTGCTACTTATGTTTTGTGAAGTTGTTTTACCAAACCACTGGCTGAGCACATATAGTGCAGTATGGTTCCCCTATTTGAAGTCACTGAAAAGCAGATTTCCTCAGAGATTAGTAGAGTTAATAGCACATATGTTAACTTTTAAGTTTATTTATGATATTTGTTTACATAAGCGATACATTTTTAAAATTATAGATTTATAATGCTAATGAAAAAAACAAATTTTAAAGCACATAAAAGGTATTTTGATGATCCCATGGTAGCTGTAGAATTTCCTCCAAATTATTACCACACTTTTATTCACCCTACTAATATGAAATATAGGTAAAAAAATTGGTCTTGCAAACTGAAACTGTACTATTTCACTCTTGTGTGTGCCAGTCATGGCCAAGAATGGTTTTGGTTTCCAGAACATTACTTTTTTGGCTGTTTGGCACTCCATTGTGCTTAACTACATACTGGATGAAGTAGCTCAATCTTTGAGGTAGGGCGTTTGGGGTCTTGGTATTGAGTTTCTCTGCTTGGTTCTGCCAGTGCATCGGAACATATAGTCCACCCATCATTTTACATGTGTAAAACTTCTAGTTTTAAGTGTATTGCTTAGTGATTTGGGGGTAAAGACAATTCAGCATGCTGTACCCAAGCTTCTCATGTGTAGAAAAGGATACGGTGGTCATGTTAAATAATTGTTGTTCAGCTTAATGGTGTCAAGCTGCTACAGAGCCCTTGAATGGGAAGCGAGTATAAAATGTTAATAGAGTATAGCCTATGGAGTTATTGGATTTTAGTGAGTTGTTGTGCTTGGGGGACTCCTGGCAGAGACACTTTTGTCATGGTTGCTATAAAATGAACTCCACAGCCCTCCAAAATGGTAGTAGCTAAATATCAAGAGACATTTCAAGGATGCCGGGTGCTATCAATTTGACCATGCAGTGATTAATGCAGCTTGTTGTACTCATTAAATTGAGAGATGCAGCAGGCTGAAGTTTACAGTATTGATCCAGTTTTCGTCCTGGTAAAAAGATATATGGAGGAAATATTAACTGTGATATTATCGCTTATTGTAAAAACATGTGCAAAGTGAACAGAAGATCTCTTAAGCTTTAGTATTACACAAACTATATAAAGTACTCCAAAAACAAAGGTACATTTATGCTTAAAAGTAGGGAAGATGTTTTATAATGAAAACAAATTCTACAGCACAAATAATTACATTGTAAGTCACGGTTGTGATTGTTTCCTTTATAGTGGGTGTAAGTGATTCCAAACTTCCAAAGAAGATATAAACAGTAAAAACGAACTGTTGTTCTGTTGCAAATTGCAGGTGCAATGCGAAATAATGAAGCTCAAAAAGAAGTATTGAATTAAAATCTTTTTCCTTTCCTTTTCATCTGGCCTTCAAAGGTCCATATCAGCTGGCTGCCACCTGACGTGACATTTCTTCTCATCCTCTGCCAACGTCTGGCTTCACTGCGGAGCAGCACTGGTGACTAGAAAAGGTCAGTCCTTTTCTTTCCCCGAGACGGTGTCATTTTTCCCCTGCGCAGTGTCACTGTGCCTGGGTTGACACCACGGCTCGGGAAGCCCAGCCGGGATGCGCGCTCCTGGGAGGTTTGACTCCCTGCTGTGCAGCCACGCAACATCACAGAAATAGTCAAACTAATGAATCGTGGGGGGATTTCAATATTTCCAGACGGCTGAGTCCTTTAGAGTTTATACTGGTGTAACTGCACTGTATTTCAATTATTTCTCAGTCATCAGTATGCAAAGCTTAGCATTTCTGGTTAACATTTGATTTCCAATGAAGGAAGCAAAAGAAGTCCCTGCTACAAGGAAATACTTCCAGTGGGGCCTAAAAATATTGCCATGAAAGTTTACTTGCTCAAATACAGTATGTTTTTCTGGCACTTTCCAGCGATTATGAAGCTAATGAAAATGGAAGCTGTTATATCCATCTGTCAAAAATATTACTTGCTTTGGAAAGAGACCGTCGAGAATTGTGTTTGTCTATCATAACCTTAGGAAGAACATACGGCAGCTTGGCAGCAAGTGGGTGGTTTGATAATGTCACCTGTGTCAGAGCACGTAGTGTGGGGCAAGAGGTGTAACAGGAAAAAGGTGAAATCTGGTTTCCTCTAGGTCTCATTTTTGCAGCCATAAGAAGACACAGGAGTGGGTTTATCACATGGATTTAGGCTGTTAACTTCCGTGTTTTCCCAAATGAATGCCACGATTTGCAGACTGCCTATCAGTGTTCACAAATTTGGAATTGTAAAGTTGGACATTTAAAGTCATATATTCTAGATATTACCAGCGTCGCAGGCAAGTGTTGTGTTATATTGCTACAATTTGCCTTTTGTTGTAAAACTTCTCATTCTCCCATGCCAAGAGAGAATTCACTCTTTGTATTTAGTCTCTCCATGTTTCATGCCTTAACTTTGACTGCTTTGTCGCCATGGCAACTCTGCCGTGCAGCATCCTTCTGTTGCATTATTGCTATTCCTATAACTAAGAAGTACATCAAATAAATTAAACTTGTCAATCACATCTAAAAAAAGGTATTGAAGATGTTTCCTGTCCGTTTCCAATATCATAGCAGACATGGCCAAAGCGCTAGTTCTGGACTGCAATCCCTGCCTTATTTTCTTGGTCCTCATTACTTATAACAGATGCACTGAACCTGCTGGGAAATATTTGGTGGCTGAAAATAGTAACTTCCTCTGGATATTAAAAATGCTATCACTCTTACCCTCTTTACTAGCAAAAATGTCGTGTTCCCCCCCCCCCCCCTTTAATCCTAATCATGGAAGTAAATATGTCCATCAGTTTTCAATCTTTAGTGCTTAAACTGGCAAGTAAAAACAGTTACCTTCCTTAGGTGTCTGGGCCCTAATTTGAAGATCAGATATAGAACAAGACTTCTCAGTTGCCTGCAAGTTGTGCTCTATCTACTTCCTGTGAACATTAATTTTATTTTGTAAGGTGTCTGTCAAAACCTGTAAACATTATTCTAGCCTGGCAATCCGTAGAAAAGAAAAAGAACAATTATCCTTTCAAGGACCTGTCTAGAAAATATCTGGTCAGTGAATGTGGCTGACATAACACAGTTAAATATTGAGACATTTTGTATATAGCAGGAAATGCCAAAAATAGCAGATGTGTTATTTCTCTAAGACACTGTTGCAGATAATTACTTGTCGCCATTTTATATATACTTCATTTGCTCAGTGAAGCATTTATTTGATTTTTGTCATACTCTATAAAATAGGGAAAAAGAAAAAAATATTTTGCACACATCATTCTTTAGCTAAAAATAATATAATTTTAGAAAAATGTAATCTACTGCAAATTATATTTACTATTATAAACCTGATAGCTGGAGGCTTTTGGTGTATTGTTTGTATTTCCCAATCTGAGGCTGTGCTGAACATGATGTAATTTACTAGAAGTCCATGTAACTCATGGGAGGGGATACAAGGAATTCCAATATTCCTATCAACCATAAATTGGTCTGAAACAATATTATTTGCTTCCATTTTCTTCTAAGGAAAAATAACAACCCTTAAAGAGATTTTTCCCTCATGCAAATGAAGTCTATAGGCTTCCAAACTTAGACCAATGTTTTTCTGGTATGATTTCAAAATAAAAAATGAATAAAAGTGATTTTAGAATTCAATAAAAGTCAAAGCCCATTTTTTTTCAGAATAGCACTGGCTTTTGTTTGCAGTGGTTATGAAGCACTGCTGCTTCCTGTGCATTTGAGTGTTCAGGTGATGAAGCAGTGTGTTTCTGATGCATTAAGTGAATATATAAAAAAATTACAAATTTATTGGGGAAAAAAAAAATCATTTTTTGACTGTGAGGATTCTGCAAGTGATTATCTTTTTAAATTCAGCCACTGGTAGAATTCAGCTATCTCTTGCTTTACAGGTTATAAAACTTTTCCCCAGGTCTGAAAAGCCTGTTGGTAAGTAACATTGGAGATGTTTGCACTGGTAATTATTCTGATTTCTATCTTGTTAACCATTGCAAGAAGGCAGGTGGGTAGAATATATTTTCTGGACATTTAAACATACTGTCTTCTCCACTAGGGACAAATACAACTATCAAAATACATCCTGAGTAATCTGTTTGTATAAGAGAATGACTTTTTAACAGGTAATGAGGATTTTCCTTTTATAGGCTGGGCAGAGTAGTGAAGTCAGCTCTGGCAGTTATTAAAGCAGCAGGAGTGCAGCAATCTTCACAGATGTTGAATTTCTCCCCTGCAGAGAACTTTTTCTTCATTTTGTCCTGCCACCGGGGTTTGGTTTTGTACGTGGGCTCAGTAAACCTTCCTCTAAGAATAAATCTCCATTAAATGGAAGACACCAGTTAGGCTCTTCCATCGTTCACTATGGATTTGTAAGTGAAGGCAGGGTAAAATGTCAACTAATATTTTGAACTGGTATGAATCTAATATTGCAGCAATGTTTGCTCCTCTCGCACTGCAAGGTACAACTTCAAGCATAGGTTTTGATGTACTCATTTTGTTTGCTCCTATTCTGAACAGGCCATGTTAACTGTGAAGTGCAAAATGTAGAGCAGACACCAGTATATAACCTTCCCAACCCCAGGAAACTGAAGAATGTCTTTTGTCTTTTGGGCATTGAAATTCTCAAATAAAATGCTGCATTAATATCAGTTTGTGACAATGAATAATATTCCTGCTGATCTCTAGAGCCTCTGCAAACCCTGAAGCAGGGATTATGCATTCTATTCAACGCCACAGAAAGTTTATTCTAAAATAAGCTATTTTCTTTTATCAAAGGAGGTGATAAGAATTAGAATAAGCTGTGATATAGCCACTACCGTAATGAGGAATCATTCTCCTGTAACTCTTCTTTAACCCAAAGTGTTATAAAACTCTTCTTCCCCCTAGACTAAACCAACAATTAACAAATTCTGTGAAATAAGTGACAGCTCTGCAAGCTCTCACGGTGCTCCTAGGAAAAGGAATTTAGGTTTCCCGCAGCTCAGAGCATGTATAAAAATAATTCAAGGCAAGGAATGGAAAAGTATGGGCAGAAGTTTCAAGACAAGTTATATCAGAGCAACTCCAGTCTCCTTATTTGTAACTGGTATATCAGCAACAGCAGAAGTTACAAGTTTCCTAGTTCTGTATTGCTAGCATGGTTAAATATGTTGGGTGTAAAAGAAAGAGTACAGTTTCTTCTGTTATCTCTCTTGTTTGTGTCTTTATGGGAAAGAAAATGCTTTTCAGAGGAAATTTGGAGAATACTTAGGAACTGTAGACTGATTGCGATATATCATTGCATAAGGACGTTGAAGGTCACACCAGGGGGTCTTTCACAATAGGATCAAGCAGTATTTAACTCCCAGAACAGTCAGGGGTATGTTGTAGAAGATATTTGTTCTACCTTAGGAGTCATTTGAGAAGCTGAGTAAATCTCTGATGTAAAAAGTTATTTTAATACTGGTTTTATTGGTTTTATTGCAGCTTTGTCCTATTTTCGTAAATCTGTGTTTTTGAAAAAATGAATTAATTTAAATTTTACCTAGCAATAAGGCTGAACCATAGATATCTGTCAAACTGTAAAATGCTCCATTCCTATTTGTGTGTGACCCATTAAACTGCAATGTTGACTCATTCATGTGGTACTTCAAATAATTCAAGAATATGCAAAAGCTGCCCCTATAGTATATAGTTTATTAAATTAAACAGTGACAGGTTGCAGGCACATGTATAGGAACATAGTTGTTTAAAGGTACTGTTAAATAGTTCTCTTGGTCTCTGACATGGCTTTGGCTTCACCTTCCCAGACAATTCCTGGGTGTACTTTGAGAGTTGATGTGAGCATCCCCAATAGGCATTTTAGATGTGGCCAGCTCAGTGCTGGAGATTTACTAATTTCTATGTGGACCATTCCAGAGGATTTGGCCCCAGTGATAGAGAACAGCTAGGAGTATTTTTAATTTATTGGTACAAATGTAGCCAAAGAGCAATTGGGGCCGTCGTGGGGACCTTACATTGCCAGGTGTTTTTCTGGATGAAGCATCTTCCTGTGACCAGTGCTTGTCAGGTAACTCTCTCACACATAACGAGGTCCAGCAGAAAATATCAGAGTCCAAAAAGGTCCTGAGGGAGCATTAAAAAATGAGTTGATGAAAGATGAGGTTTTACATATTTTAGTAATTACTTTTACTGATGTTCAAATTATGACCCAGGTTGACATACTCTTTATAGCACAGGCTAATCTGAATCAAGTTCTTTAGCTATATAGTGACTTAAGAAAACCTTATGTTTTTTGCCTGGTTTTGTCCATTTTTAGAAACAACTTCAAATAAGGCATCAGTTTGATTTTTTTTTTCTTTTTGCCTATTTTTTTGTTCTGTTTTAAAAATACATTTTTAGCTATTCTGTGTGCCTGTAAAACCCTATCCATTATGGCAGAAGTTCTCTCTGCAGTCCCCTGTGTTTTATAGCTGTGGCCCCTGCCCATTGTAAGAAGGAAACCATTTTTCCCTGGGAGAGTCTGTAATTATGTTTTCAGTCTGTTTATGTATTTCTTTTTACATCGCACATTACTAGAACTGTTGAGGAATTATTATTTTCTATGAAACTTATTTTGTCAGAAATGTTTGAATTATTGAAACCAGGCCTTTTCTTGGGAATGTTCCAGTTATTGGGGGGGGGTGGAATCATCAAAAAAGATATCTCTGGACCAGATTTCACAGTGAAAAAGAAAACAGGCAGAAGAGAAGAAGACCCTCCCTAAAGTAACATGCAATCTGACACCTAAAGCATTTTACTTGCGATGTAAGAAAATGGCACAGTAAGGACATGAACCAGGTCACTCACAGTCACACGCAAATACCCTTTTGCTTGTAAAGGAATAATATATCTTTTCCTGTTTGGGGTTTGGTTTTGTTTCTGCTTTGGGGGTTTTTTTGGTGCATGAAAATTTTAGGAGGCCTCAGTTTCATCTGAGTGGTGATAGGAAAGTTTCTGAATTTTCAAGAAGTTTCTTGAAATGGCAAAGAAGTTTTTTTAAAGCTTTAATCATTACACAATCTGTTAAAGGCATTGTAGCTTAATGATCTATCTCTGCAGGAGTTGTAGAGTACTTTTAAAAATCAGATTTAGAATAGAAAATTGTTGCATTCTGTGCAAACTCACGCTTTTCACAGCCAAGAAAGCAGGCTTGCTATTGAAATAACAACTAATAGCCACTTTTGTATTACCTTGAGGTACTTGTAACATGTGTCTGACATCTGTCTTAGTAGCAGTGAGGCTATGCTCTTTCATATTTATTGTACATCATTAGTTCTAATGGGTGCTGTAAAGGTCTTTGTCTTTGATTAAAATAGGTGCAGGTGATAAACAGCTGCAATACCAGAGTGGAATCTTTAGGCTAATATCTTTAGCATGCAGTCCATAGCACTAGCGAGTCCTCCTCAGAACGTGACTTCAGTCTTCCTTCTCTTGGTGTGTGTTATCCCAAAATATGGCAATGCTAGTTTGGAAGATGCTGAAGACATGGGACCCAGTAAAAGCAGATAATTACATGACCTTGATAGCTTTCAAAGGAGCTGTAACCATAACTAAAATAACTGTCAGAAACTGAGAAGGGTGAGCAACTGCTGATGCCTTGCATATTCATGCCTTGTCCTCAAATCTCCCCTTCAGGTAAATCCCACTCAATCATATCAAAACATGTTCTCTGTTTAAAGTGGCATAGGTGGCCTTTCATGAAAATGCTGAGAACAGGCTGAAACATGATATCAAGGTATCAGAGAAACATGATATAAAGACAAAATTCTTTTGTTTGACTTATTAGAGGAATTATTTTATATTTGCTGAAGCTGACCACCACTATGCACTATGGCAAGCATGTAGCTGTCTGCTAGGGCAAGGTTTTGCTGTAAGGATTTGGGAGGATGGAGTGAGAAGGAGGAAGAACACGATGCTCTAGCGCAGCAGAGATTAACTAGGCTGTAATCCAAAACTGATGTGACAACTGCTGTGTCAAAATAAACAGACTGAAAAAAACATTTGAGGACTAAAGCATGTGACCTTGTCCTTATCTGTAGGAAGGTAAACTAAGAACAGCTTCTTTTAGCAAGGGATTTAATAAATACTGTTTTGGCAATTTTCTAAAAGCTATTCTTACCTAGAGGCAAAGAGTGTCCAAGGTACAACTCTGATTAAATCCTGCATTTAAGAGGCTTAACAGTTTTTTAACAGGCTACAAAGATGTGCCTATGCAGGCAGTATCTTGTCCATTTGATCAGTCTTTATCCAGAGAGCACATATTGGAAGTGTAGCTGAGGTCTGAGATAAAATTGCCAAGGTGCAAAGTCACTTAGGGGTTGCCTTCCCTTAGATTTCACTGAGATATAGGCACCTAGATTATGTCACAGATATTCAAAATTGTTCCAGTTTCACAAATAGTGCAGTTTTAAATTAGTTCAGTTAACCCAGTGGAAAAATCCGAGTTTAGTTTAAATGTGATTTATCCCCAGTTAAGTGCGTTCACTAAGAATCTAAATCTAGCTCTACCTTTTTAAGCAAAACTAAACCCAATGTTTCAGAAGCTGATTTACAGTAAAATGTGGCTGTAAACTAGAACTGAAAATTTAGATACATTTGATGTTTTAAACTCTTTGCTAAAAACAATAATGATGCAAATGATGTAATACTTAGAAGAGATTTTTAGTCTTAAAAATGTTAGAAAATTTGTAATGCAGGGTTGTGCTTGAATAACTAGAGCTTTTCTTAGCTCAGAGCTTCCTTATTCCAAAAGTCTCATTGCCCATTCAGTCTCTCTCTCTCTCTCTCTCTCAAAAGAGAATAGCAGAAACCCCCTTTGTCCCCAGGCAAAGTACTGACTCGTTGTTAATGAAGATGTTAAACAGCACCAGCCCCAGAACTGATCCCACAGAGTACCCCACCAGTGACTGGTTTCCAGCTGGACTTTGTGCCCCTGGTCACAACCCTTTGAACCTGTGGTCCGGCCAGGTACCAGTCCAGCTTAATGTCCATTTATCTGGTACATCAGCAGTTTGTCAGTGAGGATCCACTGGTCAGCAACATCCACTGCTCTCCTCTTGCCCACCAAGCTAAACCTTTTGATGTAGAAAGAAGGGTAACAGTCACACTCACACAACGTACGTAGACTTGGGTTTTTTTCAGACTTGGAGGGTCAGGGAGGATTTTAATTCTGAATTTACTTTCCGATGTAGGCAATTTTCCCTCCTTGGCTTAATTCATCCAATTAACAGCTTCACAGAAATAAAATATTTTCCTCTTTAGCTCACTAGCTTTCAGATGTTTTTCTTTCTTTGAAAGAGAACGCTGCTATGACAAAAGAGCGGTTTGGGGCTTTAAACCCATTGTAACATTGTGTTAGGACTGCAGAAAGCCAGATTATTGTCTGAATAATCTTAAACCTTGAGAGGAGATGCTAGATTGGATGTAAATAAAATGAGATTTTAAAAAAAGGGGACCCAAGAGCTTTTTAGAGATTTGCTCCACAGGATTGCGTTTTGCTCAACAAATAATGAAAGCAGTGAAGGAAATTAGCACTCCTTAATAAATAAAAAGCTCAGGATCCCGGAGCAGCCTTTTAGCATGGCACAGTAGCTGGGGCTGCTTTTATGGAATGTTTCCGTGCATCGTTTACTGGTGAACTCGTGCAATGGAGAAAGATGCGTGAAATCATTTAGGTCCTATCAACCAAACAAGGCAAAGGTTGACGAAAGAAACTGTTGAAACTTATGGAGAGATATTTCAAGTTTAAGTGAGTGCGCTTCACTGGATGTATGCTCATAGGCTGACATAATTAGAGGTTGCAGATAAGAACAATTTAACTTTTGTTTACTGTAGCTTCTTGGTTTTCTAACCTTGCGCTTTTTTCCATGATAATGTTCAGCTTACAGAATGTTCTTGGTTTTAATAGAAAAAGTCTTCATTCTGATAAAAAGTACGACTTCATGTATATTATCTGTTACGTATGCAGCTTTGTCTCAGACTGCTTTTAAAAGCTTACTGTCTTCTTGATGCTAATTACAATACAATAATTTTAATGGATTTCAGGATGAGCTGCTGCTCTATTTTGAGCTTAACCCCATTGCCAGTTTTGTAAAATGTTGCCAAATGTTAACTGCTAAGGCTGAATTTTTCTTCAGCAGGTGTTTGTATATTGAATGAATCAAAATCTTGTGGGAAAAATAGCAGATCATGTATTTATAGACTGCATCAGAATAGGCGGCTGAAAGGAGGGAACAAGTGGCAAATAAAATGTGTGCTGACAATCATAGATTTTTCATTTTATGTATACTGAAAATCATAGTGTTTTCATTTTGTAGCTCTTGAATTTAGCTGTGCCAGCTTTATGTTCTTACAGTTTTGTGTGTATTATGCATAAAGCATACTGAGGAAAGCCAGGGCTTTTGATACAATACTGAAGGGTCATCCAGCATAAGGGGACTTTCCCACTATAGATATTGCGATGCAAAGAGTTCCCAATTACTCTCATTCAAAGTTAATTTCTCCTAAATGTGTCATCAGGGAATTACGCCCAAATGCGTACATTTGGCTCTACATGGGGCCCTGTGAAAGATGTTTTTTAAAATTTCATTTCAATTTCTAATGTCTTGAAATGTGTTAGAATCCAAGGCAATAGTTGTGATACCTTGTGGGGAAAGTCTTCCACTCCTATGTTTATTTACTGCTGTTCTAGTGTTTGTTACTGCAGAAACACTAAAATTCATTATTACTCAGTGCCTTAGTCTCATGATTGCGCTGCACTGGTGCTGCAGTGCTTAAGCTTCTTGTTTCAGATGTCAGATGAAACCGATTTTTTTGGAAATTCTGTTTAATTTGGGACTCCTGTGTTCTTGTCAAACTCCAGGTTGGATAATAGAATTAAGCTGCCTTTTACAATAACCTTCCCTTGTAGTTTCTGCTGACTATAGCATTTTTTTCTTGTTGTTTGTTGGCAGCGCTGTGTATTGCTGGAAACTTGCCAAATGTAAATGCAGCTTACAGTTGGTGTTTGTAAGCAGTCTTGGTTCTGCTTGAGAGGAAGACATTAAATGCATTCTGGATCATTTACTCCTTGTTGGGTAGGCAGATGCAGTGGGACACTGAAACAAGGGCTTAGGGAGGTAGAATGGAAAGTAGAAGGTTGCTCATATAGGTAATGACACTTAGTTCAGATGGTACATAAAACATTGAAAGGTACATCTAGCAATATCTGTCAGAGTGATGGAGAAGAACAATTTTTGCCTCTGCTTGTCTGTCACATATGACCCAAACCATACTTGGAGAATACACCACACATTAAAATCTAGCTTTCCTAATATCTCATCAGTGCTGGATGGTTTGACATTCAAAAATTCACATCATAATTGAAAATCAAAATCATCATCTTCTAACATTTTACTGTACTTTCCAAACTTGATGAGAGTCTCAGCAAGCTCCTGTGTTTGGTGTATCTCTGTGAATGTAACTTCCGAAATAAAATCAGCGAGAATGAATGAGCCTCAGTAGCTTTTAATGAACATGTGACTGGGCAGCAGTGGCAGAATCATGTCCTTGACTGTGCTTTGGGGAGGTTAGGCCTACACCAGTGAGCTGGTGGGATGCAACTGGTAATGCTCAGAGCAGGGCTGAAAACGACAAACCACGTGGACAGCTCTTATTTCTAGGTTTTCTTGTGTTCAGCTGTAGCTGTGGAAGCCTTCTCATGGGAGGTATCTATGAGACTGGAAAAAACTCTCATGTATGTACTGTAGTGAGATGGTCCTTACACCTGCCTATGAAAAGTGAGCATAGAAACCTTCTTTGTGAGCTCTGCCCTACACAGGAGCTGAACAAAAAGTGCAAAGAAATCATAATAAAAGGTTTCCATTTCCTTAGGCAGCCTCCGTTGTAGCTACAAGGATTTTGGTATAGTCTCCAGGAGATTTCACTATAAAGCACCAGGTCAAATCCTGCATGTGCTATTTGATAAAATCTTCCTTAGATTAGTGGTTGTGTTTTTGAATAGGACTCAGAATTAGGATGTGATTTACTGACATAGATACCTGGGCAGAAGTCAGAAGCTACCAACGCTGTTACACTGTTGTGCCTTTTGGTGTTAGCGTGGCTGTGTCTCGAGGCTCTGGTTCTGTAGCCTGGCAAACAGATTTGTCCTTAGAGCTAGAGGATCAGAGTGCTAAATCAGCTTTTTGTACTTTAAAAATCTATCTGAAAATCTTCCCTAGACATGCTCTATTGTGTGCTTTCTGATTTCTTAGATTTTGCTTTCCCATTGTAACACACCCATAACCTGCCTAGGATTCTTCTGAAGCTGACTATGATTTGACGAGTTCAAGTTCTGAACTTTCTTGAATGAGCAAAGGCATAGACCCTTTTAGACCAGCAAAGAGTTTTTAAATGACCATCTCAAAACCTCAGGGGCTGTCATTCATTCCCCTAAAACTAAGGGAAGGCTTGCAAATATGGGGCAAAACCAGCAACAGGAGAAATAATTTTCCTGCTCTTTAGGGCTTTTAAATTCACGTATATTCAACCTTTTTCCCTTGCTATGAATTTCTGATGTCTCCCTAATTGCGTAAAAGGTGCAGAATATTTTCTGCTCTAATGTTTGCAAGTGCATTCTGATGAAGTCGATTAGGCACTGATTTTCAATAATGTTAATGTTCTCCCTCTCTTTAAATTTTACTGTTTGCTGTGAACTGCAAACACTGTGTTTAAGGACACTAAAATCAGACATGTCAATTGAACTTTGCATTCAGAAATTTGGCTCGACAAAATCTTGGGTGAATCTCCTTGAAAGTCCAGATATTTTCTCCATGGGCTTTTTCAAATGACTACAGGAAAAAATGTGCTCAGTTTTAAAACACTTTTAATGGAGAAATGAGCTATCCACTACTTTAACACTGCTTAACTTTATATATTGATTTCTAACCTCAATGCCATTGGTTGACTAATGTATACTAAGGTTATAAAATGTGAAGCATTATTCATTTTTAATAACAAAAGCATTACTTCTCAATGGCAAAAAAGACATAAAAGTATCACTTTTCATCCCCAGTATTTAGAAGTTAAGGCCTTTAAAGCAAGATATATGGTTATCAAAGGTGAAAACTGTTTGACTTTTTTTGCATAAGACATCTAAAATATTCATTCAGTGCCAGAAATGCTATCCAGCGGAAACATCAAAGGGTGCAGGGCTCATTAGGAGAACTCTCCTGACTTTGACGCATGCCTCCAACATGCTGAGGAACTTTCAGAGCAATGTGAAGGGATTTATCATCCTGACTCCCAGAAATGTCAGTGTGAGCTGCACAGTTAAATCACGGCAAACTGCTTTGAAATTCCCCTGCGTATTTAGGAAAGTTTAATTGGGATGGAAATATAGTTACAGCAAACATTGGGATAACGCTTTCCCTCCATCGCTTTGTGACACTATTGTGTGACAAGCTTCTTTCTTTTTTCTAATATCAAATATCTCTGATACCAGATATATCAAATGCCTGCTAGTAAGTGTCTCAATGGTAAGAGTAGGTATGCTGGCATACTTAGCAGTCTAGTGGATTAGAATGCATATTCCTATGTATAGAGGTATATTTAAAGAATTACAGTCCATTATTACTCCTGCCATGTTTTGAGAAGTTCTCCTAAGGAAGCAGTGAAAGTAATGTTTAGTTTGGATGAATTAGTCCAAACCATATTGTCTTTCTGAGGTGCATATCTGGTCTTTATTATATTAAGTTTTGAGCACATCATTCTTCTTCATAACACACTTGTCAAGTAGGGGTGAGCGGTGGTGTCTCCATTTTAAAGACAAAAACCAAGGAATAAAAGGTTTAAGGATGACTTTTTAAAAAAGGGACACAGTTTCTTATTCACCAGTGCCTTAGTAGAGCTTGGTGATTGATTAATTTGCCAAAACCCCTGAGTTTAATGAAACTAGCAGTAGACACAGCTTACTCTGAATGGGAAAACTGATCTCCTCCTTCACCCTCTCTGTTTGCTCTGCACTTCCACGGCTTCTCTTTGACGCACTGCGTCTGACTTGGAGAGGGGAACTGAAGGAAAGACACAGGGTAGGCCTGAGCTTTCAGAGCTGTAGCTGGGAGAAGCAGATACAAAGCAAAGAGGAATGGCATTAGCCACTGAGTTGTAGGAGAAGGAAGGTTTCATAGATACCTTTTTTTAACTAGCACTGAAGTCCCTTGTGAATGTGGCTTTTTGTTTTCTGATTTCACTTTGAGCTTTTTTTTTTTTCCAGAGTTAAACTGCTCCAAACTGAAGCACAAATATTTGTTTTAGATCAAATACTTCATTTGATACAAGTCAAGTTTTTATTTGTTAGCTTTCATGCCCCATGCCAACGTGTTGTCTTGGGTTAACCTCACATGAGAACTGAGGCACTTAAGGAACTAAACCATGAAAAATTAGTTTACTGACACAGACTTTTTGCAGCAGTGCCTGGTGACAGGTTGGGAGACAATGGGCACAAACTGAAACACAGGGAATTCTGTTTAAACATAAGAAAAAAACCCCTTTTTTCCTGTGAGGGTAGTCAGACACTGGCACAGGTTGCCCAGAGAGCGTGTGGAGCCTTCCTCCTTAAAGATATTCAAAAGCCATGTGGACATGGTCCTTGGCAACTGGCTCTAGGTGGCCCTGCTTGAACAGGAGGGTTGGACAAGGTGACCCCCAGAGGTCCCTTCCAACCTCAGCCATCCTGTGATTCCACGAATAAAGGTATGTAGACCCTGTGCTGAAGGCGCTACATATTTCAATGACAGAAAAACTGGTGAGAGGTTTGCTCCTAGCGAAGTAGCTCATTATCTTTAGGAGTGCTAAGGTAGTATCCCGTTGTTACTATAGGAACACAAAGGTTTTACTGGGAATAAATCTGATAAATATACAGTATTAGCAACATAGAGCTGCACATTTTTATATATGTATGAACATCAAAACTAGTCTGCATTACTACTACTTCAAATCCACTAAATTACATAATTCTTAATTAAAATAAATAGTCCTCTTTTTCTTTGCAAATCCTATTAAGGAGAGAGGTAGGCCAGAATAATAATTGGCTGAAAATAACAGTTGATAACTACCCACTACAGGAAACCTTGATCTGTGAAGGGGACTCCCCCTTTTCAACATGGTGGTAGAGCACTCTAATGTGGCAATTCCTGCATTTTGGATGTTCGATGAAACCAAAATTCTTCCTGCTTGCGTCCATCAAAAATTTCTTAGCAATTTTCTCGTACAACTAGAAGTCTACTCCTAGATTCCTAATTAAAAACACATGAGACTGTAGCTGTGTTAAATCTATGTAACCATGCTGTTAATTTGAGCTCTGTTTGGCAAAAATCTGCTATATATATGCAAAAGCATCTTTGCTCTCAAAACTGGTTGTTTACCTGCTGGATTCAGACTTCCTGTGTGGTTTTCTATTTAAAACAGAAAACAACTCTTCTGCAAATACTTGCAAGTGTCAGCAGTTTCCATGGATTTAACTTTTCTCTGTTCCTGGGAAGATGATGGGATTCACTTTCTAGAAGCAAAAGAGAATGTAATCATCTTCCTATATGACAAGGCTGCTGCCAGGTCTCTGTGGATCCTCAAGCTATAGCTACTGGAGATGGTGAAAACTCACCTTTAGCCCAAGAGTGCTGCAAGATTTTCCGGAGTGAGTGACTTATTTCAAGAAATTGATATTAGCCTTGTACCAGCCTTTATGCCACATATTTCCTATAGATAATTTAAATGCATTTGGTAGACTGCAGTAACTACTTGGGATGAACGTCATGAACGTGCCCTGTGAAATCACTAATGTTTCCAGACATGGGGAGGATTCTGGGGAGACTGACAGCACCGGTCACAGCTCATCAGCTCAAAAACACTTTCTGCGGCTGCATACTTCCAAGACACCTTGGAATAGCCGGGGTGACAGAGAAAAGTTTCCTAGGAAACTGGGGATGCAAGTCCACACAGCTTTTGTGGCTTTTCAACAAGTAGCTAATGAGAGCTGAGGTCTTGATATTGTTATAACTTTCTGTGGCTTCCAATGCTGTTCCAGGCTGAATGGCTGCCACACACGGAATATGTGCTTAGAGTTTCATCCCTGGCACTGTAACAGCTCTTGCCTATATCACACTCTGTAGGTCATAAGGGAGCTATTAAATCATGCCATTTGCAAATTAGTGTATCATCTCTTGAAAGATTTTGAAATCTGGACAACGTGTGGCCAGCTGTTAATTCAGCCTGGAGCCTTCTGAATCCATTCAGAAACAGGTAAATACTGTGTTGCTTTGGTGGACCAATTTATTCTTATGCACATACAACAGCCTGCTGCAGCTGTTGCTAGAATAGGAATAAAATATATTCAGAATATCAGGTGGATTTGTCTTTGGTTATCATTTAGTGTTGTCTGTAACATAACATATATGTGGTATAAGCAGGTGAAAATCAATTAAAATTAAAGGAAAATATTATAGGGTGTTCTTTTTTACACCAAATTTTAATTTGAAACATGCACACTATGTACTTATGTACTGCCTTACTTACTGTCAAAAGAGAGGATGTTTCTCTAGATTAATTCAAGCACCTATTAAAAAAAATTGTAATCCACCTCAGCTTTTCTGTGATACTGCTTATAACGATACCAGTTATTGAATACGGCCAGCTGTCAAGATATGAGACTGTTTTCTGTTCTCAGGGAGATTTAGTTTAGTTCCTTAGTATTGTAGCTATTATCAGAACTCAGAATTAGTCAGTAGATCAAATAAAAGGTCCTTTTATCCATAAGCAAAAGGAAGTGAAGTAGTTCATACAATTTTGATGAAATTGCCCTGTTTTCTTATTTTTTCAGTTGCTCATGCATGGTGTAAAATAATTAGTCATTTCTGATATTTGCCTGTATCTCATCATGTTGCAGTCACATCAGAATTTGACCAGAGGCAGTGCTGCAGAAAATATTGAATGAAGAGAAGGCGAATGTGAACAGTAGTAGAAAATTATATTATCAGAGACATATATATGCAGGAAAAATTCTACGTGTACAAGTCTTACTGCTGCTTATCATTTCGTGCTTAGTGAAATGTTTTAGCTTGTTGAGGAAAAAGTACGTTCAACAATCATACCAGTGACTTGCGCATGTTGTGTGGAAGGATTGTGCCCCTTGGAGTGTTTTCTACATGGCTTTATTCCTCGTAGGGTCACCCAAGGAGCTCCACACAGATACAAAGCAAAGCATTGCAGAAAACGTCAGTACATCATGGGAAAGAAAATACAAACAAAATACAAGATGTTTAGTGCAAACTTTTTGCGCACATGTAGGTTTGAAAAGCGTATTCTCTGTAGGACTGCTACAATTAGTTTACCATCTTTCTAAAGGGTTTTTAGCTTTTGTGTGATAAACATTGCTTCCATTTTTTAAACAGGCGGTAATATTGTTCTGTGTTTGATATACTGCTATATATTATGAATGTTCCTAATCATCTCTTCAGATGGAGTTTCAACTTGATCTGCTTCAGCTATTAAAATGGGAGATCAAACAGAATTTTGAAGGCCAGGATCACTGTTTTTAAAAATATCCTTGTCCATATGGCATATTCAGATACTATAGTAATGACTGGTGGAGTGATAGATGTTTAAACTGTTAAGCATACTTAGCTAAAACAATATCTTCTGTTGAGAAAAACATTCTTCCTCTAAAACTGTCTTACATTGTGCATTCTACAATGGAATATAATAGAAATTGGAAAAAAGCTATTAAGTCAATCCAGGCCATCATTCCACAGAGGCAGTATTGTTTGCGGCATTGAAATTTTTAGCTCTAATTGGAGCTGGTTTTCAATTTCCCATACAATGGGGTTTCAGCTACATCCCTTGGGAGATTATTTCACAGTACAATAACTCTACTGAGATGTTTTGCTGATATCTGGCCTAAATCTTCCCTCCTAATTTCATCCCATTGTTTGCTGTTATAGCCCTAGGTATCATACTAAACAATTCCCCTTCTTCCTAAGCGGTTAGCTTGTGAAATATTTCTGGACAACTATGTTCACACTTAGTTCAGTTGTTGCTTGGTTAGTGTCTAATCTTAACATTTCTGTATAGATTTATCCTCAGTCCCCTTAAGCTTTCTGTGGTTGATCTTTTTCTTTTCTTTTTTTTTTTTTCTCTTTCCTCCCCACCCCCTACCCCCCTATTTGTGAATAGCACGTTTTTGACAGCTAGTGAGCAATAGCATCATCTGGAGTGCGTTACAGAACCTTACAGATTGGTGCTCTCATACTGCTCATGGAGCTATCCATAGGTGCACCAGCTTTATTTTTTTTTGCCCTGCCACATTGTCGTTTAAGTTGAACTGCAGATATGCTCTTCTTCTAAGTTTCTTTTTCTTAGGCTTACTGCTTTCCAAATCTTTCTTTCCTATTGCAGTTCTGGATTTTTTTCTTATCAGGAAATTCAGGAAATACACACAAATGAACAATTGTTTGTTGAATTTTGTCCCTTTCAACTTTTCTGATGTCTTGCTGTAACACGGCTGAATAAATTAATATTTGTCACTTTACTTTATTCTTCAGTACTGCTAAAATATTGTTTAGGATTCTCACATCAGTTGAGATGATAGTAAATAAAACAGTCATCTTGTGATGTGTCACTAGATGATAGATAAAATGAGTACTACATGGTAATGAAAACTGTCTTGAAAATATCAGTGAGGCTGCTAGTTTTTTATCTTTCCAGATAATCCCCCTCTAGAAAACTGTGACTTTTGGAAGAAGAGGAATACAACTGAGTCTGTGAATGGAATTTATAGAAGTCTCACATCCCTTCTGATTTCATATAAAATGACTCTTTAGGATTTTTTTTTTTGTGAGTCTTGTGGTATTTCTCCACTTGCTGGAGGCACTTGATGATGCAAGAATCTCAGCTTATATTTTTAAAAGAATTGCCCTTTCAGGCTTAATTGACTGCAGAGGAGATTTGAAGATATCACACAGAAAATATGAAAGTTTCCAAAAGCAGAAACAAAAATACACATAAGAGGAACTGAAGCCTTTTTTCCCCTCTTAATTTACTGATATTTAAGCAAGTTTCCAATTACTTAGGTTGACCTATAATTTTTAAATTATTCCATCTGACTTCACAACTACATGAGTCTTTGTGGTTCTTTTTTAGCTTGGCTCAGAAATAAGTAGTTGGATCCAGAGCTTTTATGGTGTGATCCTCTTTAGTCACAAAAAAAGGACCACATTCTTATACTGGAAGTGAAAGTAATCAAACAGGAGACACCGTTTTGTCCCCAACACAGCTTCCAGTCACTTTGATTTCTCAGTCCCAAAGACTTATTTGCCAGGATTCATTCCCAGTCCTTAGTTGAAATCCTCAGGCTCCTTCATTGTATCTTCCTGTAATGTTAATTCTCAACAGCAAGCCTCTTCTTAAGTCAGAAATAGAAAGTGTTTAAAATGATCACCACAATGGGATGACAGGAATATTTTAGGAAGGTTTGTGTCTCAGTGTATCCTATAGCTAATCCACTCCATTCACCCTGTCCCATGAAAAGGTCTCACACATTTTCATTTGTTGACTCAGCTCCCTTCCTCTACCTCCGGGATGAATCCTCTCCTGCCATGACAATTTTCTCTGGCATTGAGATTAGGTTAATAGCAAAACAATTTAGTAGGCTAGAAGAATGTCTTTTCACCTTTATATAACACATTTGAATATATACTCTCTTTTTACAAGATGCTTTATCCTGAGTGGTGAACTAAAATAAAATGTTTTGCATGCATCATAAAGTGAGGTGCTAGATTATAGCATATGATGTTCCTATAATGTACATGTTCCTTCACATACTATTGTGTATTTTGCAGGCAAACTGTAACTTGTATTTGTATGCAGTGCTAACTAGATGACATATTTGTTGTATCGGGAAAAACCTGTGTTGTACTTCTAGAGAAAAGTTCTTATGAACATCTACAGCAGCTTGTGTTATGTATTACAATTTTCTCAGCTACTTTATGGATTTTCTGCAGTGACAGTTTTTAAAGGACAATATCTGGCATGGTAGAGGTAATTCTCTAAGGCTACGATTACCAGATCACTAAATACCCAGAAGCATAAATTATTCTTGGGGCTGTCACCTTCCACTCTTGAAGCTATGGGGCTGTCAGCTAGAGACAGGAAAAAAGACATGTGTTATAGTCATGATCCATTTCAAAAGACACAGGAAACCACACATCAAAACCTGTTTTAAGTGGTGGCATATGAATTGAGATGTCGGTAATGTTGATTATACAGCTTTGAAAGTAACTTCAGAAGTTTCGAGAAGATTCATTATATCATCTGTGAGCTGTAGCAGGGACCGCAGAAATTAGTTTTATTCACCTTACATTTGATCATAGCTGCTCAAAACCACCAACAGCTGCAGCTTCAAAATGAAAAGAATGTGAGCGCATGATGTTGCGCAGGCAGAGAGCAGGTACCTGAATTCTGAACACAGACCTTGCTGGTTACTGGCTGGGTAGAAGTGAAAACTACTGAGAGATTTTGACATCAAAAGCTCTTCATGGTACTTCATTGTCTTGGATTAGTTATCATGATGTAAAAATCTGTATGCATCAAGATAGAGATGACTTTTATTCATGGTAGCCTGTCAAAATCAGCTCTGTACCCCATCAGCTAGGATTTCTTTTTGCTAGTTAAAATCATACAGAATGAATGTTGCAGGATTTTATTATGTAAAACATAGCTGTTTGCTGTAAAGATACGGCTAAAAAGGTTACTTACTGTGGCTTTGGTAATACTTGGTGATTGAGTAGAATTAATGTATTGTGGAGCTACGAATTGCAGTAGTCAACTACTTTTTGTTTCAACTTAAGACAGGTTTGGGTAGCTTTATTCTTGAATAGTTGACTTCTCCATCTATGTATAGTAGCATATACTACAAATCTATCGATTTCTATAGGTAACATTTCTTCTGTGTCAAGGTGCTCTGTTAACAGAAGTGCTCAGCTTTCCCCAATTGCATTATTTGTTTTTATTCATGGTAAGAAGGATAACAGTATGAAATAGTTATCTTTAATATTTGTATCAATAAATCAGGCTTTCAGAGAGGTTTTTGAAACACAGATAGGAGGACAAAGCAATAATAACAATTATAAGAATACCTGTGGGGAAAAAAACAGATGACCAAGAAACAGTAAACTCATAAAGCTACCAGAAGAAAAGCCATTGTGGATACCAAAGTTTATTAATAGGGGGGAAAAAAAAAATGGAATGGCTAAGGAAAACACACAAAAGCATAAATCTAAATCTTAGAAAATAAACACTTTATAAAAGATTAATAGTTACATGAAACAGTATTTGATAATATAGTGAATTGACATGAAATTTGAAATTGCTCTTATTTGAGGAGTCTGTTAATAATACATGTGCCAAATCAAGGATCCCAATATCATGAAGTACTCTAGATTTGGGTTGCTATTGCTGTCAAGGTATAACTGGTGACAGTAAAGCATACGTATTCGCAAATACACTTCTACTATTATAAAAAAAGTTGGAAATAGTCCAACCTTATACATATTTTTCTGTTTTATAACATCATCATAGGATTTGAGAACCTGATCAGACCTGCAAAAGGTGCTGTTCACATGCAGTATGACTGCCTGCCTGGTGCATCCTGGCATTGGTATTTTTTGCTACCCTTGCCTTAAACAGGCCAATCTGTTTTAGTGTTGGGAGGGAGTACTGCTGGTAGTTCCATCAAAACTACATATAAACACTTTTTTTCCATTGTTGTAAAGTTACTTGTGCATTATTGAGATCACCAGAAGTACTTTTGTGTTGTTGGATAAAGTGTATGAGAAGCTGTGAAGAGTGTAATTTGTATTGGCACCTGCAGAAGATTATGTAGGAGTAGTGACAAAACAGATCTTCTGATTAAAACATAGATAGTTACATGATTGTGATAATGGCAGTTACTTATACAGATGGGTAAAGCAGGAAAACAAACCCACAAAATAAAGAAATTAAGCTGTAAATACTGAGGGTGCTATGTATGAAATCCTAATGAATATTCATATAGTAACTAAAGCAACTGCTGGCATTGAGTGCTAATCCTTTTGCAAATAACAATTAGCAGTGAGGTTGTAAAATGGATGTTAATTTGCACACAGTATCAAGAGTTAAGAAATCTCCTGGATAAACAAAGGCTTCCTTAATCTGCAGAAAAATTCTGCACTGTGAATCAGATTGCAAAATAAAGATCTGGATTACATCACAATTTCTAAACAGGTTGCAGAGGCCCAGTCATTCCAGTGCAAAGATGAACAGTCCTCCTAAATATTATCTATACAGAAATCAGCAGCAGAAATACACTGCTACAGGATTCAACTCATTCACTGAATTCAACTGTAATGGACGTAGCATATAGAAAGGGAAATTCAGTTTTCTTTCTTTCTTTCTTTCTCTAGAGGTGTTTGAGAATGACAAATGTGGTATTTTTGTACTAATTCTGGTGTATAAATTACAATTATTAATGTATAGTGCATAGTTTGTACTGTTGCTATTGAAGGTTGAGTATATTTTTAATCAAGGAGAGTTTAACAACAACTAGTACAGGTATGTGATGTGCTGTATTGCTTTGTGTATTGAGATTTGAAAGCATTGTTTCTATGATGCATGCCCAAAGTATTTTGAATCAAATAATTTATGGCTTTCATAACATAAGAATGCAGAGACTATGCATGTATGGCTGCTATCTATATGAGTTTATACTGGCTGAGAATGTGGACCAGATTTACAGAGCTACATAGATATGTTAACAGTTGAATTGGTATTTAATATGTTCTTGTACAGGCATTTAAGTAAAAATTATCTGCCTGACTTCAACTAAAATTCAATAGATATTCCAGATTTTGATTAATTCATTCCTTTTAAAACACTTACTATCTATCCACATATGCCCCTAAATACTTTTAAGAAGTCATACTCATGACAGTGAATATTATTTATTTATGGAGCTGATGTGGAAAATGAAGGTAAAGCACAATGTAATGTATTACATTATGAAGATACACTTTTAAGCTGACAGTTGTAGATGAAACATGTCCTTTGGAGCAAGACTAAATGTGAAGAAGATAAAATGGACCCCAAAGGACACTTGGTGTCCTATGTCAAACTGTTGCCAAAAGAGGGAGATAAAGAAAAGAGTGTAAGACAGACAGCAACTGTAAAGTGCTGTGTTTTGTTTTGAATAATTACCATCTAATTAGCAGTTTAGTGGGCTCATCTGAATCATCATGCTTAATAGCCACTGAGGGATGAGATCTCTTTTCCATAAATTTATCTAAACCTTTTTTGAGCCCCCTTCAATAATATCACTGTAGTAATATGGCTGTCTCCCACTGATTTCCATATGCATACAGTCTGTTAGCAATACAGTAGGCCCAGCAGTGTCTAGTACTGGTATTTCAAGTATTTGAATGTATTTGGTTTTATTTTTTTCCCTTTGTTTTCCACTGGCTTTTTTTTTTGTGCATAAATGAGTCAAACCAGTTGATAGCTTTAAAACACTGAGGAATCAGTATATTCATGGTATTTTAGTGATTCGCTAGAGTGTGGGTGTGCCACAAGGAAAGAAAAAAATCATGTTGTCCTCAGAGAAACATCTATACAAGCACTTATTAATTCTATCATCTTCCCTTAATTTTTTTCCCCCAGAATGCATTTAAGGCATTTCTCTCGCCCCTGTGAATTTAGTCTAATTATCTGCTAATGGTTAAACTGGTGGTTCAATACATGTGTTCTGACATGCTGCAGACTATTTTTTAGCAGCATGGAATCAGTATAATAACAAATTTTGACAACAAAATATAAACATTCTGAGAAAGTATTTGTCCATGAAAATGAAGTTTTGAGGCAACTGAAACTTATCACTTTGAAACTGGCTAAGTTTTGCAATAACATATTGCCAAAAAAAAGAGGGAAAGATAAAACTGAAACAGTTCTGAGTGATTTTCCCCCCCCCCCCCAAACACTTGCAGAATGTATTACTAGGTACTTAGGTACCATTTGTAAAAATGGAGAACGAAGATATAATATCCTCATATCTGACATCAGGAAAGTTGCCTGATATTAAAAGAGCCAGTTTTGTACCTGCTATCCACACAATTAGGGCCTCAGAGTAGCATTTATCCTCCCAGTTTGAGCTGTGATTTTTGGAACTGTTGTCAGACTATGAATCAATTTTAACTATATCTTCTGGCATTAAATCAGCATAAAACATGCACATTATGTGTTATTTTAGTTTGATCCATTAGTAGTCATACTACCTTACTTCCTGGATGAAAGAATTTTTGACAACTGATAGCAAATTATCTTGTCTTCACCAATGAATTTTAAAAAAATAAAAAAACAGTGAATATTTTAAACAGAAACACATATGCAAAAATAGCTAGAAATGTTCATGTTCAGTCAAAAACTGTCCCTATTTCAAGTGGTTCCTGATTAATTGGAATGCAAGTCTCTAATTAGCTGAGTACTACAGATGGGGTGCTTACAGCAATATCCTTTTTAAAATCAGAAATTAAGATTTCAGATGTGTGTTTGACAAATTTTATTGTAAAATTTATTATTGTGTTTTTCTTAAATTTAAAGGTTGAGCAAAAAAGGATATCTAAACCCAGATGTTTCTTTAAAAGATAAATTGATTTGTTGCACTATAGTTAAGTTAAATGCAATATTCATTCTCTGCAGATACTGAATAAAATTTGTGATTTCATTTTCCAGTCTGTGCAGAAAGTTGGGCACTTTGGAAATTCTTTAAAGCAGTCCTCTGACTGAAGGAGGATTCAAAGTAAGCCTCAAGTCTTACTTGCAACACCACATATAAAGGAACGGAACCTCAAGGAACGGTGTTTGCTAACTTTATTTCTAGGTATTGTTAACATAACTCCTCCTGCAGTAGTGGCTTGTATTAAATTTAATTGATTTTATTTCATTTGAATCAAGGACAATAGCAAGCACTATTCAGCCATTTCCATGTAAAAAATAAAAAGCTGAAAAGTTTTGGAATACCAGTAAAAAATTATTTCTTTAAATTATGAAAGTGACATTTTAGTCCTTCTGTTTGCCCAGAGCTTAATCCAAATTCCTTAAAAAAATCCCTAAAATTTTGCAAGGCACGTCACAAACATGGTTCGACGTTAAAGTGAATTTTTACCAGGTAATGGGTGTGGAGCTACCCTAGTGGAAATTATACGCTTTACATCTCAATTTGGGGAAACACTGCTGTGCTTTAATGCTACCTGTGTAAATCAAAGTTGGGGGGAAATGTTTTGACTGACATCTTGAAATAGAAGTCACACTTATACTGTCTTTATGACATGAATTTATGACAATTTGTGTTATAGGCTTCAACTCAGCAATGTTACAAAAATTGTCCTTTCATCTTATCCAGATGAAGAGTAAAATTGCCTAGATGTATTTAAATGAAAAAGAATTAAATTGCTTCAAGAAAATTAATTTCAAGATAGGAGTAAGATCTTTGAGTTAAATTTGCTCTGTGCTGTCAATAGGTTTGAAGTACTGTAGAGACATGAAGTAAGAAATTCAGTATTTCAAGAACTAATATAAGGAAAACTAAGCAGATATGGAAATCAACTTTCAATCAGAAATTTTATTTGCTGAGACGTATCACCTTATGCAGACACAGAGGAAAAGATTGCTCTTGTTAAAATAAGATGTTTATAAAGTACTTATTGGACACAACATAATATATCTGACAACTTTCAGAAAGAATACAAATGTGAAATATAATGTTCAGATAAGCATACATTCATGGATAGGATGCTGCCCCTTTTCACTGCAATGCCAAGGACATGTTTAATTCAGGTTTGTGATAAGCACAGCTAAAGCACTATTAAATTATTAGTTAAAATGGGATGGAAATTAATTGACAAAGTGGAAGTGGAAAAAGCAGATGTAAAAAATAATCAGTATGTCGTTACTTCCCAGGGTAATTTCAGGACATCTAGAAATAGCCAAGCGTGATATTGTTTATCATGCCCATTCATGAAAATACATAAAGTATTGCTATGCTTTTCTCAGCTGGTTCTTTTGTGCCACTTACAAGCATTGAAGTAACTACATAGAACAAGTGAAAGCAAGAACAAACAGCAATTCTTCCCTTTATACAAAATATATATTTATATACTGTGTGACATACTGTTGGACAACATCAGTTAAAAATACAAAGAAAGAGTGCAGCTCAAATTGAGCCTTGGAGTAGGAAGAAACAGCTGATAGTGCTCTACTTCTGTGTGCAAAGAATAGAGAAATTTTCTCAGGTAACGTTGTGGATGCCGCTTAGGCTGCGGCACTAAAGAGCTAAACCTGCTAATGAGAGGAAATGAGAGAGTCTGTGAAAAGGATGGGACAAAGAGCTTTAGCAGTAGGAGCTAGACTGCTGTTCTGTCTGACAGTTCAGATGACTCCTGGGTATATGTTTTATGTATGTCTTAGTTATAAATAGCACAAGAACTTTACTGGGACGCAGCATGGCTATGCCATGATGAGGAGCTTGATTTGCAGAAGCCCCGAAGCGTAGCAAGTGCAGGAGTGCTGAAGGAACTGTTGTTCTGTAGATGGATGTTATTCAGTTGTATTGGTTACAGCATAAGCATTTCAGACTTAGAAGATGACATCTATTTTTTCAACATGTTTTTTATTTTAGAGGGAAAAATGTGTAAAGTTCAGGTTCACATCTTGTATGTTTTGCCCACTTTGGAGGTCCACTTACATCACAGTGATGGGAGCTCGCGGCAAGGTATCTGTTGCCAGACATAGTCCATACAATATTTCAGTTCTGCAACATCATGTGGGAACATAATTGTTCTTTTTAAAGACTTGTATAAAGTGAAAATCCTGTCCACCTTGCCAAGACAAATTCTGGAACAGGATCTCTGGCTATTTTGTCTCACCTCACTTTTGATGTTTACTGCATCTGATATCTATGTCTGAGCTACTCGCCTCAACCTCCCTTTGAAGATAAGGAAAAGAAAAAACATTCTTAAGGTACAGCTAATTCAAGTGTTAATTTCTTTCTGCTGTCTATGAATGGAACTTAAGATGACTAGCTGAGAAGGAGGTGCTCTTTTTTTAAATGTAGAATTTTTTTTTTTTTAAACTGTAGATGTACACAGTTGGCCATATGAATCTCAAAGTGCAAGATAAGAGTTTTTTTGTTTTTTTTTTTTTAATTTTGGAGAGGAAATTTTAACCTTCAGTAATGTTAACACATATTAATCCAACTCTGATACTCTTAATAACTGATGAATTATTCATTCATTCATTCATTGGATAAGTTGTTTCAGAGAATTCTATCACTACTGAATTAGGTAACTGAGTATTTCCTGTTGGTTTTTCATACCTACACTTTTGCACAAATAAGTCAGAAGAATAGACCATTCAGTGCTGATAGTATCTTTGTTAATATCTTGATGTAAGCGATACATTAACTTAGGCACTAGAAATACCTTGTGTTTTGTAATTGGTCTGTTAAAACAAAAAAACCCCCCCAAAATATGAAGCGCTCTAATTTAATAGGTCCTTATCCACAGTATTCCCACACTTAAGAAATTTAAGCATTGGTCTGTGAAGATCTATGCTCAATAACGTGCCAAGTGACATAAAGCTGGTTCTTCTCCTGCCACAGAGAGAAAACAAACTGTTTGATATGTAGCTCTCATCTAATATGTGCAATGCACAACTCTGAGCCACATAGTTTGGTAATGATTTATGATTTAAAGGATATATACTGAAGGTAGCTTAGAAAGGACTTCTGCTGAGCCAACATCTGCTTTTCAAAAATAAATGTGGAACACAGTTTCTTGTTAGTGTATGTCAAAGTGCTAGTAGTGTAGTAGGGCTATTCTGTTTATATGGATTGCAATCCAAACCTGATGTGAACTGAATTTACGTTTTTAAAATATAAACATGAACTGAAACATAATTTAATGACAATGGAGAATGTGATTAATTGTATTCACTTCTAAGGAGTGAGTCACTCAGAGCAGAGGCCTTGAACAACTTAATAGTAACCTTCAACAACAGCAGTAAGAAAATGTAGCTGCAGGAACTTTCCATGACATGTTAACCATACGTTGAGCTACAGATGCAATTTGTAAAAATGTTGGAGCACAAAAGATGACAGTGGAATGCAGATGTGGAGAGTGTTTCCAAACCCAGAGGGTTTCATAAGCAATGTATGGTAAAGATGCAAGACATTTTTTCTAAGCAAATACATGAAAAGTGTTCTATTTTTTTTCTTTTTAGGCTTTTTTATAGAAAAGTTGGAATTTCGAAACTTCCCATAGTTATAATTTAGCATGTCTGTCATTTGATGTTTTCAAAGCACTTTCTCAGAATGACATATATCATTAGGACTTAGGTCTACTAATTCTTAATTACACATGTGAATGAAAATTTGGTTACTTTATAATGTGTTCTGAAGAGTCCTGTGGATATAGAAATATCTGTATAAATACAGAATGTAGAATATTCTTAGAAAAGAAACTGTAGTTCTAGTTATGTCTTGCATTTCCCAAAGGATCTTGGGCTGTAATTTAATGGTTCCAGACTTTTGTCTTTTTTGACTGTAGGAATCTCTCTTATGGAGACCTTCACATACTTGCCTCTATATATCATGAAATATTCAGCATAAGAGAGACATCCATTTAGGACCTTTTTTCTTCCCAAGTTTTGTCCTCTGTGTTCCTTACTCTGGAAAGTCAAGGCTGGCAGGACTTCTCACAACCTCTGCAGCAACAGGTTAAGTGTTTTCTTTTAGCTCCTGGATGCAATCATGGTTGAATCATGGATCAGTTACCTTGAACAGCTACTTGTTTGTTATTGATTCTAGAAACAAGATTTCCCAGCCACTCTCTTCCGTCATACTAATGATCTATTCCCATATCATATGCCTATTAGTTATTTTGTGTTTGGGACTGCCATAGCTAGGCCAGTTCTCTTTAGCATTAATCAATCCATTTGTTCATTGTACATGACCATCAAAATTGCAATGCTGTAAATTGGATTGAAAACGGGTTTCTTAGACTGGGTCAAAAGTGAAACAAAGACTTCTGGATAGATGTAACATGATGATAATGTTCCACAAAATAAAGGAAGTCATAAATTTATTACTATTATTTATAAGTTTTCAAAAAGAGCTTGGAGCTTTCTAAAAGAGACATGTAGTTCAGCACAGCTGATTGGGTGTGGCAGTGCTCATTGATGTAAGGCAGAAAATTCCTTCACGACGCAAATTACTGTGTGGTATTTTATTGCTTGAATCATTGAGTTAGCCAGGCATAGAATTATGGTGTTACCTTTTCTTAAAAATTGTCGTACTGGAATTAGTACCTGTTACTTCTGTCTCCCTGTAGTTTAGCTCTGAATGTCTATGCACCCTTTGAAGTCTTCTCTATTTCAGTGGAATTTTACATGCCAAAGGTATAAATTTGAAATTGGGTTACAAGATTGCCAGAGCTGCCAGAAGAAGAGATTTTTCTCAACTCTTTTTGTTCTCCCCTGTGTATACTGAATTAGTATTGCAGCAAACATATATAAATATGTATGAGGCAATACCCGCCTCTGAAAAAATCTGGCAAGTGAGGGCTAATGGTTTTAGCGAGTTCAGGGGGAGTTCCAGTTGGGAATTCATATGCTGATTGCTTTCCACAGAAACTGTGGTCCACAGAGCAAAATATTTTGCAAAACATCTGTGTTCCTGGCTAAGGCAGGTCCCTCTGGAGGGAGAGGGAAATTGCGTCTGCCTGGGCATCTCTCAGAGGAAACAAAGTCCTGGGAAATGGAGGGCACTCGGCGGAGCTGGTTGTTACTCAGACAGTGCTTGTGCTCACTGGGTGCAAGGACCCAGTAACAGGGATACAGTGGGCAGGTGACAATTATGAATAAACCCTTCTCATTTCTGCTCTGCATTCCCCAGCCTCTCTGAGCTTTCTCTGATTTAAATTATTTCTCTACTTTTTTTTCTAACCAAACCTGGCTCTTCTGCATTTGAGTCTTTCTTGGGTGTCTTGCTATGTGGAAAAGCTCTAGGTAGATCCCTGCAAAGTGGGATGAATTGGGAGAGGAACTGTGAGAACATGTTTTAAAGCTAACTGGTGATTTTTAGACTCATAGCTCTGAGCTATAGTGAAGTTGGGTCTCTTCCTCTGAAGTGATCACAGCGTAAACTGAGACACTGAGAACTTCAAGCAGACCTAAGCCAGTGGAACTTCTGGATGCTTTTAACACATTAAGGGTGGGAACTGATCGAGATGACTCAGAGAAGACTTCAGTTATATTTTAAATGAATGAAAGGCATCTGCAAAAGAAGTAGTGAATATTTCTTATCACAATCATAATGACAAAAGAAAAGAAGAAATGATCTTTAAACCGTTATGAAAGCAATTTAGAAAGTGTAGAAGTCTATTTCCCTGAAAGTGCAACAGTTTAATGCCTATGTTTATTTTTTAAATTGGCTTATTAATAAAGAACTGGAAACTGTTGCAACTGTGCAATATCCCCTGAAACGTGATTTAGATTAATTCCATGATTTAAAGAGCAGAGTTTTACTTTTATCTGCTTGTAAATTGGCAACAGGAAAGTGTTGGCGTTTTATGCTATTTCATCTTTTGGATATCTCTGTTAAACTTATAGGTCTGTTTAGTTTTGAATGAATTGCATACATAAATTTGTTTTTTTTAAAGATTAGGTTAGATTCTTAAACATTTTGGATTATTATGTTTACACTCTTTGTGATCAATTTTGTATTTCTTTAAGTCTCAACAATCCTCAATAATTCTGTTTCCCCAAGGAGATTTTCTTTTACAGGTCTGTGTGGATGGGGAGAGTGATGAATTGCTATTCCTTGTCTCTTTTCCATAAATAGCTATATTTCATATTTAAATTGCACATGCAGTAATAACATTGTGAAAGATCAGCATATTTCAATACTGGTTTTAAAAGACTGTATATCCATTCCTGAAGCAATATATATCAGTAATATTTAGTAATACAGCAGAATTCCATATCTATGACTTTGACAGGGACAACTCCGGTGGTATCCATTCTAAATTATTAGCTATGAACCAGCTCAATACTTTTGCTTTGTGGTTTACTTATGATTTTGTGCTTAAATCTATTTTATGAACCTGCTTAGAAGAAAACAGAGACATTTTTACTTGGAAACCTTGCACTAGAGTTGAAGAGCATGCAAGAGCAAACAGAATTTTGTATTTCTTCTTCTTCTATCATCACTTATTAGAATAAAGTGATTCTTCTCCATTGTTGCATGACCTTATTTTTTTATGAAGAGTCTGTTTCTCCTGAGTAGAATGAAACATCTCTGCTGAGGAGAAGGAACCTCAGATTGCAATTAAAATAATAGCAATCTTCCAACTGAAACATCTAATAACTTTTTTTTTTTTTTTTAAATGCTACATTTAATGTTCCAGAACAGGAAGTCATACAACATAACCAAGTTCAACAAACATTACAGAAAGCATGCTGTTTGTTATTATTAGCATCACATCACCATATGACAGTGACAGGTGGTGATCCACAAATGCCATCACAGTCATCAGAAGCAATGTGGGGAAATGAAAGGCTTCAAAAAGTGCAATTTTATAGCAGTATAAACCAATTCAGACCTGTTATTTTTAGATAATTCTAAGATAAATTTCAAAGTTAATATTTATGGTGTCTAAAAACATGGCGTTTGGGTTATTGGCTATGTAGGATGCTGCATCCTGTATTTATATCGATTTGCAAGAGCACTGGTGCTACAAGCAGACCTAGCAGTCACATATTCTAGAGTTTCCTAAAATAACCCTGTGTCCTACCTTTTCAAGAGATGGGAGGGAAAAAAATTATATAAGAGGGTCTCAATTAGAAAATGTAAAATTATGTTTTAAATAGAATTGTTTCAGAATTTCCCATTAGTTTTACTATTTTTGTTGAGCTGTAGATAACTATTTTAATTAACTTCACTTTCAATATAAAAATACCTATTGCCTTTATTATTTGATCTATGAAAATATTCATATTGTTTACTTCTAAAATATAGTGTTGTGAATGCGGTGATAATAAACACGAAGAAAAATTTTGAACTCCTGTGTATCATGCATATACAAAATGAGTAGTTAGAATTTGCCAGTTATGAACTACTGAGAAGGAAAGAGTTCTAGATTTGTCTGTCAGTCAATTTGTGCTAGGAACATGCTTTTCCTTCTGGGATGTCTCAAATAGGAAGATGGTTAATATCAAATTTTGCCCAGTTCCCTTCATACTTTTTTTTCTTTTTTTTTTGTGTTGTGTTGTTTTGTTTAGTTTAATTTGGGGCATGCTAGAGGTACTTTAAACTAAAGAACATATAATAGAGATAGGATTAAGGCAGTGCTTTTATCCACCAATGGTGGATGTGAATATGTTGGGAAAAGAAGAAGCGAGAACAGAAGGTGCTGTTTTGGTCATTGTGGTGTACCCTTCTGTGTGACATTTAGTGCTCAGCTCCATCACTTAGCTAGAGGTTGCATTAAATCCTGAACTGGAAAAAATAGAGCTTGAAGTACTATGTAAAGGTCACACAATTTGTGATTGTGAATAACTGGATAGCTCTTGATTGCTCATGAAGATACTGGCATATCCTGGAAATTGATGATCTTATAAAAAGTTATATTTTAGAAATTCAGGGATCAAAATATATCTATGTAAGCAATCAGATATCACAGAGAGCTATCTGAAAACAAAACAATGTCTGAGAACTAATTGTCCTTTCTAGTTAACAAATAATTACAGATGTGAAATATTTCTGCAGCTTGTGGTGTTCATTCATGAATGATTCATGAAACCCTATAAGCTGAAATGTGCTGAGATTTTAGGCTTGGTGAATGCTTGAATGCTGTAAACAGACCAATTTATTTGCATTTGTCTTTTTTTTTTTTTTTTTTACATGCAATAGCATCTTACTGTAAGAAACTGTTGAATGTGTTAGATATAATTTATATCCATTATGTGGGTTTGGGGTGTTTTACTTTTTTTGAAACAAGTAGCAAATCTATACTCTCCTTGGTTTATAAATACAACTTGCCTGTTGTGAATTAATGTTATGTAGATTAATGCATAATTGAAATGAAAGAATAAAGGTAATGCAGATTGAAGTGCACTGTATGTGTGTATTTACTTGTCTAAGTCTTTTGCAGGAAGATTAGACAGAAATACAAAGAAGTTGCATACTATTATAATGAGTTCTCTTTTTCATTAAAAAGGGTTGTTCAATTATCATATATGAATACCCTGAACTGATTTGCCATATAGTTTTGTGAAACTTCCGGACAAAATCTGGGCATCATTCTAAGAGTAACTCTACTGTTTAAAAGCATTCTTGGTGAGAGTGTTACTTAGAGGATGTAAAGTTGTAGACATTTAGTTCTTAGAGTCCTTAAAGCAGATGTTTTAAGTGTTTGCTACTCTAAACCAACTTGAGGGACATAAGAATTTTTTCTTCCTATGCCTTTTTTTTTTGCCTGTTTTGAATTCTTACTGTATCTATCTTTAAGCATATATCTTTATTTTCCTTCATTACCTTTAGAGGTGATTTACTGGCTGGCTTTTAAGGTTTTTTAACTCTAGTAACATTTTCCATTCATTGATGCTGTTGAGAAGTAGACTATGACAACCAGTCTGATTTTCTCTTAAAACATGTCTCCACAAAGGTGCATGAGTCTGTCCTCAGTCTAGAGTTTTGTTGTAGCACATGAACTTTGTTCACTTTGTCTCATCAGTGACTGTGTAGTCTGATAATGCTGCTGACACTAGGTAAGCAAACTTTCATTCTGTTCAAGGCAGTCATAAATTCACTCTTTAAAAATGTCCTTGTCTGATGCATAGACAAGTCATAAGTTCTGAAGTAAAAGCTTTATAGAAAGAGCACTAAGCATAGAATGAGATCTGTTTTTAGGAGAACAAAGCTTGCAAGGACAGTATTGTCATTAGTTTTGAGGTCAGATAGAAGTATTGTTTACTTGTTTTATGCATGACAGTATTTCTTAGAACAGGAACACTTTTACTTGTACCATGTAATTTTGGCAGTATCAGCAAGCAAAGAACAGTTTCTCAATCACTTCAAGAAGATGCATTCCACTTCATGATTATGATATTACTTGCAATGAGTGGTAGTTTTGTTGGGCCACTAACACATGCAGTGAGCCATATATGTGACATTTATGTGACTTGAGCGCACAAGTGTGTGCATGCTCCACAACTTTCACCTCCACCTGCTAGGGCTCACCTACTGGAATATCTCTTTTAACCTCCCTAGAAAAGAAAATATCTCTCATTTTGCTTTTGAAAATCTCTTGTAATCTTGTGTGTGTTTTGCCATCACAGTATAATAATTTTCTTCTATTTACAGCTGTGCCTAGCAATGCTTGTACTATATGTGCTATAACCACATTTCAATGTATTTCTTTGCCTTTGGCTTAATTCCAACATTTACCTTGCTCAGGTAATCCATAAGCCCCTCTCCACTTCAGTTATAAAGGCAGTTGTATAGTGGTATGGCAGAAAGGCAGTACTACTTAAATACCTTTTTTTTTTTTTTTTTTTAAATCTTAATGAAAAAATATGCTCTATAGTTTGAGTCATTTTATGACAGTAGTTTATCATAAAGATCCATTAGTGTATTTCCTTTAATATTATTATGTGTGTACAAACTGTGGCTTTTATTCTCCATAGAAACAATGTCTGGGTAGTGTGTGTAGAATAATATCTTAATCAAACAACAAGTGCTGGGTGTGTAGTGCAGTCCATAATATACAACCAAAGTGTGCATATTGTCTTGCATTATACTACTGTTGGCTAATTTGAGTTGGGACCTCTAGGGGCAAGGATGGCATATGCTTTATCACTGCTGAGCTGAACATCTTGGTTTCCAAGAAGCAACAGTTTTACAGTATTTTTCACGCGCTGATCTTTGTAATTTAAGGAGAAGGACAAAAATATATATTTTCTTAAATCTCTACATGTGCAGTTCCAAATGCATGTTTAGTAACAAGAGAGAAATGTGGTTGAGGTCATTTAGCAGTGTCCTGGAGTTTGTTTACTTAAGCCATATAAGCACCGCTGACCTGAGCATCACTGGGCTGTGGCTGGATCGAGATGGCTCTTATTACTGTTCCTATTAAAATACAGAAGTAGCAATTATAATGAATAATTTAAGTACTTTTGCACCCTATTAGACTATGACATGTAGCTGTAATTTCAATAATAAAGTATTTAATATTGGTACTTGCAGATCAACTAATATTTTCTCACAATGCGTATCTATTATTGTATTTGGTTGGTAAGATTCTTTGAAGCTTCCTCTGATGTAAAGGGGAGTGAATTTGGAACCATCCTCGGTGTTTCTGATCACCTTCAGGATTGTGACGTGTTAGCAGATTTACTATCAACATATAAAAACTAATGAACCACTTTAAGCCATGTCATAAAACTGGAATTCTTTTGTACTTAATTAGATGGCCTGAAAAAGAGGAAATTGGACCAAAAAACTATAAAATTAGCTTCATCAAAACAAATTGGAAACAGATGAGCAACCCACAGTAACTCTACAATAATAATGCTGCAATCCTTACAACACTATGTCTTGGTTCATTTGGATTGCTTATTCAAGACCCTGTTTAAGTCTTTCCCCACTTTGTTCATTTATATATTATAGATGGAGCTGCTGGTGATGCTTATGGTCAAGATAGCGTCATGCTCATAGCCTTGTCTGGCTGTAATTTTTTGGGCAGATATTTTTTTTCCCCTTTTCCAAGATGTTTTCTTAGGGATAACATAGAAATTTCTGGATAAAATGACTCAAATATTTTTGAGATTAAGTCTGAGCAAACCCGTTCTTTTGTACATATTTAAAAAAATCATTTGTAACAAGTCATGTAGAAATTTGGTACATTCATAATTTGGAGCAGGGATTGAAATTTGGCAGGGAATCAAGAATGTGACATTTTCTGAAAATAACCCGAGTTTAACCAACTTGTAAGGCTTCAAAAAATTGCAGTTTGCACATGTGCAGTAAAGGTGTGTTAGTTTGGCAGCTTAAATCTTTTAAGTCTTTTCATCTGTACTGGGCATGTTCAAGGCCGGAGTTGCAGAACAAGAGCAGGAGTTTCCCTCAATCAGTCCCAGATGGTGGAACTGAGGATGAGGAGATGTCTGCTGTCCATGTTCCTGCTACCAGTGCCTTAGCATCACAAGGGTGCCATGATGCTGTCTAACTTGAAGCAGATGACTCGGGAACATAGAATTTGGCAATTTCTAGCTTGAAGTAGATGCCTGTCAAAGCTTACAAAATAAACCTAACTAAAAAAATTTGAAAATCCATTCTATAGTATATTTTTGATAGCTCACAAAATGCTATTAACAAGGAAATTACAAATTTGTGTTATTAGTACTTCCTAATTGTGTTGTTTGTGGTTGAGAGATCTGATTTGCAAAGTTCTAAGCATTCCTAGTAGCAACAGAAGCAATGGAAACTGTGTTGAATGTTCAATATAGTGTTTTATATAATAAGAGTTACTCTGAAAAATCCAATAGGAGGCATTTAAATTGGATCCACAAATTAAAAGGCACTTCTCATCATAACTTCTGCAGTTGTCAGCTCCCCATTTACAAAATGGCTCTACTATCCCCTTACCTCCTAGTAGCTGTGAAACTACATCAGTGTTTGTGAAAAGTATCTTATAAAATCCCATGAGGAAATGAATAATTTTATCATCGAAGTTTGAATAGTGTTTAGTAAGTAGATTATGGAGCTGTTTAGTAGTAAAAAAAAATACTGAAAATACTTAATGGTCTCTTGCTTAATGAGAACAATCCATCTGTAAATGGAATTAGCCAATGATTCAGTGGGAAAATGTGGTCACAACAATATTACAGTACATAAACACAAACAGGTTTTATGCTGGGGCTAACTAGCTTTTACATGATTGACGTTTGCCACTTCAGCATTCTTCTAGCATTGTTTTTGGGTGTACATTGATTTTGTACAAGGGCTTGTTCTTGCATATTTATGGAGATATACTTGCATATTTGTAAATTTGAGTATTCACTTGAGGAGACTTATGTATATAAATAGTTTGAAAGGCATTGTCCACTAGCAATTTGTTAAAAAGTAATCTACTCTAATTTAATCTCTTAGGAGCTCTGCAAGGAATATTTTTAGAGATGAATATTATTTGTAGTTCAAGAAATTTAATGATTAAGCCTCTTAACATTCTGAACTTGTGTTTTCACTCAGTTTTTTTAGACAGTGCTAATAATTCCTGACTTCAGTTCTTGATCTTACTGTCACCAGGACCCTTAGACACATTCCAAAGAACAAAAATGTTTTTTGGAAGCCTTCTTATTTTCTGCCTTAGCAAATGTAATGGACAGATGATGACATCCTGTAAATATGTTTCGAGCTCTCTTGGTGGCCCAAAGCAGATCTGTCCTCCTGCCAATGTCCTCTGCATACTGATACCTCTGTTGGTAAAGAACTAATTTAAGCAGCTTATTATCCTCTTAGCCGCTTTTATGGAGGCCATACATATGTATTATTTTCAGAGAAGGGGATATGGCAAAATTATTGCAGGGCTCTTGGGACCCCCATCTGCTAGAATGCCCCTGATCCCCCCTCCATAAAAATATCACTAGTGTTCAAGTCAGGCACCTCTGTGTGTTTATTACCTTACCAGAATCTTGGAAATTTCTTTTGCTTCTAGTAGAAAAATCACAATAGGAAAGATAATAGGACAAGTCATAAATGGAAAAGCAATTATGAGATAAATTTTAGATTAGAATCATTAATGAAACACAAATGTTATTTTCCAAAAGTTTTGATTTCTTCCCTCAGAGGAACTCAGTTTTAATTTTCTCCTATTTTCTTCTAGACTTTGTTTTTCTTAGACAATAAACTGAGTATCTAGGGGAGTTTCCCTTTTTTCTTCTTTTCCATTTTAACTTTTCTGAATATCAACGGTTCAGAAATGTTAGCGATTAAATGTGAAAGATTGATGCTTTTAGACTCCTCCTTCTCTTTGGTTTAGAAGGTTTTGAAAAATAAGTGTGAAAAATGAAAAAGGAAATTAATTAAGGTGAAAAACAGTGAATGATCTCCAGCAGATATCACATTTGGTGGCTAAAGAATAAGAAAGCAGGGCCAAATAATTTGAAATGCTCCTTTTAAAGAATATTGCTGGACTTTGAACAAATGAAAGTATTTACACTGAAACAAAGCAAATAGTGAACAAAGAATAAAAAATAATGAGATGTACTTGAAAACTTTTCCCTGTGTATTTTTAGTGATATCCAGTTGAGGTTTTTTTTGAAGGAGTAAAAAAATATTAAATCATACAAGATAAAAATTGTGCATTCTTTTCAGCATTTCTAGAACCAAAAAGTACAACCTCTGCATTAGTATAGATCTACTAGAATTTCTGTAAACCCAAATATTTTTGGGTAGGTGCTAAGTGATGCAAATAAAAATGTTCTGGCCAGTATATTTATAACCTGCTAATTTTTCCTGTGCAGGCGTATTTCAAGGGAAGCATGGTCATGACGACATTCATCCTTCTTATGCTGCTAGAATTAAACCTGTCCATAAAATAGATGGGAGAGCACACTGAACCATTTCAAAGGATGGCAAAGTTCCCATGATAAATTAATACCCAAGTCAAACTGCCTGCCTTTAAGGACTCTACACTCCGTGACTCCTGTTCACTATCCATTAGATATATATGATGTCTTTAAATGCCCCAATATAGATATAAACACATTCAGCTGAAATTTATTCTCTTTAATATTTGTCTACATCTAGATATTTGTACTGTTACATCCTTCTTTCATATGAAAGTTTTATATTGTAGTTGTGACGAAATGCCCACTATCATCACACTTATATCAATCCCTTCAAGCTACAATATTTTATTTCTTACCATCTCTGTCACATGGAGCAGTTTCTCATAATTGCAACCTAAATGTTTAATGTAACAGAAGTAGGGATGAATGGGAAAAGATCTAAGTGCGGAGTGTAAATTAGCTTGAAAAAAGGTAGCAATGGTTCTTGCTATGGTCTTTGAATTGTGTAGTCTTGATCATACAGATAAAATTTTGGGAACACAATGAATTAAGTTTTGTCCTCAGTTTCCATCTTCCCTGCACGATATTGGGGTTTTTTTGTTTGTTTGTTTGTTTGTTTTTTAAGAATAAGAATGCTATCCATGTAGAAGTCAGAAAAGAGGACAACCTGTAAAAGGCTCAACCCTACTAAGCGGTTTAAAGTGATACAGTTTTTGTTTAATTATTATTAAGAAATCCCTTTCTTGCAGGTCAATAATTACTTCCAAGTTGCTTGTTTATATTTTCATACAACTATCTCCTTTCTAAATTCAGTAATTTTCTGCACAATAAGGTATGATTATAAGAAAATTGAAACACTTGCTTTTGGTTTTTGTTTGTAATGTCACTTACGTGTCATAACCCTATGATTTATTGTACATCATGCATTCATAATAGAAATGGCTTTATTACAGTGATGGTAAACCAGTTTATAATCAACAGTTTCATTTTTTCAATTTAAAAATGCAGGTTTTAGAGACTCCATTTAAGAAGATGGATACTGCAATGCAGTTCAATTATGGATTTTGCCTTTACTGGTGAGTGAAAACCACATTCCTTATGTGCGTAAGACAGCCTGCTTATAAATTCTCATGCTGGTAACTAAGATACAGTGCTATGATGTGTACATTGCTCTGAAATCATTCATTTATTATGATTGCATAGATGTCCATGTAAACATGCACATGAGAACAATTTGGAAGACTTTTTTGTTTATCTAGTTTCTCATCTGTTATTTTGTATTTCTTTTGCCTTTATTCTGTCAGTATCTTGTGACTGTGTTATTCCTCTGATTTTGGTGAAAAACCTTCTGTTGTTATCACTATGGCTCAGGAATACCATATGACCATAATTTTCTGGCTCTTTGCCACAGACCATAACACATATTTGTTCAATATACTAGCAGAACTGAAGTGCTGGTTTGAGAATGAATAGAAATACTTCGTAAATAATTGTGGTGTTCTGTTTTGTTTTGTTTTACTATTATCTTACCTTTCCTCAACTTGTGCCAATTCTGGTTATCCTTAGCTTATAAATTAGGGTGTCTTGCAATTAAACAATTTATTTTTTAAGAAAAAGATTTCAGGTCATTTAAGCTATTTCACAGTGGAATCATAGTAAGTTGTATAAACAGAGTAACTAGATTTTTAGATCTATCTGTGTTATTAAAAGAACAAAAGTTAAAACGTACATGTATGTGAAAATGATTTCTAATTTTTTGGAAAATACAGAATAGTTTTATAGATGCATCTGAAACATCATGAAGATCACTTTAAATTTAATAAAACTATTTTTAAAAATTACTTCCTCCTCTCTTGTAATAATAATCTTGGAGAGCATGTGCTGGTAAGACTGGGACCTGTAATGATGACACAAACCAAGACTACTCATATGGGTGTACACAGTGAAGAAACTTCCATCGACAGCAATTGAATACATTAATAGTGGTGACTACTTTGAAATGTTCACTTTTTCCTACTTGTGTTTGATAGCCAAGGTATTAAGGTTTCTGAGCATGTAGCATCTTGTACAGAAATTACATCAGTTAAATCAGGGAATGTCTGCTGATACTATGCAGTTCTTTACTGTTTTTTTTCCTGTGTAATCCAATACAGCAATGTACTTTATACCTTTAAGTTACTTTGAATCCAAATAGAAGTTGAAGGTGCTCAATAATCTCCTAACTTTTGAATGTGTCACTTTGTGTTCTTAACCCAGCACGCTGAAGGTGGTGGCTATATCTAACTTCTAATCAAAAACAAATCTGCTCCACCTTCACTGTGATAAGCCTACATTTTGACTTTGTATGAGCTCTGCAGTGATTTCTGAATGATATACAAAACGAAAAATCCTTTTTTCCAGAGAAAAGGCAGTCAGTACCTCAGATATTTGCTCAGCTTTTTAGATTTACTTAAATTTGAAATAGCCAGGAAGAATAGCAACTGAGAAATCCTAACTATTAAAAAGATACTTCAGAAAATATTGAAATAAATGTGCATTTAAAGGCTCTGACTTAGCTCTTGGGGATATGCCCACTCATGGTATAGATATATACATCTCCTTTCCTGCCCTACAACATCAATAAAGAATTGCATAGCAGTTCTGGGGAATTACCTGTATTCATTCAAGTTTCTCCAGTTTTTGCAGTCATGCCAGATTAAATTTAGGTACAAACATGTTCTTATACTAAACAGATGTGGTATGTGTCTCTTCCAGACACAATTTGAGATTCACTGTAGTAATAAACTGGCTTGATGAGCATGTGTGAGCAATCCCTTTTTTAGTTGTACAAGACTATCAGAACTACAATGACAAATACCTCAAAAAGAGGTTTGTTCCAGTGAGTTCATTGCCCAAGGTACTTAGTCAGCCTCCATTTTTTCACCCATACCACTATTTTAAGTGCACAAGCGACCAATAAAGCCTATGGGAGATCCCTCTTACACTGGAAGGAATCATATCCAAGGGATGACTGGTACCATCACTGAACTGCTCCACATAAACAGATTTTAGCCAGCCTACGCCTCATCTGCTGTGCAAGTAGGTCGATATGAGGGTGGTTTACCTGCATGGGATGTTCCTTCCTTATAGTGGAGAGCTTAATGGAAAATCAGATCACCATCAGTTATGTTTGGAGGTGATTCAAGAACATTTTCTCTGTGCTTGAGAAAACTAGGATCTTTTGGTACAGAGCCAGTCTGTTCCTGGGACCTCTTTCAGGTGTGTTCCTGATTCCATGCATTTTCTGATAATCCCACTGGGTGCTACAGAAGGTAACAAAGGAAGCATCCAAATTAATTTTATTTGCCCAGGCATGAGTAAAATAGTTCTAACTCAATTAATCATCACAGTTAGCTCTTTATTAGGACATGCAGTTTCCTGTTCCTCTTGAGATTTCAGTAGCCTCTCCCCACCCCATTTCTGTGATTTCTCACATCATATGTTGTTGTTGTACCCATTGCTTCAAAGAATTTGTGTCTATCCATGGAAAAACAATACTCGAAACTGCATATGATGAAATACTTTGGATTTTTTCTTCATTCATGGACAAATTTGTTTTAAAATGCCTCTTAAATTTGAGGAATGCAGGTGCCATTTGCAGCCCTATCGGTGTTTGTCTTCCTCCTGTAGAAGAAGTTTCAGTATTGTCTTGTCCTGTGGTAAAAGTTTTTCAGGGCTTCAGTCTTTCCAGCTTGTTCCACCCTCTCAGTGCAATCTTAGTTAAACAGTGGCCACCTGCCTGTGTCATCTTTCTGAGCCTGCAGCCTCATGCTCTCTATTTCACCTACGGAAATTACTTTTTTTGGTGACCCTTACTTTACTTAAAAGGGTTAGACACTCACTGCTGAGTGCCTTAAACTTTTAAACTAAGTTTCTCTGAGAAAAGGCTCTACTTCAGACATGTCCTCTACCCAGTTTACTTTTTGCTTGTCTGAGAGTAGAGCTCACAGCCTTCTTCCCCTAACCATTCCATATCCCAGCAGAGGCAATGCAAAAAGGCTCTTGGTTTTTTATTTAACCAGGATTTTCCCATTTGAAATCCCCTTGTCTCTTTATTGTCACAGGAAGAAGTGTTTTGGGGAAATTCTACATGACTGTATAATGCAGTTATGGCTGAGTACACTTGTGCCTGGTCACTGAGGAAGCATACCATACCTCCAGGTACAAAGATGTTTAACTGGGGGCAGAATGATGTAGAGGCTCAAGTGTTTCCTGTGGAGCATTTTTGAGGACCGTTTCTATTGCAAAGACTTGCCAGGCAGCTATGCCAGGTTCTGTTTGTGCACTCGCCAGGGACTTTGCTATAGCAGAGTTGTGTAAATGGAAAGCAATTTTGCACAGCCTGTACCAAGAGTTTGTGCTTTGGCAACAGTCGGTTATTACAAGTTTAAAAAGGGAAAAAAAAAGTTACTGGAAACAAACATCAAAATTGGAGATCCTTGCAGGTGATTTGAAAGTTCTGCCAGTTCCCAAGATACCTTAGGAAAAAAAAAAGTTTTTCTTCATATTTCAGAGAGAATTACTCAGGACATTTAGATCCTTTTTAGGGAGTTATCAAAAGCTGAAATTTAATATTTAGAAATTCATTAGTTTCAGTTGCAAGTTAAGTCTACCGGACCTCTTGTCACTGACAGTAGCAGTAGAGACACCATCAGGTGCTGAGTGTGGCTCAGTTGTTGGCCAGCTACAAAGGAGCTTGTATGCTGAAACAGTACATACCATCACATAATGGCCTGCAAAGCCCCTTTTAGATCAAAATGGGAGGATTTTGGTATTTTTTAAATGGTCACTGCTTTCTCCTAACTGCTTCTTTACTGGTTACTGCTTGCTAAAGGAATGTCAGATCTGGGTTTATAAAAGATGTTATCAGGCTGGAATAACTTAGTTCTCACAAAGTCCCTTTGGTCTTGATATTTTCATTACAGTGGATAGTGTTACCAATTACAATTTTTTTGGAAATAAAAAATCAGCTTTTGAATTGAACCGAACTTCCATCTGATTTTTTTTTTTAAAGAAAAATTTCTAACTTTGCCATTGCAGAAAATAGTTTGGAAATTAGAACTGTAAAAAAGATAGGAAATATTTTCAAAATTTTTTCCACAGTTTCAGAGGTTTTTCTTTTTGTATTCTGTGGTTGATAATTGCTGGAGGTGGCAAAACTTTAAGTCAAAGATATTAGTACAAAATTGTCAGTTCTCAATGGTGTGTTAGTTGGCATCCATGGTTTAGCACATGTCTAGCTGACGGATTGTACCTTCCTCCTGTGCAGTATTATCACAATTCCATTAGCGGAAGACCTGGATATACCCAGTTCTCCCTTTTATTTCCTGGAGCATTGACATAAAGTGATCAGAGAAAGAAAATGACAGGATATAGAGACTTAGGGGCAGAGGTGTTAAAAGGTGTTTATGGGAGTTAGTGCACAGTTCACACAGTTATATTAGCAAAAATAATTCATTAGCAAATTCTATTAGTGTCTTTTGAAGTTCTTAGCCAGGGAGATCAAGTGGTTTGACCTAAGGTGACAGCAGAATTTCAACAATTGAATCTGAATCATCTTTACTGTCATCTAGCAATTATCATGGATGAGACAGTATTTATTGTTCAAACAGATTTAAGGGAAATGTAGAAATTGCAGTTTTAAAATGTAATTCCAGAATTACTGCTTGACGTGATTCATCCAGTACTTCCTCTTGCATTATCTTTATGCTTATTGATAGTTTGTTATTTTTGCCATTAGAACATTAAACAGGACATTTCCCATCAATGTTATTTATACCCATTTTATTTTGAGGTACTGTCCTCCTACTGCAGAGTTTTATTTTGGCAATAAATTACTAAAAACCAGTTGTATTTTATTCCAAAACATTTTTATATGAATGTAATGCGAATCCCAAATCCACATTTCAAAGTAATTTCTTCAAATATAATACTTTCCTAGCAATGTGTCAATTAACTTGCGGTTGTCCTTATAGTTTAATATCCTGCAATATTCTATACTAAAACTGACACTGAGGTTATTTTATTTAGTTTATGTTAAAATGGTGTAAATATTGCTCTTGAGATAATATATCAGGAATACAATGGCTGACTGGGAATCACACTGATCCCCAATTGATCCTCAGATGCCATTCAATTTTTTGTTTGGAATTATAGTTGGGAAAAGAGAGACTACAATTATATGACCAAGACATCATCAAAATAATGCAGCAAATCAGCAGAATATAGTGGCAGGTCTTAGAATAGAATAGAATCAAGAACAGAATCATAGAATGGTTTGGGTTGGAAGGGACCACAAAGATCATCTAGTTCCACCCCCCTGCCATGGGCAGGGACACCTTCCGCTAGACCAGCTTGCTCAAAGCCCCATCCAACCTGGCCTTCCAGGGATGGGGCATCCACAACCTCTCTGGGCAACCTCTTCCAGTGCCTCACCACCCTCACAGTCAAGAATTTCTTCCTTACATCTAATCTAAATCTACCCTCTTTCAGTTTAAAGCCATTACCCCTTGTCCTATCACTACATGCCCTTGTAAAAAGTCCCTCTCCGGCTTTCTTGTAAGCCCCCTTGAGGTACTGGAAGGCTGCTGTAAGGTGTCCCTAGAGCCTTCTCTTCTCCAGGCTGAACAACCCCAACTGTCTCAGCCTGTCTTCATAGGAGAGGTGCTCCAGCCCTCTGATCATCTTCGTGGCCCTCCTCTGGAGTCACCCCAACAGGTCCATGTCCTTCTTATGTTGGGGGCCCCAGAGCTGAACACAGTGCTCCAGGTGGGGGTCTCATGAGAGTGGAGTAGAGGGGGAGAATCACCTCCCTTGACCTGCTGGTCGTGCTTCTTTTGATGCAGCCCAGGATACAGTTGGCTTTCTGGGCTGCAAGCACACATTGCCAGGTATATTTATCCTATTTAAAAAAAACCCCAAACCACAACATCCCTAGTTGTATCTAATGTCTTTCTCTCATGGGAATATTCCTTTTTCACTAAACCAGTGCAAACAAAGCCTCCATTTAAGTGAATGCTTCAGGTTGGTTTTTAGAGAGTTAAAAATTTTATCATATCGATATGTTTCCATTACGAACTACTGCATTTTGGCAACAACATCCAAGGAGCAAGAGGTGATGAAATCACCTAACAAATAGCTATTCTGTGTTCAATATCCATTAGTTTACTACATAATTTCAAATGTTCATTAGTCTCATGAAGCAGAGACCTTATCTCAGCAGGTTTTATAATTGAAGCTGTCTGTTGGGAGTGAAGGAGAGGGAGATTGCAGAACATTGTTTTAGATGGAGAATCTTGGAACATATCTTAAAGGACTAAGGGCATACCGAGAAGTTCTTTGGTCCTTTTAATTTCCTCTGTATCCCTTTCAAATATAGGGTAACCTCTGTGTGCAATTCACTGTGATCTTAAATATACTCTCTTAAAAAAGTGATCCACAAAGGGAAGAAGAAATGTCTTTTTCTCTTTTTGTTTCTTTTTGATTTATTAATTTTCAGTTGTATTTTCTGTTTCTTCCTGGTATACAAAAGGGCTGAAAAACTGAAGGTTTTACTCTCTAGAAGATAACGTGTTTAATGTTAGCAATACAGGTACTGCCTATTCAGCCTTTTTTGGAAGCCTTGGCGTCAGAAGAAATAATGTGATGAAATTATGAGTGAAGCCTTGTCACTGAAATCCAGTTGAGTCAAGAAGATTTTTAGTCATAATTTCAAATAATTATTGTTTGGTTTTGGTTCATAATTTACTCAAATGAGAAGCAGAAGCCTTTGTCAAAGGTTCCAGATCTCTACTCTTCCATAAATGACTTGAGACACAAATCTGAATACTTCAGTAACTTGTATTGTAGAAGAAGGACTGAACAAATGACCATCTTCAGAAATATCTACGTTTTTTAAAAGTACCCTATAAAAAAAATTTAAATAATTCCCAACACTGTTGCCTTCCATGTGTATCAGAATAAACAAGACATTAAAGATGTGTTTCTTCCATTTTCCTACTAGCAAGTATGAAAACAATATCCCCCAAGTCTTGCCAGTCATCACAAATTCTGATCAAGTAGAAAGGAATTTTTGGGTCAAATGGCTGTTCTTGATAACACTAGTATAGTCTGTTGTGTGCCAAAATGTCAACTTAACTTCAGGCAATACCTTTAGCTTTAAAGGTAGAGGCCCAAATTCTATGTTGTGCTGGATTACAGACACTGTTCTGTAAAGTAAGAAACGTGAGCATGGTATATAAGCTGCCTCAGGTACATAACACCAAGTTTCAGACTAGTGGGGACTGAGAGATAAGTGTTTTATCACAAATAAGAGAGCAAGATATGAATAGGAACTCTATCAGGAGTCTATTAAAGCTGTCCTCGTTGCTGCAAGCCAAGCCTGCTTGCTGCAGTTATAGATGTACGTTCGTTTGATATAATTGAACAATACAGAATGAAAATATATTTATCAGACTACACTGAATTATGAAAGGGGAAAAAAAGGTCTGGATATATGCATTTTCCCCATATGCACACAAAAGCCCCCAAAAGCCTCCAGTAATATTTCTAGGTTCTATACTGGTCCCAGGTGATGCTTTTCTTTTAGTCTTGCAGTGACAGCAAACCTTTAACCAAAACACATCTTTTACTGAAGCCTTCCTCATAAAAGGCTGAAAGAGCTAACACAGAAAGAAGATGGGCTGTCAGGAAAATTGATGGTGGGAAGGAATCTCTGCTTTTCTCTTTCACCAAGTGCAGACAAATTGCCTGGTCAGTTACTTAAACACTTTCCACTGTTCTAGTTCTCAAAAGTGGTCTGTGCAAAGTAAATCAAATTAATTACATATAGCACTTTCCACAATGAAATGGTAAGCCCACTCAAACACAAATCAGTGTATGGTGGTGTTGTAGTTGCAGCGTTGTGAGAAGGCGTTTTAAAGTTTAGTTGCGTACAGTTGCCAGAAATGGGTTTCTTCTTCCTCTTCACAGGCACAGTGAAACTAGTTATTCAGGTTTTGACTTAATGAAAATGGCACATACTTAGTTGATGGTAAAGCAGTTTTAAGGACAGCAGTAGAAATGGTACTGTGTTATGGCACAAGAAAACTGCTGGTTTTTTGGAGGGGGGAGGGAGGTGAGTGAAAGAATACGGTGTGAATTTTTTTAGTGTATTTTGTTGTACAGTCTGGGTTCTGTGCTGTGGGTTTTGTTTACATAATATTGTTCATTACATATTTAGATTTAGTGCCACTTTTGTGTGACTGACAGTGTCCCCTTGTCGCTCTCTTCTGAATAGGACTCGAACCCCAGCTTGCCCCATGCTCTTGTTAATATTAATGACCGTATCCCCGCTGTGCGGGTAAAATCAGAATAGCCAAAGTTAATAGGCAGAACGCGTACAAACTGGTCTGAAAAGGCTCCAAATAAAGCTGCCTGCCTCCATTTGTATGTATGTGCATGTGAGTACTCCCTGTTTATTAAAAGCTGCTGCTGTTGGAAAGAAAGAAAAATTGAGTTACCTGGGGGGAATAATACTAAGATAAATTTTCTTATCTCAGTCATGATTTCCTGCTTGTTTCAAAGTAAGGTCTCACTTTCCTGATGTAGTCTTACTTCAGAGTTATCTGTAACTGTTGCCCATGAAACCTTGAGTTCAGGTAAAAGATCAGTGAGGTTGATGGAGAGCGTGAATCCGTAAATTCTTGCTTTGTGACTGTGCTGCTTTTCAATGCTCCTCATTTTCCTGTGTGTTTATTTGGCTTCATTATTATTCTCAGGCCTTATTTCCTATCTCATAGCCTCTTGCTAAATTTTCCTCCTTCTGATTCGTGGATTGATTTTTTGGAAAATACCTCTCAATAGTCAGAATGTGGGTTTTGCTGATTGTTTCCCTTGGAACAGACTGCAGAGAAAGCTGAATCTACCGTGATTAGGGGATCCGATTCTCACCTTTTCCTCCCTTCTTAAAAGCTTAGAGTAACGTCGACATACCTTGGTAGAATCAATGTGCATCATGAGAACTGGAGAACAAGCCCTGTAGAGTTTTAGATTCTTGTAGTGGATCTCAGCTTCAGCACTTAGCAAGCTTGAATTGAATAAAATCCCTGTTGGTCACACTCTGTGCCACAAATTGTGTAAAAGCCAGGCTGCAGCAGTCACTGCAGGATGGAAAGATTATCCTGAATCCCGTTTCTCTTCTTGTTCCTACTGTCCTACTTAGAACACAGGGAAATTGATTTTCCAGCTTAGACTCCAAGGAGAGAAAATTCTCTGAACTGATGTCTCCCAAGATAGAACAAAGTCAATTGATTAATTGGAATAATCCACTAATAAAAGTAGGGCAGACCTAGATCAGATAGCTACAGGGTGGCTTAAAGACATGAGGTTTCTCTTTTCAGGCTCAAACTTCTGAAGCAGGAATAAGAAGCAGAGTGTGTGTGTAGGCAGATGAGGTACAGATGGGGCTGTCTGGATGTCATTCAAGCCAGGTGTTTTGTCTCCTGCCTTCTCTGCCTTCCTCTCCCTATGGGTTTATCCAGTCTGGCCTGCCAACCTCAATATGCTGTTTATTTCTAGCAAATATCTCCTGTGTTTTCCTACAAATACCATTTTTTTGCTAGTCCAGGCCTTCAGAGGTTTTTCTAGACCACAGCTAGAAGTTTGACATAGCTGGAATAATGTTTCTTCTTCTTTACATTAGGAGTAGCTTACTATATATACTTCCTAATATGGATAGACAAACTGTTAAATTTGGTTCTTTTCAAGAATGGTAACTCTGAGACATTTGCGAGTTGTTGTGTTATTTTGAGTGTGTATGAGCAGTTTACAGGTACTCGGGTAAGTAGTTTCTTCAGTCAGTGAGGAGAGGTTTCTTCAAAGACTAACCGTGATGCTCGGAGTTCATCTCTGTAGTGTCTCTCTCCCCTTTGACTAAAACACAGGCCTAGGGCTAGCGGCCATGCATTAAAGAGAGCCTTTTTGAATACAGCTCATCTTTTATATTTTACTGGATGTGTAATTGTTAAAAATTCATATTATCAGTATGTTTTCATTTCCTCACCTGAGTAGCCAACTTTCTCACCTTTGTGTTTCTATTGGTACAAAAACTTGATATAGTTTCTCTGCATTTTCTCAGTATTGTTTATTGACTACTTACCCCTCACCCTAAGCCAAAATCCATCTGAAACATACCTAGGGAGAAGCTTAGCTCTGCAGTGCTGCTTAGTAGAACTTTGCATTGTCTCAATGTAAGCATATATTCTTTGGGCATGATATGACCTTAAGAAAGAAAATATTGCTTCTCTACAATAAGCTAACTTAAATTTTTCTAGTCTCGGTGGACTGACACCAACACAAAATTATCTGTTATTGGATTATATTCAGTTAAAGATTTGAATGTTGAATATGAAATTGTTCTACTTTTTCATAGAATACGTAATACTACATAAGATAAAATATTTTGTGTTAGAAAGAGATCCAAAAAATTGAAAGAGAGCAGGATTTCCTGCCAAAACAATATTATCATTTTTGTTTGCTTGTCCTTTTGTATGGGGGAAAAGGGGAGGAAACAGAAAGCAAATATTGTTCCTCCCCCACTATATATAAGCTTATCTAAAGATTAAGTCATTTTGTCTAGTTGGAAAAATACAAGCAGAACAGTTACACAATATACTTACATTTTTTTCCATAAATAATGAAGGATTGTTCCTCTAGATGTTAATTTTGAAAGATTTCTACATGTTTTCTTGTTCTTGGTAAACCAGTTTCTAAATACATATTAGAATCTCAAAGTTTTAATTTTTAAGAATAAAAATAACTTTGGTCTTCTCCTCGATGATATTACAGAAGACTGAAGATATCAGTGTTTTTCTAATCCCAGCTTTCTCGATTCTTATTCTTAGCTGCAGCCTGTTACTAGTGTAATACCTTGTATGCACTGTGCAAGAGAAAACCTAGTAATCCAGAATTCTTGTAGCTGCTGGCAGCTTTTTCTGTTTAGATATGCTCAGGATCTGGTTTGCTTTATCTAAGCACAATACTTTAATTGTAGATAAAATAAAGAAATTAATGGAGGATTTTGTGGGAAAGTAGATTTCTGTTTAACCTAAATTCTTAAATACAGTTGTCTTTTTCAACTCTGTCTCTGTGAAGAACACTTCCTAGTTAGTTACTGCAAAAAAAATTTTTCTTTTCATTATATGCTATGTACCATTTCAATAAAGTTTGGTTTATAGTTCAGTATTCCTGAAAAGGAGCACTACTGTCTGAAATGTAGCTTCTCAAATGTAGCTGAACTGATGATTCAATCCAAGTAACAAACCTTGGCCTAGCCGCTGATCATTGACAGGTTTAACTTGGCAAGCGCAGTGACTTCTGTAGTTATTCACAGTTCCTTAGCTTTCTTGCTTCTGTCCTGCATTTTCATAATTTATGGAAAACAAGTGACGTATAAACAGATGACGTCATATATCTCACAGGTCTATCTCTTGTCTCTGTGCTGTGGTTACACACCTAATACTAAAGGCGCTGACACATCCCTCGTTCTGTCCAGGATGAAGTGGGCTGCCCTCTGTAGCAACATGACTTTTACAAGAAAAGGATACATCTTCCTCCACTGTTGTATTTTTGGGGGAAGTATTCTCTGAAGAGCCTGAATATATGCAAGTTTTAGACTGTCTTTAATACAACTTGTAACTCCTTCAATCTTCCTGTTTACTTGTGGGAAATGAGCACAAGTGCTCTGAGGTGCACTTCTTGCTGCTAGACTTACAGCCACTAGAAGTGATTTTCACATTACTCTGTGGTTGATTTGTATGTAGACATTTATATTATGTAGCAGTGATTTTAGGGGGTGACTCTTTGTGTAGAATCAAGGACAGAAATGAGTGCATTGTATGTAAGCACAGCCCAGCAACTTTAAAATTAGAGCTGTGCCTACTGAGCTTAACAGCATTTAGACAATGGCTGATCTGTAAGACCAGGAAGAGAGATTGTTCTTTGTGTTCTCTTGCGTGGCAGAATGGGGAACATCTTTTAACTGGTCAGAACATCTCATAGCGAACGTCATAGCAAATTCAGCTGTGCATAGCAGTTACACAAGTAGAATGGTGTGGCAGTAACCTGCAGAAAATCAGAGTAAATCAGGAAAACCTTTTTCTGCCTAGCTATTCTGCTAAATTTACCTATGCAGGATGCCAGAGAAATGAAGTAACCTTCTTCTTTAATGCAAAAGAAGACAGAAGTGGTTTCAAAGCCAATAACATTAATGATCTAAAAATATTCATCACATAGAAATGTCCATAGAGCTTCTTTTTGTGAGTGTTCACAATTATCCAACCCTGCACAAAACAAGAGATGCTCATTATGTATTATTTTAGCAAGCTATGTTTACAGAATAATTTATCACAATGGTAATTGTCTATTTTAAGATTAACTCATTGCCATATGTGGTTTCACAATTAAAAATTAAACACAACAGATAGAAGGCAACTACTTGTCTCTGAAAAACTGTTGTTAGTGATGTCCTCATCTGTAGATAATTAAATAACGGATCAGGTATGACTTGCTGTGAACACTGGCAATTATTATTTATGTCTGGTCTCCCAAGTTGTTATTAAAAGGTTGCAGTAGCAATGAAAGCCATCTGAGGAAGACTAGAAGAATTTTTAACAAGGTAGTTAGAGACATATTTTTTCCTGATTTAACTGTTCTTCAGCTGAAGTGATTCCTATTTCTTTCTCCACTGATGAGAAAAAAACCATTTTTTTTCATTAAATTTATAGCATGCAGCATGTGTGGACTGTAATTCCCCACCACAGTGGTGTGTAGCCCTTTGTGCCAATTGTTGTGTCCTGAACACTAATGGTTTGCTCTAACCTTTTATTTTTAGCAACATATTTCAAGCATCTGTAATATTTTGAGAGAGGTGAAAGAAACAAACCTGTTCATTCTTTTAGCGGTATCTAACAGTTTAATATCTTCTTTTAGCCCAGATTTCCATTTCTAGCTCTACAGTATTACCTCCTCTGACAGGTAATATTAGTGCTCTGTCTTTAGCCTTCTCCAGAGCAGGGCTATGAGGCCCAGTCAATTCCCTGTTGCGAGTAACTTGTGCATTCAAGATGGCGATCTCCTGCCTTTCAGGAGGATATTTGTCACGCGGTACAACTGACTATATTATGAACAATTTCTAAATCGGGAGCTTGAGGCCCTAGTTCCAGTACGTAATGTAGAAGTTACAGTACGTAATGTCACACCGGGCGTTGGCAGCGAGGGCTGCAGGGCGGCGGCCGTGGGGGGAGGCCGGGCTGCCCGGTGCCGGCCAGGGCCGGTTCCAGCCGGCTCCGGCGGCCCTGCCGCGGGGCACGGCCCGGCCCCTCAGCCACGGGCGGCGGCCCCTCAGGGAAAACCTCTTTAAGGAAGGGTCCTGAGGGGCGAGGGAAAAAGCGTGAGAAACGTCCCTGCGACACCAAGGTCGGAGGACGTGGTGGGGAGGAGGTGCTCCGGGCGCCTGAGCAAGGATGCCCCTGCGCCCCGGGAGGAGACCGCGTTGCAGCAGGTGTTCCCTGAAGAAAACAGTGGCCCGTGGGGAGTGCGTGCTGCAGCGGTTTCTCCTGGCAGGAGCTGCGGCCTATGGAGGAGCTGCGCTGGAGCAGGTTTATCCTGAAGGACCACAGCCTGAGAGAGGGCCCGCTCTGGAGCAGGGGACCCTTTTGTACTGACCACAACCCCCATTTCCCATCCGCCTGCGCCGTTTGGGGGGAGGAGGTAGAGTTGGGAATGAAGGAATGAAGTTGAGCCTGGGAAAATGGGGAGGGTGGAGGAAAGGGGTCTCATGTTAATTTTGTCTTTGTTTATTTGTTTAATTGACAATACGTTAAATTTCCCCCAAGTCAAGTATGTTTTGCCCATGACAGTAATTGGTAAGTGATCTCCCCATCCTTATCTCAACCCACAAGCTTTCTCATCTTATTTTCTCCCCCTGTCCCATTGAGGAGACAGAGTGAGGGGGCAGCTGGGTCGGCGTCTGGCAGCCAGCCAGTGCCAACCCACCACAGATGTGCAAGATGAAAATTGTTTTATGTAAGTCTAGTCATCCTTCACTTTAACATGAGATTACCTTACTATTTTTCGACCGTTTTAAGATTTAACAATATTTCAGTTAAGGCTGTCTCACTGCAAATGCCTAAACTTTAATACTTTCCTTGTTAATTGTACTCAATCCTGGGTGCTGGGTGCCTGAAGTTAACTGATATCCACAAAATCTGGCTGAGTGGTGCATGAGGAAGGATGGTCTAGGGGTTTTAGAGTCACAGACAGACATTGTCAGGAAATAAAACACAGGCAAGTATAACCATAGCACTAGTTAGTTAAGCAGAACTTAAAAATTACACAGCAGAGAGAGGAAATAATGGGTAAGAATCAAGAAACAAACATATGGTTGGAAAGTGAGAAACTTGAACTATGAGGAGCCAATGTGAGAAGCTTCCAAATATCCCTGAATCTTGCCATTGCTGTCATACTTGATGTGTGAGTTTCCAGAACTTCAATGAGAGAATAAATGCTGCAGACAATTGGAAAGCACTTGTGCCCTGGTTCTTCAATTTTGCACTTTTTTGGACATGACAGACCATATCCATATGAGTCAGTGAGATAAAGATGTTCCAGCACATGTCCTATAGAGGAGCTAGAGAAATAACACCGACACATCGTTCCAACGAAATTGTCATAAATGATTACTTAGGGAGCGAGAAGAAACAAGTTCACACTATTTATTGGAAAAATAACAGTATAAAGAAAAAGCACTGAAGGATCATTAGGTTGTCATACTGTGAAGGGTAACTAACAACTGAGTTGTCTTCACATGCTCAGCATTTGGCAGATAATCGTTCCATAGTTCTGTGGTTCTTAAGACAGCAGGAAAGTCATTGTATCTTGATTCCTTTTCTCTTTTATTTGTATGGATCTCTGCTAAGGAAACCCCTTTAAATCATACTCATTCAGGAAGCACTTAAGTCCAGTGGTCACACTGATATTGTATAGTCAGCTGTATAGAGATGGATTTAAACCTCTAATGTAGTCTTTTCCTGAACTCAGAACACAGTCTCAAACCACTCTCAAAATGTGGAGTTAGAATATCTGGCAGCAATGTGGTTTTCTGATCCAAATCTTGGATCTGAGTCTATAACCTGAATTTTCTGGAATTATTTTAAAATCTTAGTCTATTTCCACCACAACTTTAATTTTTTTCCCCTGCTCAATCCAGATGGCATTAAAATAATTTTGTGCTTTATTATATAAACATAATAATTGCATGGCATACAATTTATAAAAATTGTCTTATATCTATAGTTTTGCATCTATATCAGAAAGGTTTCTAAAAATAAACATGAATTGTTTATCCCTATTTTTACAGGTGGCATCAAACATTTATAGAATGAATGCTGCTCATCATTGCTTGCTGAGTCTGTGACAGAGCTGGAGGGAGGAAGAACTGAGATCTGATTCCTAACCCTAGGCCTGTTCCTAGACCTGCTCATCTCTAAGTCCAAATCTTCTCTATTTCATATGGTTTATTTTGCTTACAGCAGAGTGGAATTCTTGTTTAAAATATTTTCTCATTATGGATGTTGAGAAGGTGCACATATATGCAGGAGAAAAGCATTTGAATATAAAAATAATTTTTGCAAATTGGAGTAGTAATTTCAAAATTAGTATTAATTTTGAGAATAGCATGTGCAAGATGCTGCGAATGAGATACTACAGCACAAACAAGGGTGAGAGAATAAATTGATTAGTAACAATTCCTCAGGAATGGATTTTGGTATTACAGCAGTTTGTAAATTGAATGTGACTCTACAGTTTTAAATTATTGCAAGAAGGACAGGAGCCATGCTGTGTTGTATTTGAAAATGGCTATAGCTTAGATGATGTGTAAAATAATGTCTCTGCTTTGCACAGCATTAGTAAGGCCACAGATATGTCTAGCTTAGTGTATTTGAAGCAAAATATGAACCATCTGAAGACAGCTAAAGAGCAAGCAACAAAAGGTTAGAAATCCAGACAAGACATCTTAGACCTTAATGACCTGGGATTATTTAGCAGAAGGACATAATTTGTTCTCCATGTCTATGATTAACAGAACAGGAATTATTAAGCTTAAATTGCAGTGAGACAGGTGCAGGTAAATATTAACAGCTTTCTAATTGTAAGACAGCAAAGTAGATTTTTGAATCTTAATTCTCAGAGGTTTTAAAGTCAGGTTAGATAAAAATCAGTTAGGAAGGACTTGGATATGACCCGTATTTGCCTTGAAATGGGGCTGACGTCATAAATGACTTCTCAAGACCTGTTTCAGATGTATTTTCTATGACTGTAGAATTCATTGGGAGCTCCACTGAAATGTAGCAGCTAAGTCAGTAACCCCCGAACCGAAAAAGATCCACCATGTTCTGTTATTTTCACTACCTTTGTCATCATATATATGAAACTCCCTAGTCATCATTTCTCTGCTTCCAGTTTACTGGATGACAGAGAAATAGTTAACCTTTATAGCCAATAATACTTCACAGTGACATGAAACTGCAATGATATTGTGTCTTCTATTGCTAATATGACTAGACAGCTTGCTTTTTTCCTCAAACAAAAGCAAACGGATTTGAAAGATGGCAAACAAGTATCAGATAATTCTGTCTCTTATCATTAAACAAAGATTCAAAGATAAATATCAAAACAAAAATTCTATTTCACATCCAACTTCTTGCTCTTGAGACCATATTTAATATAGAGTTAACTTAAACTAATTGAAAATAATAAAGTATTTGCATAATTGTCTTCTGGAGATTGTTGTTGTTCAGTCTGTTTAAATCTCCTGGAACACATGAATACAATGCTTTGTGAACTTGCTATTCCCAATTTTACCAATTTCATCTACAGTAAATCTCATTAATACTACCGGTAAGTACTAGAAATATTGTCTGATGTACTTTCAGATTAATTATGCTTGTGGCAATCTTTTCTTTATAAGAGGAGGTAATTCATTCAAACAATAGCAATTCTTTCTGAATTCACTTCAAATGTCATTATGATAGAATGCAATTTTGGGAATAATGCAAATGTAAGTTTCAGTAGCTGGAAGCTATTTTTTTTTAATGAGGTATGCTGTAACATATACTGCAGTTTCTATCACTGGCGTGGTAAAGAAATACAGAGACAATGAATATAATTAAATTTAGTATTGGTGTAATTCATCTGAAGCTAAAGCTAAATTTAGGTAGGTGCTGTATTTTATTTATGCAGATGACTCAAAAATAGATGATTTCTGCCAAATTATGCTTTATTAAGGTTCAATATTTAGTTTTACTTTTGTTATAGGTATGAACTCTATGCTTATTCTAAATAGGGAGAGCTTGATGTATTTCAGGAAGGAGAAGGCACAGTTCAATGACACATGTGATCAAAGGAAAAACCTATCTGTCTGCCAGGAGGCTGAAAAAGGAGGAAATGGTAGCCCTATTAATAGCTGTAATTTTCGGAAACATCTTGCCTGTATGCTGGCATTTTTCTTGTTATGCCTTACTATGGAAGACAAGCACCCCCTTCTTTTCCACTTGTAGTGCAATCTTGTTTTTCCCGCTGACTGGGGGATTTATGTGACCATATAAACAGAAACAAGTTAGCTTCATTGTGAATGTTTATTTCACTGGTTTTCAATTGGTAAATCATACCTAGAGATGGTGTGAGTTTTGGTAGTCTAACCAGGACTCGTTTGGGGTGGACAAAACTATGTCATGGGTATATTATCTTGAGTTCTCTGGCATTGCTGGGTCTCTGCTGGGAGGTAGAGGTGTCAGTGGCCTGTAAGGAGACCAGTGGAGATAAATAATATCGGGGGGGGGTGGGGGGATGGTAGTAGTAAGGTCAGGGATTCAGGGATTCAACCTGAGAGTGAGGAGTTGAAGGAAGCAATGAGTTAGGTAGTGCAGAGTTTGTAGTGCAGTCCTGTCACTCAAGTGATGGGGGGAAGAAGAAGAGCAAAAGATACAAAGACAGCTTAAGAAAAAAAAAAAAAGAAAGAAAATTTATCAATAGCAAATGTCTACAAGAAGGGTAGTTTTCTCTGGCCCCTACAGAGCTATGTTCTACAATTTAATAGATGCTTTGTTCTTACAGACTCTCTGTTCCACACAGCTTCAGCTTTACAGATAAAGCAAGGAAATCAGGAAGACAAACATACTTTTTCTCAGAATGGTCAGTCCAATGGGAAATATCAAGCCAAGAAGCTATTAAAGTCAAGATATTCCATATTAAGATTCCCATAAACATCTTGAATGTATAGAGTAAAAGCTGCAGAAAAATAGTAGCTGTGTAAAAATATTCCTTATCTGAACTTTTCTAAGTGTTTTAAAACAAGCAGGACAGGCAAAGAAATACTATTGGACAAATCTAGGCCAAATATTTAACTTGTATGAATCTCTGATCACTCTTCCTCTCTGTCGTCCTGGGATTATGTTTTCAGTATGTCCCTTTGGAAAAGTCTTTAATGCCTGTTGCAAGTTACTCTGATTAAAGTGCTCTGATCTCCTTATACACCTGAAAAACCAATGGGGAGGAGAAGGGTACAGAAGGTGATGTATAGCCAGAGGTCATATCACAATCATAAAGACTGACTTTTTAAGGCTTTTTTTTTTTTTTTCTTTTTGCTACGTTGTGCTGTGTGATAACTGAGAAATTATCACTAACTGCCTGTCTTATATTTTAGAAGTGTCTTGACTTTTGAGTGTTTAAACTTGTGCCTTCATCTATTCCCATTAGTTTATAATTTGTATTTTATTTTGAGATTTTTATTGATATTGTATATCAATATTGTAACAACCTAGGCTCAGATTATTAAATAGATTAATCTGTTGAAAATCTGAGTTTTTTCTTCTGTATCTGAATTTTACTGTCATTCAGATAGAACCGTGTTGTGACTGTGGGACTTGTGAAAGTATAAATGTCTGTATGTAGGGACAGTCCAAGGATTTTTTTTTCTGCCAGTTAGCTTTGTGAAAGAAAAGCCATCTTGCATTCAGGGAGGAAAAGTCTTCTGAGCTCTAGAGAAACTGGAGAGTTTTCCAGTTGTATATCTTGGTTTCATAGGGACTACGAACAAGATGCAGAATATGTGTTTTAAGCATCTAGCCAAATAGCAGATTTGTGCTCATTTCCTCTTTTGAAACCTGCCCAAAACCCCTGGAAAAGTATAACTATGTGAAGAATGATGACTGTATCATGTATTTGAAATATATGGTATATATTTAAATTGCTTGTTAACAGAGACCGCAGAACTGTTTACATCTGGAATACTTTTTAATCTTAGCACTACGTTTATCAGAGACCCTAATCTCCAGTCCTGTGTGAATACCGCTCTTAATTTCTCACCTGCGTAGGTGAGCTGGAGTGTAATCCTTCAGGAACAGTTCCCTTGATTTCTTGGTTCAGGGCCCTCGTGTATGACGTCTTTTGTCTGACTCAAGTTCCTCTGAAGTTGTTTGAGAGAGAAGGCAGGATAAAGCCCACCTAATTGTGACTACCCTGTTCTGTCCCCAGCAGTTCTGGTTCAAGAGCCCCCTTGGCTACTAGTGCCGCTGCCTAGAAGTTGCCTCCTGTACCCTCTCTGCTTTGGCAGGCATCTGCCAAAATCTCTTCGTCTGGATGCTGCACTCTCTTTGGGAGTAGCGTATGCCTACTCCCATCTGGTAAGAGACTTCCTTACTACTAACGGGAAGGAATCTGTCAGAACTGGTAGTGTTACTTCTCATCCCATCAGACTCTCTAATTTAACAGTGTACTGTGTCAGATCTGCAGTGGACGTTAAGTGCATTCTCTACTTGTGTTCTTGGTATTTCTCTGACTGCTCAGGCAACTTCAGTAACATCTGGCTTTCATCTTCACCAAAAATGATGAGATTTTTAACCAAGTTTTCCTACTGAAACTATAACTTGTTTACCAACATTTTAAAATATCTTTTCTGCATCTGGACCAAGTATGATTAGAGTTAATAAATTATTTCATAATTTATTTCTCTATAACCTAATTTAATCTACCTGCTTTCTTGAAAATAAATCTTATACAAGATCATCCTAAAAATGAAAGATGGTATTCTTTTATTGAAGCTGAATTAGTTGAATGGTATTTTCTGATGTGAGTCTTTGAATTCCTGAATTTCATAAAAATACCTATAAGCTGACATAACAGATTGAACAAATGAAACTTAGGTTGACAATTTGAACTGCTCACTGCTGTATTTAGCAGAGCTTACAAGCTTGTAATGCCATCCAGAAAGGTCAGACACTTTTTACAAATTTTATAGTTATAAAACTAGCTACAAATTTTAATAGTCAAGACATTTTATAAAACTAAAGGTATGCTAAAATAGAGATGATCTAAATATAGCAATTTTCTCTATATAATATGCATAGCAGGAACTTGGCATGAATATTGTATGCTCAGAAACCCACTTACCCTTGACTAACATATTTTCACCTGCACATGGCTGCCAGATTTGCTATTTGCAACAGATAACCAGTTTGGGCCTCTTAATATACATTGTGTATGTAGTCTTTTTAATTTCTTTTTACCAAACACTTGCATCGTCTTTAGTCCAGGTTCAGGATTAAGGGGAAAGGATCCATGTGACTTAAACAGTTCACAAACGTAGCTGCATTACCGTGCTGGCTTTTGGGAGCAGCAAATATAAATTGTTAGGCATATATTTCATTGAGTCGTCACAGAAATTATCAAACAGGACTACTCCTATTATGAAATAAGTAATGTGAAAATAACAAGCTTGCCCCAGAAGCAGCCTTCTCTGAGCGCAGCTGGTGATGGGATGAAGGAGAAAGGTGCTGTTTATGATTAGCTATTATAAAGTAGCTGTTGTGCTGCTATAACACCATCGGGTTCCTTGCTTTGGTAGAATAAAGTGGAACACTACAATTTGGGGAAGATTCTTTAGTGTAGGTTTGGATCTTTTCTGAATTTAGACCAGAAAAAAAGTTTTACTTCATAATAGGCTGTAAAGCTTATAGGGGGCCATCATTTTGAACATTTATTCAGAACACCTTTTTAATCCAGTGCAGTTATCAACTCAAGTCTGACTATAAGAAGTATGAAATGATTGATGCTGCAAGAAAATATGAGGACTTTCCTTCCAGAAGATGTGTTGTTACACATGGTGGTATGTGTTCTGACACTGAGTGATGAGTTGAAAGCAGTTGGGCATAAAGCAGCAAGGCAGAGTAAAGAGGAAACCTTTGCATTTGAATAATGTGGTACTGTAACAGCTAACATTAAGGAGGCCTGACTTTCTGACTGAAAAAAAAAAAGTAATGAAAAGACTAAGCACAAGTTTAAATATTATCAAACTTTCTATTAAAACCACAGATTGCTTTGTTTGTTTCCTTTAGCTCTCAAGTTTTAAGGGATCTTTCTTAGGTTTGGATCCAAGGTGACTGTTAAAAATCAATAGCAAATAGAAAGCACGTTTTAAAACTTATGTTCTGTGGCACACTGTATCTTCCTCACTGTGTCTCTAATATCAAGCTCTGCGTCTGTGAAATCTGGCACCATTTGGAAGCCAACTTCTACTGGAGCTAAAGACAAATTTCTTCCTTAATGGAAATGAAACTTGATCTTTTCATAGAGTATTTAATTTTCACATTAAACTTGTAGTTTTTCCTGTTCATTCTTCATTAGCTATCAATTTCAGCCTGCGCTCAGAAATTGCATGAGCTAAAGGAACCATATGTTTGAAATTATATTTTAGGAAAACTTTTCTGATTTGTCAAAATTCCTTTGAACTAGGTTTCTAGCATTTTCCTCTGTAAATATTTGAAATGAGGTATTTGTGAGCCAAAGAACTGAAGGATTTCAGTATACTGTGGAATATGTGAAATGTCTTTTAAATAATTTATGATAAAGCAACATAATTAGAGGTTTATTAAGCTTTAATTTGATGCTTTAAAATTAAATAACAGGAATGGTGCAGTAAAATGCTTTTAATTCCACCTGTAGCGAAGGGCATATCAGCTAGCCTATGTACCCTTACCTTACAAATAGATCAGCTCAAGTACTGACAGCACTTTAATTCTATAAGCTTGTAGGTCTGCTTAGCTTGGTATGATGGTAGGTTTTTTTCCAGTTCTCTGTAATTTCAGCTAGCTTGAAAATCTCTGTAGGGCATTACTTTGTAGAGTACACAAATAAAAAGAGGATTTTTGGGGGGAGAGTATCCATACCTGTAAGAAGGAAAGTTTCGGCAGTAAGCTGGAACTATTTGAAGCATTTATGGGGGGATGTGTGCTTTAAATAAGAAAGAGGTACATAGGATTTTTTTTATTTAGTCTATTATCCTGAACAGGTATCTTCACCCCTCTAAGAAATGCTGCTTTTCCAAGAAGCAAAAAAAATCTACCCAACATGTACAGTTTGGTGTACAGAATTGACATGGTCAGGAAAAAAGGGATGCAAATTACAGATGCAGTCAGACCTGTAGGAACTCCCTGTGTATATCTTGGATGTAGTGTGGGAACTATCCCTATCACCTAAGAGGTTTCCCACAGAAACAGAACAATATTTTAAATTGCAGTGTGCTTCATAACCAGGACGGTGATTTAAATATAAAGATATATATTACAAAAATGTATATGTATTGTCAGAAATGTCTCCACCAGTTTGAGATGTCTTAGGTTATGACAGCAATCCAGGCAGCAGGTCTTCAGCTTCATGAAAGAGCCACAAACTTTCATTAGAAAGTACTTAAGGTGTTGCCTGTTGTCTTGCCCTCCTCCATGTTTTGTCAAATGCTTGTTTCTTTTATTTACAGCTGGGTAGACCATGTTCTTCCTTAAAAATGTATGCTGTTCCCAGAGGCAACTAGGAAAGATGGGAAATCAATAGTTAGCAAAATATTTTGAGAGAGAGCTTGAAAGCTGCTAAAAGGATTTAGAAGCATAATTCATTTGCATGGGACTTATTCATAACTGTAATTTTGAGGATATGTTTTTGAGGACAGTAATTTCCTGCAGTCATATAGTTACGATCAATTAGACAAAATAAAAAATGTTATTCCAAATCCATGCAAAACCAGCTTTACCGAGTAAGAATTGACATTTTTTCCCAGAAGAAAAAAATGTTATAAATTATAATAGTCCTCTCAATTTTTTAATTGGATGGTTGGCATAATTTCAAAGGCCAGATTTGCCATAATCATTTGTCTGGCTTGCCTACACTTAGATTATCCATAGTGTGGCCTGTTTCTTCATGTGTTTCTGTACAGGCTTCAAGATCTCTCTGGTCCTGTGATTCTTTTATGGGTTGTTTTGCTTAGACAGCTGTAGGCTGAATTCAGGTTATAAGGGAGGACACAAAATTGTGCAAATGTATGTTTTTGAAATATCTAGGAATAAACTCATTGTCTAGCAAAGCAAATAAGCATGTTTTTCACACTTACTGTTTCAGGAAAGGATATGGTTATAGAGAAATGAATTACAAATTTATTTCCTGTAACAGAACAGGAAAAAGAAAAAGGCTCATAAAAACGTAGCCAGCAGTAAAAGATACCTGATTTCAAAAACAATCTACAACCATTCCTACCAGTTGGTTTTGTGAAAGTTAAGAACAAATGATTCAAACGCAGGTAGCTCAGGCAGTTGGAACAATCCTCTGGATTTTTAAGTGCATATATAATCTTCACTAAATTCCCAAAGCCTTTGAGATTTTCCCATTAGTGGAAAAAAGCCACTGCTCCAAATTACAGCTTCTAAGAAAATGGTATGCTGCCAGGACTTCACACAGGAAAATAACTAGTCCTGGAACTGAAACAGATCTTTTTTTAAACAAGCCTAAAAATCTGAACAAACTGTGCTCATTCACTTTGTGGAGATCCACCCTTGTGACCTAAGCAGGCTCTGCTAGCCATATGCTGATAGATATTATGCAAGTGCTGTATGTGCTCTCATTTGATGCCTGGAATGCCTTCAGCTGTGTTTAAGATTTATCTGAAGCTCAAAATAGAGAGCAAATTTGTCTTCTGCTGGCAGAAGTGCTGCACTTGCTTTTGAAACAACATTAATCCTGAGCAAAGACTACCCAACTGAGAACATTTCTGAAACGGTATTTCAAAGACATGAATTTAGTTGTGAGAGGGGTTGAAGACTGAGACCTACTGAGTCTTTGGTATGCAAAACCTTGAGATGAGAGCAGGTGGAATGACATGCAAGAGTTTGAATGTTAAAAGAGAAAGACCTAAACCTTGATAGAGTCAAGAATTCTAGACAGAATTGAAAGAAGATTAGCTGTCAAACTGAAAATGAAGTAAGTATGGTTGTTTCATTTACTGTGTATGCTTTCCACATATTAAGCACTCAGGATTCTGCATTTCAAAGTTAGAATATGAATTGTGTTGAACTACTGTCCTACAGCTTTTCTAAACACCATAGATGTTATACACAATAAGCAGAAGGGACAAGAGGTGCTCAGTCCGAGAGGGTGTAAGACACACCTCATGCTCAGTATTGCAGGTGGGATCCCCACCAAAGGTCAGATGAGGTGCTTTTGGGAGGCAAAACTTAACTTGAGCTCTGAGCTGTATAATGAATTTATAAATGGTATCCAGATTAAGCAGCTTAAAATTAGCCTGCACATCTCATTATACTTTTGTAACTCATCTTGTATGCAGTATAGATATATTTGTAGTAGCTGTCTGAGGGCATTCATTAAAAAATGCAGATTTTTTTTCAGTATGCAAAGTATTCTTTTTGTTTACAGTTCTCCAGCTCTTGTATTTGCAGCTCTCAAAGTTAGCTTTATACGTTTAGGCCATGAGACATTTTTTCACCACCTTGATTACAGAATCAGTCATTTTAAATTATCATTTGACTGGAAAGACAAGAATAAAAACACAAATTAAGCTTTTCTTAACAGATGATTCAAGGATGAAACACACTTCAACACAACATCTAAGACAAAATCAAATTGGATTTGAAGAACATTGGCACTTTTTTCCCAAAAGTTTTGGGGGCACAGGGTACAATTGAAATTTGAAAAGAGGCCTAATATTCAGAGACATGGAGATGTTCAGAACATTATGAGAATAACCTCCCTGTATACAATGTGAAAGTTGTTAGCAATATTGAATTTTCTTAGTCTAACTCAGTAGAATCAAATTTTACACAGGCTTCTTTTCCTGATTTTCCCCAAAACATTTTATATTATTTGTCTGTTTAGACAAATTCACGTTTGTCTGTTTAGACAAAATCACCTATCCTCCTAGGTGACGCTCCCTTCTAATCTTGCCCACAATGAAAATTATACATCCATCAGCTATGGTATGATTTTGGAGTCCTATAACTGTGTACTGTTGTTCTTCATAGAGACACTGTTAAGAATGTCAGTTATGGTTTAGCTTTGGTTATCTAGCACATGAAAAGTCTCAGCTAAACTGGAGAAAACTACTTTTGTTGCAGGAAGTTATACTAATGTAAGTTATAGAGCTTCCCATTTAGAAACAAGCTTGTATAGAAAAGACTTGATGGTTTGATGAAGTTTGCAAAGCATATAAACTACTAAAAATCAACAAATTATTAACAACATTCTGCACTTTGTGTACAAACTGAAAGACATTCCCTTTAAAACTGTTGTGACAGCTTCAAATTTCACTGGAGTAGTTATAGAAAAATCCAGATAGTAATTTCTCTTAATACTATCTGTCTATGCATGAAAACTATCTCCTATAATTTAAATATATTTGAATTTGAGAATATTGGTGCTTACTGTAAATGCAGCTTTCAGTTCTCTTTTGTACTTTGAAAAAGTTTTTGGTTATTTTCAGTTAGTCTGCTTTGAAATTACAGTTGACAAGAAAGATGGAGCAAAGCTTAACTAAGGAAGAGAAGGTCATTTTGTGTCTTTGTATACTTGGGGTATGTCAAAGAAAGTGGAGCAGATACAGCTTACTTGGAAGCAAAAAGAATAAGTTTATTAGGAAAGTTTGTTCCCTCCAACTCTGATTGTGTAACCCTGATGAGATTCAGCACACAGCTGGCCTTGACATACACATCATAGAACCTTCCACAGTCCAAAGTTGATTAAAAAGTGAAATGTTTTGTGATTTTATTTTAATTTTTTTTTAAATAAATTGCAGTAGGCAGCTAATGGCACCTATGAACTCCCCACATAGTCACGAGAGAGCTCTCCACAGTGAAACAGCATATATCTGAAATACATTGCTCTTCATGCTTTCCATTGGCATATGGACTCCTACATGTTTGTTTAAAAATAGCATATATTAGAATAGCTTCACAGAAATTGAGACTAGCACTATTAGTCAGTAACCTCAGAAAAGGGAGGGTAAAATTATGCAAAGCTGATACTTTCTTACAGTGTACTGTAAACATTGGAAATAGTCATCTGCTGCTGAAGTCCTACAGTGTTAGAGAAAAACAATTTGAAAGATATCAGAATAAAGTCATGAGTTGTAAAAAAACCTAATCTGAAATGAAAAAGAACCCTGTTCTGATCTCTGTTTACCACAGTGATGTTGCAGAACAGCACCAATGAATCATGAATTGCAACCTGCCAGTGTTATCGCTGTCACTGAAGTCGTCAGACTTGCTAGGAACTGGAAATCTCCAAAGTCAGGTAGGAGATAACAAATAAACATGTCGTCTCCACTGCTGCTCGAATTATGGGGAAAAAGGAAAATTTGCAAACAAAACATTGATTAATACTGAACACTAGTCTTACTTTTCTAGTCTCTGATGATTAAACTGGAGATGACACCATAAGCACTTACTGAGGAAAAAATACTGCTTATTCAGTTTTTCTTTTCCAGGTAAAATATTATATCTGACAATGCAGTCAGTAAGGGGAATCACTCAGTCAGAATAGATGCAAAATATGAAGCCTCTCTATTAATTGTTTTTGTCTCTCTGTTTAGTAATTATACATTTTGCTTTCAAACCTAAAATTTTTAAAATGTTGACTGTTGAGAAAATTTCACACCATGAGAATGGGTTAGTTACTGGGGAAAATAAATAAATGAAGATAGCTTAAGAAATGCTATCAACTGAACACAATTTCCAACTTTCACAATTTTGGTTTAACTTGGTATAGCTTGGGGGACCTATGTCTCAGTTTTACTAATTTTGTGGCGATAATATCTGTTCTCCATCAAATTACTGAATTTTCTTCCTTATTATCTCTTTGCAATTCAGCATTTGAGTTAGTTTTCTCTTCTGTCCTTGTTCAAGCTACCAGGAAGTCCTTCACAAAACTAAATTAGGCAATTGATAAAGTCACATATTAGATTATGTTACTCATTAAATTGCATGCAGTACAGATTTCCTTTTGACCATGAACTCAAAGGGATCATGAGTAGCCGCTTTGCTTATGTTAATGGAATATCTAACTTCATTTTACAGTGGTGGAAATGATCCATTGCTCTGTTGTGAGGGTGGAAATCTTTTGCCAGATACAACTTTTCTATTCTTACTAAGGAGACAACAATTGCTTTTTAACAGTGCAAATGAAGAGCATCAGCGTAATGACAGTTCTCTCAATATTTGACAAATTACATGTTTGATTTTTTACAATTATAATGAAAGTATTAGTAGAACTTACTAACATTAAGCAACAGTTCTTTCTATATTTCCATCCAAAAAACCACTTATGTATTTTATAGATTTTTCTCCTGGATCCTAAATTTCCTAAAGATAATAATTTAAAAGAAACATGTAAAATTGTATGCAGAAAATTCTTTTTGCCTCTTTCATTGTGTGAGTTCTGTGAAAGATGGCTAAATAATCTTGGCAGTTGTTTTTGAAACTTGAATTTTGTGAACGACTGTGGCTCAGTATCAGTCATCATATATACAAAGGTTCAGTTTTAGAAAAGACTTCATTGTAAGGTGTTTTTCCTTTAAAGTAACACTGGAGGCATATAATGTGTTTTAAATTGTTTGCTATATGTTCACAAGATCTCTGGACTGAGGACTGATGACCAGTACACTTCGGTGTATCATATTTCACATGCCTAAGGGACAAATCCTTTCCAATAGCTAAGCTCTCCTCTGTGTAATTAAAAAATGAATAATTGAAGAATATTAAAGAACAAAACTCCAAAACCACACTCTGAAGCCAAAGCTGACTATGTATTTAAGGAAATAGTGGTGCATCAGCCACTGATACAATTGTACCAGTATATTTATTTAAAAATAAAACTGTGCTAGTCCTTTTCTTGGGGATTAATTGTGGTTTTGGATTTCTTACATTAGCTGCTTATATTTGCACAGTAGTATTTGCAGCAGCATAAAACATTTGCCTATAATAAACACTTTTCTCCTTTAAGGGACTGCAATGTTTCTCTTAGCCATTTTATTTTGGGAGGGTTCAAGCATAAGTAAATGTTTGTCTTTTCTGATGGTTAATGCTAGTTATTATTTTGGTTCTTATTTTGAGATTTTGTGGTGGGTTGACCCTGGCTGGATGCCAGGTGCCCACCAAAGCTGCTCTATCACTCCCCGCCTCAGCTGGACAGGGGAGAGAAAATGTAACAAAAGGCTTGTGGGTTGAGATAAGGACAGGGAGAGATCATTTACCAGCTACTGTCACGGGCAAAACAGACTTGACGTGGGGAAAATTAGTTTAATTTTTTACTAATCAAATCAGGGTAGGGTAATGAGAAATAAAACCAAATCTTAAAACACCTTCCGTCCACCCCTGCCTTCTTCCTGGGCGCAGCTTCACTCCTGGATTCTCTACCTACCCCCCCTCTAGCCGCGCAGGGGGACGGGGAATGGGGGTTGGGGTCAGTTCATCACACGTTATCTGTGCCGCTCCTTCCTCCTCAGGGGCAGGACTCCTCACACTCTTCCCCTGCTCCAGCGTGGGGTCCCTCCCATGAGAGACAGTCCTCCACGAACTTCTCCATCGTGAGTCCTTCCCACAGGCTGCAGTTCTTCACAAGCTGCTCCAGCGTGGGTCCCTTCCACGGGCTGCAGTCCTTCAGGCACAGCCTGCTCCAGTGTGGGTCCCCCTGCGGGGTCACAAGTCCTCCCAGAAAACCTGCTCCAGTGTGGGCTCCTCTCTCCACGGGGCAACAGGTCCTGCCAGGAGCCTGCTCCAGCGTGGGCTTCCCACGGGGTCACAGCCTCCTTCGGGCATCCCCCTGCTCCAGCGTGGGGTCCTCCCCGGGCTGCAGGTGGAGATCTGCTCCACCGTGGACCTCCCTGGGCTGCAGGGGGACAGCCTGCCTCACCGTGGTCTTCCCCACGGGCTGCAGGGGAATCTCTGCTCTGGTGCCTGGAGCACCTCCTCCCCTCCTTCTTCACTGACCTGGGGATCTGCAGGGTTGTTTCTTTTACATGTTCTCATTCCTTGCTTCTCCGGCTGCAGTTGCTGTTGTACAGGGTTTTTTTTCCCCCTTCTTAAATACGTTCTCCCAGAGGCACTACCACCGTCGCTGATGGGCTCAGCCTTGGCCAGCGGCGGGTCCGTCTTGGAGCCGGCTGGCATTGGCTCTGTTGGACATGGGGGAAGCTTCTAGCAGCTTCTCACAGAAGCCACCCCTGTAGCACCCCTGCTACCAAAACCTTGTCACGCAAACTCAATACAGATTTCCAGAATAGAATTCCCAACTTTTAGGAGCTCTTGCTCAGAAAGCTTTCAGTCTTTGCTACAAAACAAATAAAAAGATTTCTAAGAGGTCACAAGTTCTGGGTTAGCTTCATTTTTTTGGTACTTCGCTGTTCTTTGGAATAAATGCTCAAAGTCTTTTTTAAGTTTTTCAGTTCTCTGCCCTTAGTGAAACCTCATGATGAACTTGAGGGTTTGTCACATTTTTAATCCAATAACAAGTGGCCCTTTCCCCTGTACTGTTAAATTGTATTGGCTCCAGTGAGTTCACCTCATTATAGTATTTGCATATTCTCTAGTAAGGATAATTTTCCTCTGCACATCCTTTCTCTTCCTTATTTGTCATCTGCAGTCTGTGACTTTTTGAATCACTAATCAGAGTTAACACAGGTTTGGTAATGTGTAGACTTTTACACCCCTGTTAAAGCTGCAGCAGCATTTAGTTGCTGCAGTCAGTGTGTTATCTGAGTGAGTGGTGCCAATTTCTCTTTTGTTTGTACCTGCAAACAATTGGAAATCAATTGCATTTCTGGAACCTTTTGGTGGATAACAGTGGTTGTCTTGACTGTAATGGTTGCTCCACATGCTCTTTTTTTTGACTCTGCCTTGGAACTATATGGGCCATTCTGTTTCAGACATTTGGTGTGGGTTTTGAGGCATTTTAGATCCTATCTTCCAGTGTCTGAGGAGCCTTTTTAAGAAGTGTAATATTACTTTTACGCATCACCTTTTTTTCATCATACTTAACAGAGTACCCCCAAAAGCTAACCTAAAACATCTTTTCTTCTGCTCTTTGATAGAGAACTCATTTGCACTAAGACTGTAAAACTGACTGTTTAATCTGAGATTAGTCACAAAATTCTCTTGAATTTCAACTTTGTTTTATGTTTTATTGGAAAACATCTTTTTCATGTCTTATGTTTTTATCAAGGTCAGCGGTTCTCAGATTTCTTTGGTGCAGTATTAGTTAATTCATGCAGTGGAAAATAGCTAAGAAAATGCTTCAGCATAACAGCTGCTTCTGAAACAGCTGTTGTCAGAAACCAAGTACCAACAAAAAGGCAACCTCTGTCTGCAGCTATACAGAGAAGCCATCCTGAAATCTGCTGCAGTTTTTTTCCATATACATGCTACGTTTTATCTCTACTGGCACCTGTGACTTGTGCATTCTTCACCTCAGAATTTTCTTACTCTTTTTTTAATAAAAAAAGAAACTAATGGCATGATAGAGACATACTCTATTTAAAGTGCTTACACAAATTTGACTTTGTTCTGTCTCTGGTTCCATCAGGCTGTTCATAACAGAAATTGTCACAGCTTTATTCATTCTGCATGAAAATCAGTTAAAGACGAAAGGGGTAAAAAGGGGTGTAAGCATGTGTGTGTGTGTGTGAGTGAATGTAAGTTTGTGGTGGAGGGTGGGGAGGTAAAAGAGTTATAAATGAAAAAGGTGTTTGTAGTTTCAATGCTTGTTTTAGATAAGTAAGGTTAACAAACCTTCATATGATCTAGCTTTCCTAAATAGCTTTTCATACTATTGAAATGTCCTGGATGTTGATGGATTGATCAGAACGTGCTGTTTCACAAAGTGCACAGTAAAGGGTCCATAGTGTGCATTAAACTGCAAAACCTGACAAATTGTTTCTAGTATGTCTCCTGCTAAGACACAAGGCTTTTGCTGCTTGCTTTAAATGGAAAAACAAACAAGTGGACAGGTTCTCTATTGTACACGGTCGGCATTTAGGGAAGGATGTAGCTTTAGAATTGTACTGATGGCTATGATTGCGTCCTAGAGAGGAAGATGGAGTGTGTTTAGCTCGCTGTTTAACAGGAACATGAAACCTTGTCTGGGTGAAAAATGTTGATGGTTTTATCGATAGGGCTCAGTAAACTGTAAAGTATATGCTGCCATCCATTATATATGCTATAAATTCATGCGTTACCTTAATTAGTTTAAAGCTGTAGTACACTCACTTGTATTTCATTTTCCCAAGCTTGTTTCAGCTAGTTTTAGTTTTTCAAGTACTTCCCTCGGATATTTGCAGAAGTTGAGAGAATTTTAAAATTATTCATTATTTTCATTTTGGTAAGTAGGTGAAATATTAATTTTAGTATTAAAAAACAGAACCAAAATTGCTAAAGGAATATTATACAAAGATACTCTTTCAAAGCAATTTATCTTAGGTACGGAGTTTGTGTTGAGAGAGCATGGTCAATGAAACAAAAAGATGCCAGCAAAATCCCAGGCAGTGAATTCAATTGCATTGTAATTGTTGTTTTTGCAACACGACACTGTAGAGATCAAAAGTATCAATGGGTTCAAGAAGGGATTAAGTAAATTAATTAGGGATGGGATTCCTAAACTGTGTCCTGAGCTCTGGGAAATAGATTTTGTTTCCATTTCTGTCTGTGAGTGGTTCTGCAGCCAGAGGAACTACACACAACCTCTTGGACATTGCTGAAAATGTGGTAAAATTGGTTTGGACCTGCAAAAATTTAGATAACTGAAGCTGTCAGCAGCTGCAGACTCATTTTACTGAAATTGTTTTGTGTCTGACACACCTGACCTTTATTTGTCAGAATTTTGCCTTGGGTACAAAAGTTTTCCAAGCTCTCACCAAAAGCTCAATGTAATTTTATTTGACTTTAGAAAAACACAGTACCTTACCTTGCCTAACTTACACCATCATGGCTTTTGAATTAAAAGGGACTTATTATTTTGGCAGACTTATGATTTTAATTAGAAAGATAATTAAATAGACAACAGTTATAATGAGGAAAAACTAAGCCATCTATTTTAAAGTATTATGGATTACTGTAATAATAAAAGGAAAGAGTAGATAAATAGGTAAAATGAAAACTTCAATCACTGTTTTTTTTAGGTTTTTCATAACTTCAAACAGCTTATATATAGCAATTCAGATTTATGGTAGAAAAAGGCTTATCACAGTTTGTAAAAGAGAGAAATAATAGAATACAATGGGCATGTAGAGATTTTGGTTTAATCAGCATTGTAATTGTTATCATTATTGTAATACTATTTTATTAAACCTCATTTCAGGGTTAGGTTTACCATGCTTCCTCACTGAAGAAAATTCCTTCAGCTGCTGGATTTGGCTGAATAGGTCTAGTGCTTTTTCTAGAATCATTTACCTCAAATTGTCTCTGGAAAGTGCTCTAACCCATTTGGCAGGAGATATCTCTTTCTTATTGCAGCTGTTCAATTTTGTGTAAATAATTAAATATTCATTTGAAAAGGTATTGGCACTCAGGTGTTGCTCCTGCCAGCTGAGTGCCTAACCCCAAAGCTATAGACTCATTTTCAATGCTCTCTATTTGTTCCAATGAATATTTCAGTGTTTCATGTAAAATTGAACAGCTTGAAGAGGACTGACTTTGAGAGAGCTGTTGCAGCATGGTAAAAACATTCTTCCTGTCACGTAAAAGACGTGGAATGAAGTTGTTCATGGAGACATTAGATAGAAGGTGTATTTGAACAAGAGTCATGTCACACGCCATACAAGAGTCATAATTGCTGTAAACTCAGGTGTACGGGAGAGGACCATTGGTTTCACGCCGCTCTTTACTGTTTTCTTGGCAAAGTCCTCTTATGATTACTTTTTTCAAAATAGCAAAATGAAATACATATTGTTTTGTTGAAAACGAAAACATTTTAGTGCTTGTGCAAAAAGGAAGATTTCTTGTTTTATTTAGAGACTATAATTCTTACATTATGGAATGATGTGCTGTTGCCTTCTAACCTGCTATTGAAAACTGTCCCCAGCCAAGCATCAGGAGCAGCAAGAGATGGGAATTTATCCGTTCATCGCTCCAGTGTATGAATTCAGAACTACAGGGGGGCTATTCAAGTGCCAAATAATATCTTCCATGTGTGAAATTAAAAAGGAAAAATAAGTACAAGAAAATACTGTTGAAAGTTCCAAGTGTAATCACAAAAACATAGAATAAAAGAGTCAGGTGTTTTTCAGTAACTTTTTATTTCCCCATTGCTAGTGTTCTGCCAAAGCTGTCCATAGTGTTTTGTTCCTGTCCTGTGGTACGATAGAAAAATAGAGACAAGAGGGTTAACAGTTAAAAAAATAAATCACATTAGCTGAGTATCAAAAAATAACATTTGTGAAAATTCAGTGGGAGGTGTTATTCAAATTCTGAATTTAAAAACCAAATAAAATCTTTTTGTCATCTGTAGTTTAACATTGGCTATTTGTGTGTGTATGCCTAAATATAGATAGATATGTATACAGATATAAACGGCGCCCTGGGTATTTCTTCTTGTTAGTGTCTCGCATTTTGGAAAATCAATACTTTTCAGTTTTCTAAGCCTTTTATCTACTTTTACTTTCAAGTTAGTTAAGTGCATTCTTCTAAGAATAAAGGCAAATTAAAAAAAATACTATTCATAAGAACCAAAAATACTAAGATTATGCTTGAAAGTGTATTTTGGATGGGGACATCATTTCAACAAGATCATTTGCTTCATAAGTGTAAGTTGCCTCTCTTGGAGTACACTAACACTTTTTTTTTCTCCTTGTGAACAATTCCTTAAAGAAGAAATGTCAGAAGAGAAGTACTCTGGTTTTTTTAGTTTAAAATGTCTCCTGATGCCTCTTTTATGGACTTCTGAGGTCAGTGAGACAGAGTCTCTGATACCTCAGAACCTTGCAAAGTGTGAATAAAACAGCATGGCTACTTCCAAAGAGTCTGTTTTGATCCGATACCATTTTTCAAAGATTTAAATTATAAAAGATATAAGGTAATGGAAAATCAGACTCAATATGTGAAACTATTTACATCTGCGCTTGTTTGCCTTTTCTCAGGCATTTTTGGCTGATGGCATCAAATCTATTGAATGCTTAACCTTGATGATAGGTATTTTTTTCAGAAATAGTAGGGTCGATGCAGCTCCATTATAGCTGGGAGTGGTACACTAAACTGGGCAGCCCTAATGAGGAGTTACAGTTGTCATCTCTCCTAGTAAATCTATATTGGTGAGCTGGATATTCTATACCCAAATACTGTAGTGTTTTTTCCCTTAAAGTAGAAGACTGGCAACAACAGTTTCTGGGATCTGCTCTATACTTTGCCATGTATCCTTGGTGGGCTTCAGTTTACAAATTTGCTAATAATTTATACTTATAATACTGTAAAAGATTTGACGAAGATTAACCTCAACACTTTGAAATTAGCAGATGCAAAGATATGTATTAGTGTGCTGCATTAATATTGCAAGATAGAATTATCTTGACTTAAAAATAATCAACATGTATCAGTGTTTCCAGATCCTATCCGCAGTTCAGTATAAAAGCTTCCTGATTGCGGTCTTGCAGGTAAGTGAAACCTCCCTGTTTTTTTCTACTGTGAACCAACAAATGCTTGTCTTTCTCACTTCTGTCCAGCTAAATTTATCTCACCGCTTTCCCATCTTCCCTGGAGAAATCTGAGGAAGAAAAATATATTATTTCTCTGAAATGTTCCTCCCAAACCTGGTTAACCGGAGGTGAGAAAGTCTGAACATCTGAAGCGTTGAGCCTGGTGAGGTTACCATGTAGTGGTTCACTTCTGCTGAGATATACTGTGTTTAAAACGGACTTCACAGCTCTTTATGTTCACAAGCCTCCGCATACAAAACTCAGAGATGGATTTTTTTCCATTCCTTTGGACTCCTTGTAGTCCTTTCTGCCTGGGCAAATGGGTATGAAAACCTAATGATGTCACTACACACCGTGCATGGGATGGGTAACACTTTTTAAAGCAATCGCTTAAAACATGGTTTGGTGTAATTTGTCTCTTGAATGTAATAAAGCGCAGAGGCACAATGACAAATTTCTAAGATGCATATCAGTAAGATTTAGTTAATTGCCTGATGATGACTTGTTAAAAGCAATTAGGGCACAGTTTTCTTTAAATATTGCACTGACGTCCATATGCAAGCTTAAGGTCCATAAATGTATTGGGTAATTTTTTTTTCACTAATCAAGGAAAAGTAATATTGAAAAGATTCCAATTTAGAAATATTCATAAATAATTCAGATCTAAGCCAATCAGACTAATTTCCTTGGGGTATTTTTGTGGTTTGTTGCTGTGTTGTTTAATTGAACATAGTCATAGGAGAGTAAACTCCAGGCTTCTTTACCTCCCATATAGTAAATCTTTGTCGTCCCTTTTAAAAAGTTTTACTAAAAAAAAGTAGTGTCTAAGAATACTAAAAAACGAGGAGGGGTAATGGGAGCACTGAAAAGTATGTTTGCTTTTTTTAAAAATTCTAATGTTTGTGAATGTTAAGGGAGCAAAATTGTCTTTTTACTCTGTATGATGCTGGAATGTTGTTTCTTAGCTTTGGTATCTGTTTAGCACTATCCAATCATCTGTTTTTAGGTACATTAGTTATCAAGGACTTGTCTATTTGCATTTACAAACTGTAGGTGAGTTAACTCTTTAAGCTAGAAATGCTTTGATCTAGTTGGAAAACCAGTTTGAGAGGAAGAGTGAGGCATGGAAACCCTGTTCAGCATACCTGGCTGCAGCAGCTCCTACTTCAAAGTCTAGAAAACCATAAGGCAAAATGTTTTTTGTTTAACAGATTTTTCTGCCCATTAACAGCCAATTTAGTTGAATCTGATATGTGCTACTGGAAGTGCTAGTTACCAGAAACAGACTGCATATGTATTTCAGGGAACAGAAAGAAACTTTTCTTTTAAAGTCTGTTTTCATCTCCTGTGAATGTTTCTCCCACAGACTTAGGTTTGGAACTAAGCAAGCACAACTTTCCCTCAATGCACTCTTAGATGATTTCTTTTGAATATGACAACTACACCTAGATCAACTAGAATTACTATTTCATATCCCCTAGAAACTCCTAATTCAGCTCTGTTTCGCTGGTGCAAGTTCCTGTTCATCTCATTCTCAAGTAATTGGAAGTAGAATTTGGTCCTTCTGTCTGCTAGCAGATGGGATATATGCAGCGGTGACACCTACAGAATAAATGTCTGCTATTTAAAACTGATTAGGTTTACTACACTAGGCATTTTTTAATAATCAATAAATCTAATAGTTTACTGTGGTAAATGTCAACATTTGAATGGTTGAATGCTACAGATTCTTCGAAAGGCCTGTGCATAAAATAAACTGCCTACAGGTGAGGAACAGGATGTGTAATATCAAATTATCAGTTGCTCTCCATATTTCTGCAAGATTTTGCCAATGAAACTGCTTTAAAACTGCTCTGTGATACAGTATGCCTCAAGATGCCTACATTATTCCTGGATTTAACCACATCTACAGCAAGTCCATCACTTTTCACGATAGATGCTGTATGGATTTATGCCAGCATTGACTTCTTAAGGGGGATACACACTGAAGTAAACATCCATCTACTTATCACTTAGTAAAATTATGAAATGCCCACATTGCATTCTTGCCATGTGTATTCTGAAGAGGACAGCCAAGTTTGGTAGACCCTAGACTGACTAACATTTTTTCCCTGCTATATTTTTATACTATGTCAGAGCATGTAAATTTTAACTAGATTCATTACCAAGAGTTCAACATTCAAGAGCAGTCTTAAAATAGAAAAACACTGTGTGTGCAAAAGAAAAATGAGGGGATGAATTAAAAACATAAGTACTGTACATTAAGGTGTGAAATGAAATAATTGCTTTTCTTTTGCTTTATGTACAAGAAATGTAAAGAACAATTACATTGGGCTTGTTAATTAGCGTATTGTATCTTTCTGTGTGTATGTCTCTTTGTAGACAGAAAGATGCTACGACTCCTCATCAGTTGTATCAGGCTCTGAATCATACAGCACAGTCATTATTAGTCTTGCAAATTATAGGAGTAAATAAGGACTTTTCTAGATGCAGCAAAATAGGGACACAAAATGACTGTGGCCTGGATATCCATTTCACCTTTCTACAGAGAGAAAGAAAAGGAGGAAATTCTCTCATAATAAAAAATTGCCACTTTGCCTCCTCTCTCATTGACCAAGGCACTCCATCTAGCTTTGCTCTTTGTCTTTTCTGGGATAGGCACAGTGTGATTATACTTTTTTTCTCACTGGTTCTTATTTTTGAGCTGGCAAAATTCAATTTGGCTTACGTTATTGAGAACCCTTGAACTGGCTCTGAAAATACCATTCCTTGTTTCCTGTGAAGTTATTTCTCAATTGGGGTAAAAACATTATAAAGTTTTTCTTCAAAATATTTATGTATATTAATTTTAAGAATATTATTGTTATTAATTTAAGGCTTAATACTTATTTGAATGTATTTTTCCTTCTTTTTCAAGATATTTAAATAATGTCATGATGTATCTATATGCAAAAAATAATATGTTGTTCTGTTTTTTATTTTGAATTTCACATTTTAATACATTAGGTCATACGGTGTTAAGCCTTCGTTCTCTATGTATGTGTTATGTAAGTCAATATAGGTAATAATCTGATTAACATGTTTATCTAGAAATTCTTGTTAGGATCAGTTACATATTAAGTTTGAAACAAAAAAATCTGACTCAGAAAACTTTGTAGTTATTTAAACAAAGGTAAATGATTAATGCCACTTCTTTTTCCCTCAAAGTTCAGCTTTGCAAAAGTTATTTATGGGATTCATTAAATCAGCAGTGTACTATTTGCCATATCTCTACCATAAAAATAAACTCCTTAAAAGCTCCAAAGATCTCAAAAAGAGCACAGAATGCCTGTGGAGAAACATCAGTCTGAACATACAGCCTGATCTTATCTTCAACTGATATTTCCAGTCTTCTAAAAAAGAATTTACATATCCATTGTACAGTAAGTTCTGTCCTAGTTTCTATGGTTTGAAAATGAATCAACACACAGTTCAGGGTGTCAAATGAGTATAAATTAAATTGAGTTGTTCAAAGGTTTTCAATGAGAGAAAAATTTAGATTCAAATTAAAGTATATCAACTAACTGTCCTCTTCATTTTTCCTGGACAGTACTTCAGATATCTTCAAGCTCTTTGCTTGATAGCATGCTGCAGTGTACTCAATTGAAATGAAAAGTGTTTGTAATTAGTATGGTTACTTTCTTATGCAAAATATTCCCAAGTACTAGAGAAGCTTTAATATTAATATTTTTTTGCTTTGTTCTTCACAGGTTTTAATCTGATAACAACACATTAATGGAAACAAGATTTAAGGGTTTGTTGGAGAATCAGATGTGTCCTCTTTATGAACTGTACAATAAACCTGTGCATACACTGCATTTCTGTTAAGGCATTCCATAAACAAAGACATCTTTGGTGTACATAAAATAATTTTTAATTTTAATTTCCAAGAACTTCTTTTTGATAAAAGCATTAAGATTGTACACTTTTTATGAGTAGCAATTGACAGTGACATTCTGGCCTGTAAGAGAGGACAGAAACCTGTCACAATCCTGTCGTGCATTGAGATTGTGCTTTTATTCTGAAATAGCTTAAATTCTCATACAGAATTATGACTGTTAGTATTAGAATAAATTTATTTCCTCACATCCATTAAGGAGCTAAGGCGCTTGCAAGGCCTTAGCAGAATAGCTAGGGCTCAAGGTACTGATTGTTCAAGCCTTTAGTTGTTCCTTCTTTCACCTTCATGTAATGAGACTCAACATTATTCCTACAGTTTTAGCCGACTTTGGGGGACTTAAACAGTATTTGTTCTGTTAGCTTTCTCTGATGTAGCTGGGAAAAGGATATGTGTATTGAGCAGAGTAATAAATACATTCTGTGAAAAGAATGAAGCAGAAGAGCAAAGAATATAATAGATTAGTAGAACAGCGCATGGTTAATTCCCCTCATGTGGAGACTGTGCTACACAATACTGAAGGTAAAAATCAATTAAATGCTTAGTCTGATAAAATTCCCATTAGCAGAATTTCAAAACTCTAAATCAACAGGGATACCAGGGCTTGAAGATAGGGAAAGATGAAGAGAGAGGAGAGGGAAATTCCTTTGGAAAGATGTAGTTCCTTGGAGTATCCTGGTTATCAGTCTGTACCCATGCATTACTATTTCTTCCTCTTCCTATTGATCCCTATAAAATCACAGAGGACTCTTATGGGAATTTCTGATGAATACAAATTTCTATTGCATTTCTCCATTCTCCGGTTTAGGTAGTTGCCTTCAACAAGAATGAACTCCGATCAGAAACTTGGTTTTGTTTTTAGTTCAGCAATTGTACATGAAGAAATAAAAGCTGATTGACAACACCCATGTTCTTTATATTGTCCCACAGGTGACTGGTAACAAGCAAAGAATGACTTCTAAGGGCTTTGACACATGAAAAATGTATTGGTTTTACCTCTCTGAATCTCTCTAGTGCTTGGTGTTTCTGCCAGAAATTGGTTTTCTGCTTTTGCCCCTGTAGGATCATGCCCTTCCCGGAACACTACTCATCAGAAATGGATTTGCAGCTATATTTCAAAAGTGTGCTCTCACCCTAACTAACCATTACAGGGAGTTATCAATTCCACGTTGCTCCTGCTGGTGGGAATGAGAGGAGAGAAAAAGGGGGTAGAATTACTGGGCAGAACTATTGAGTAACTGCACCTTCCTCCATATATTCAAGAAGAAAAAATTAATTAATCTGAAAAACAGCCGTTGGTGCCAGTGGCTTTTGTATGGAAAACTGAGCACCAGGGATGTGTAAAATAAAACCAAATACATGACACAAGCTTCAGGAGATAGTCTTAAGTCCAGAACAAAGCTTGAATCAGCTATTAACACTATATGTAACTATTCTCCTAACTTCCATGCTTCCAATATGGGAAAGAAAAGCCTTCTTATGATCAAAGCCAATGAAATAATGTGTATTTGATATGCAAATATGCCTGTTTCCTGTTACTATGCCTTTCTATTTTTTAAAAAATGCACATGTGCAAGCAATATAGGTCATAGTTTAAACAGAAGTAAAAATTGCCCTTCTTCCTGTAATATTCATTACTACAAAGGCAGATTAATAAAATTATAATTTAAATAATAATAATATTTTAAGTAATCTCTCTTTTAACAGGAAAAACTTTGGATGAAAACAATATTTTTCTTCCCTCTGTCATCCTCACTCAAGTACCATAACAGATGTCAGAACATGTTGCATTATGTAAGTTTTCCTTTATTTCAAACTGATTCTCAGGATATATATTTTAAGAAGCAATACCTCCTTGATTAATCTGGGAGAGAGATGATTTTTTAAAATCTTTACCAGCACCTGACCTTAAAAGGAAGGCAGCTGAATCAAGGTTGTGCCGTCTTTGGTGGGAAGCTGTTATGGTTTGCCAGATAGCAAAGCCGTCGATAATTTTGGGTGGCTGGGTTTTTTTGGAGGGTGAGGTGTAGGGGTGTTTTAGTTTTTTTTCTTGTTCTCCCCCCTAGTTTGGTATTACCTGTCTTTTTCTTTCTTTCTGTCTTAAAAAATATCTCTGAACTCTTGGTTATTCCCTTGCTGTAGATGGGTTTGCTATCAGCAATCCTTTGGTAGGGAGCTGTACAAGTGGGTGGAACACCTTGGGCCAAAATAAGTACATATTATAACATTACTATAAAGATATTCTGGCAGGATTAAAGACTTCAGTGGAATTGCTGTGAGTTTCCACCAATATAAGTGAGATCAAAATCTTGATCTGAAACTGCTGAGAGGTTCTTTTCCTTAATGTGATGAAAGCTGTCAAGTGCAAAGGAGATTCTGTCAGTTCACAGTGTGACTTCAATGCTGGCTATACAGTATCAAAACTTGTTTTCCTCAGTTATCAAAATGTTTTCTCATTTTTTGATCTTCAGACAGTAAAATAAATCTTGTTTTCTTCAATAACAAGAAGGAAAAAAAAATCTGTCACAAATACTGGTAATGCTTTTATAGTTTGTTCTTCTGTGTTTGTGCCAAATAAAAGCTTTAAAAACATGAGAGAAGAAATTAGGAAATGTGTGGCTCAAAACTCTTAGGAATTTGGAACTTCCAGAGTTAACAGCATTAAAAACCACCAGTTTATTACTGTCTAGAGCCTTTTTTGTTTCCTAAATAAAGAAATGAAGAGGTCATTAGGAGAGTTTATTTCAAGTAGTAACAATTTTCTGTGATCCTTTTTTCCTGTCACCTTATGTAGTATTTAATGGGGTTTGGCTTCTATGTTTTATGTATTCCAGGCTCCTTAACATTTCAAACAATAGAAATGAGATGAAAAGAAGAAAAGTTATAGTCACATGAGAGGTTTTATCTATTAAATGTGTTGGTGAACGAAAATAAAGCTCCCTAAAATACCATATTTCAAAAGATAAACGAAAAATTAATTAGAAAATATTTTTTATGAGTTAGATTTTATTTACTTAAAAATTATAGTCCTTCAATCACTAGTTGAAAGCAAAACATTAACTGTTTTGTACAAGTAGTTCAGTGATGTCTCACAACAAAGAGAAATTATTTTTATGTGAAATACATTAATTTAATTTTTGTTCCATGACAGCTTTACAAAGTATATATGTGGTGGGTTGACCCTGGCTGGATGCCAGGTGCCCACCAAAGCCATTCAATCACTCCCCCTCCTCAGCTGGACAGGGGAGAGAAAATATAACAAAGGGCTTGTGGGTCGAGATAGGGACAGGAGAGATCACTCACCAATTACCGTCATGGGCAAAACAGACTCAGCTTGGGGAAAATTAACTCAATTTATTACAAATCAACCAGAGTAGGGTAGTGAGAAATAAAATCAAATCTCAAAACACCTTCCCTCCACCCCTCCCTCCTTCCTGGGCTTAAATTTACTCCTGATTTTCTCTACCTCCTCCCCTCGAGCGGCACAGGGGGAATAGGAGTTGAGGACCGTTCATCACATGTTGTCTCTGCCACTCCGTCTTCCTTAGGGGCAGGACTCCTCACACTCTTCCCCTGCTCCAGCATGGGATGCCTTCCACAGGAGGCAGTCCTTCATGAACTTCTCCAATGTGGGTCCTTCCCACAGGCTGCAGTTCTTCACGAGCTGCTCCAGCGTGGGTCCCTTCCACGATGTGCAGTCCTTCAGGCACAGACTGCTCCAGCGTGGGTCCCCCGCAGGGTCACAAGTCCTGCCAGCAAACCTGCTCCAGCCTGAGCTGCTCTCTCCACAGGTTTGCAGGTCCTGCAAGGAGCCTGCTCCAGCATGGACTTCCCACGGGGTCACAGCCTCCTTCGGGCATCCCCCTGCTCCAGCGTGGGGTCCTCCCCGGGCTGCAGGTGGAGATCTGCTCCACCGTGGACCTCCCTGGGCTGCAGGGGGACAGCCTGCCTCACCGTGGTCTTCCCCACCAGGGGCTGCAGGGGAATCTCTGCTCTGGGACCTGGAGCACCTCCTCCCCTCCTTCTGCACTGACCTGGGGGTCTGCAGGGTTCTTTCTCTCACATGTTCTCACTCCTCTCTCTGGCTGCCATTTCTGTCTATCCCAGCAACTTTTTTCCTTAAAAATGTTATCACAGAGGCGTCACCATTATCGCTGATGGCCTTGGCCTTGGTTGGCCCGTCTTAGAGCCAGCTGGCATTGGCTCTGTCAGACACAGGGGAAGCTTCCAGCAGCTTCTTACAGAAGCCACCCCTGTAGCCCCCCCCCGCTACCAAAACCTTGCCACACAAAGCCAATACAATATATTTTTCAAAAATGGTGCTAATGGGCAAGTTTGTTAGCCAAAGAGCTATTGACTGAATTAATTTTTAGCTCTCAAAATACACTTTTGCGTAGGTGCCTGAAGCCTACCTTAGTGATAATATAGCATGACGTAGCTTGTTGTGCCACTGTCCTGTCTGTTCTGTCCATACTGGTGATATATATCAAGAATTTCAGAGGTGTCCTCCCTGCTGTTATTCACATAGGAAGTAAATTTTCCCATGCTTGACTGTTGTTTTGTAGCACAATAATACAGTTTTGTAACATCCAGCCATCTTTCCTGTATATTCCTCAATTTTTACAGCATTGTATTTATGCACTTTTCACATCTGATTTGTATACAAGGTAAAAGCTTAGAAGGCCTTTTTACTTGTCATTTCAGCTGATCATTAGCTCATTTGAAAGAGCTGTTTTCTGGTAAAGCTTTAGTATTTGCTTTCCTTTTAACAAATTTTCATTATTGTATTGTTCCCTACTTTTTATTTTTTTTTATTCTTGTGCCTCTTCCACAGCTTGTTGAAGTAGTTCACATGGTTTTTGTTTGCTTCTCCAAATAAATAGCCTTTGCCTGGCATTTTTCTAGTAAATACCTACATAAAAGTTTAGCACAGTCTCTTATCAATAGGCTGAAAGTGAAGGTAGGTTTCAGTTTACAAAGAGATAATCTCTTTATTGTCATTCAAGAGACAAAATGAATCATTGTTTTCTTTTAACTATATTAGCTGTAAGTTTTCCTCTTCCTATTTTAATGTAAGAGAAACAACATTTTCTGGGAAATAAAAGCCCTGTTAGTCAAAGAGAACTGATTGTAGATGAGCTTCTAGTTTACAGATTTCTAACTACTATGGAGTAGCTGCTAATTAATATTACTAACTTGCTATTGTTAACTAACAAATTATTCTAATTGACAGATGTCTTTCCAATCCTTGAACTTTAACACCAAAATTTAGAATGAGCTACCATGCCTTGTGTTGGTTATATAAACAGATTTTCTTTTTTGCTTCATAATTCACTGATACAGTAGTGTGTGTTTATTCTTCTTATAAGGTCTGGACAACAGTTTTGACTATATTTTGAGTAATTTTTTTTGGTATTTCCAAAGTTTAGAAACAGCACGGCTGCAAAAAATTCCTGGTGGCAATATCAATTAGTTAGGGTAAAGAAGAGAATATTATGAATTTTCTTCTGCCTGCTGAGCATTTCCTATGTCACCTCTCCATTTTGCAGGTGCCACTGCATTAAATAAGATGTAGAATTAGAGACTCCAGGAAACAAGTGTTTCAGGGTAAGGCAGCAGCAAAAGCAGAAGTGTACTCATCCAGAACAGAGATTTTGGGTGTTATTTAGTTGGTGAGGTAGGGGAGCAGCTACCGCTGGTTCTGAGAGCCTGCTTGCCTAGTGCATGGAGATACCCTGAGGGGTGGAATGAGGTGGAAGGACTTTCTCTAACCACTTGGGACTGCTATCTGGCTTACCCCCAGCCTCCTGCACTCTGTGCATTGCAGGGCATCAAACTGCAACACGTTCCTTTGCTGGCACACCACCACCATTAACCTTTTTCGGAAAGCCTCCCTGGCTGCTCTGCCTGGGTTTTATTTGCTTTGTAGCAAGTGCCAGAATGGTTTAGTGACTTCAGGTGGGCTGGGTGAGTCAGGGTCTCACTGGGTGTGGCAAGCATTCAACTATCCTGGGCTGATAGCAAAGCAGCTCTTTTCCTTCTGACTCTGGATGTACCTTCACTACGAATGCAAAGAAATAGGGGTGTGCTGAAGGAACTTAAAAATGAAGGTCAGTCCTAAAGCTGTGTTTTGAAAGTTTGCATAAAACTATGTGTACTACTGATGTCATAAATCTTCATTTGGAGTACATGTGCTAAATAAGTATTTGTCTCAGTGTGTGTGTCTAGAGCTGTTTTCATTGCCTCTTACTGTTCATCATGTATTTCATATTTGTATTTTTTTTATGGTCAATGTTTAAAAGATTTATCATGCATTCCTTATTATTATTTAAACTCTGTATTGGAAGGGAATGACAGCGGAGTATGAAGAGAATTTGTTCTCTGTCATAGGGGTTACATGTTGAGGTACACCGAATAAATTTGTAATCTCTCTAAATTTGGGTGCTTCCATTTAAATAGGATGACTCTTCCATACAGGTGTTGCACATTAGACTTATTTCATTAGAGATTATGTATTTTGAGGATATTTTTGAGATATGTGATGCAAATTGAAGAGTAGAGCTGTGATCTCACATGGTGTGATTTGCCTTGATTATTTTGAGTATGTTATTCTAGAACTGGATGAGAAAACATTATCTCTTTTTCTTTAAAATGAATCCTCGCTATTTACATGGAATCAAGAAGAAAGACATGATTACATGGTAAAAGAAAAGGTAACTTTATCTTTGGGAGTTTGTTATTCTTTCATTCTCTTTTGCAAGTTTTATTTAATGGAAGGTCAGGCTTTTGTATCGTTCTTTTAAAACACGCATTATATCCGTTTTTGTTGTTTACTGTGTTCTGCTTTTCACATTTTGGTTTCTGTCACTAGCTTGCTCTCCTTCTCAGAACAACGTATTTTTTTTTAAAGCAGCTTTAGAAATTCTCCTATCTAAGTTTGGAAAGAATGTTTAGTTTTCAGAAGACTGCTGCTTTTTAGTTAGGAAGTTGGTAATATATTAGAAGAGATATTTAAAAAAGAAAATAGACTTCTTCCTTTGTATTTGCAAGCTTTTTGTGAACAAAACTAGGTAAGAAGGAACAGTGAGAAAACACGATTTCATAGAGCTTTTGTGACTTTGGGGGGAGGCAGCAGTGCTTGCTGCTTCTCCAGTATCACACCTGCTTTCCTGCAGCTGATCAATGCAATAGAGACATTTTTATATACAAAACAATGGTGTTATCTAGATAAAATTAGCTAATAATTACTTTGTTTTATTCTGTTGCCAATGAAAAATGGCAATATCCCTTCTTAGCCTCATGTCTGAATTCCAATGAAGCCTTGTTTCTTAATTTGGTGATTGTGAACAGTATTACTTCATGTAGGCTGATAAAAGATTTTGTCCTGGTAGAATGCTAGCACTGACACAGTATTTTTGCAGTACAGGTGGTGCAGCTTATTCCTGATAGAGTTCTTAAAATGAAACAGGTCAGTGCTGGGAAGTAACAGAGCATCTGGATTTCATTTTGGGTCCAGGCAAAGAACAGGTGGACTATGTTTTTCTTGAATTAAATATAGGTAATATTTGGGTAATGTGCCTTGCTATAAATCATGGACCGTAAAATAAGGGCACTTCTCTGTCACCTGCAGGTGTTCTGTGCATTTAATACCTGTATTTTAAAGTATGAGGAAGGGAAGCATTGTACGTATTGGTAAACCCAAGTGGAGAATTTATTTTATGCTGTTCATATCATGTGGGTGAGTGGCAGGTACTCTCTTTTGTACTTTTAAGTAGAGCAGGTTTACATTGCTTTAACACGCAGAAATGCAATTGAAAATGTGGAATCACAGCTGTTTTGCTCCTGCTTTCTTAGAAGAAAGAGTTGAGACATGAATGTTTATGTTGTGCGGTAAAATAAAAGATGTGTCAAAAGCAATCCATGGTTATGCGGAGAGAGGCACGGTGGATTTTGCTGTTGGTTGGTTGGGTTTGGGTTGTTTTTTATTGGTCAGGAAACTGAAGTTGCTTGGTGCTGGCTTATTTCTCCCTGTTTGTATTTTTTTTAGTTCTAGGTCTTTAAAGAGGTTTCTACTGAATCTCTTGCAGCTGAAATTTATAGCAAGGTATGTTCTGGCTATCTGCTTAATGCCTCCTACTGGATTTCACTGAGTTACCTTTCAGCTACCTGCTGGAAGTGGTGGGATTTTTTTTTTGTTGGTTTTATTTTGTTCTTCATTTTATTATAGTAAGCAGGATATCCAAACAGTTAGCTTTCTTAGACCTTTTTCTTACATCTTCAGAGTTTTTGTATAAATCTAGACTGCCTTATGAAATTTCTGTGTGAGGGCTTATCTATATACATATATATAAGAAGTATTGTGATTTAAGTGTATTTATATCATTGTCTCTCTTTCTCATGTGAAGACATTGTACCAATTTAATTTTTTTACATTTTAAGCTAAAAATGTTTCTTATTATACATATAGAACTACAGTAATAACTCTCAGGTTATCAGTTAAAACAGACAAACAGTAACTCTGCTATTCAGATCATATGTTCAGATAAGATGTTGAGGGAATTTAGCCCAGACCTCATTGTACACTGAATAGCCCACCTGCCCTTGATTTTCTTCTGTCTATCTGAGGAACAGCACTTTTGAAAGAGTATAGTTCATGCATATGACAATACAATATGTAGGAGGTCTTATAGGGCAACACTACTACAATGTGAATGGAATCATCATCTAGTCTTATGTGCAGCTGCTTTGCTCCATACCAAAACCTGAACTGGCAGGAAAAAAAAAAAAATAATAGAAGACTTAAAATCTTAGAGTTTCCTCATGGGGGGGTTAGGAGCTTATCATCCTCTAATGGGCAAGGCATTAGCAATGGACATCTTGCCACAGGATCATTACTATGGAAGTTGGGTTTCCCCACTGTCACATTGTTGGAACTATGAGCTTGAAATAAATGGGTACTGTGAATTGACAGATATGAGACACTTTGAAAAGACATGCTGAGTTATTTCATAGAGAAAATAGGAATCGGGCAATGATGTTGTGCCAAAGCTTCTATCCAGCTCTGCTCTATGAGAGCTGTGAGCAGATAAACAGTGTTGTTTAATGGCTAGGTCCTTGAACTAAGCACCACAAATTGTCAATTTTATATCTGCATTTCTGTGTAGCCAATACCTTTATCTTTTTCTTAACAAATCACTATATATATTGTGCTATATTCTGACATTGAACAAGATGTGTGGCCTGATGCTAAGTGCGTATTCTAGAACAGTTTATACCTTATTACTTTTCTGTAGAAATACTTACATTCTGGAAGAGTGCTAAACAAGAATAGTACTTTTTTACTTCATTCTCACCCCCAAATGACTTAAACTCCCTGTGTAACTGAACTCTCAAATGAAATACAATGAATGGTTTAGGAGAGCATCCAGGAAAGTGCCAGCAACTCAACCATTATTCATGTTGTGGACTACTAAATGAGTAGTCTGAATCGAATTCTGCCTGTTCTAATCTGCTTTGTGAATACTGAGTTCCTGCCATTGTGTGGTAAATGAAAACCACCACCACAAACTACCTACCATTTCCATTCATGCAGGTGACCTTCTCAGTTTGGGGGTTTTATTTTATTTTTTTTTAATTTTTTTTTAAAGAAGGATAAGTGTTCCAGTTGCACTTCCCGAGAAAATCAAGCTATTTAGTAGTTACTAAGTACAGATCAGCTTCTGTCACTCAAGGTTAATTCTCATGCTGATGTTCTCTGTGGATAAGGTTGGTTTTGCTGCACTAGAAAGCTGAATCTGTGTATTACCAACAGCTGAATAAATGAGGCACAGAAGTGAATGTTGAATATGTTCAAATCAAACTAATGCATAAAATCACAAATGAAATATGGTATCTCAAAATTTGTCATTTTCCCTTTGTAATAAACACGGTTTAACTCTGTCTCTTGATTTCTCATGCCAGTGTTTGAAAGGCTGCATTTTTGCTTTGAAAATTGTTATACACTGCTTTTGTAATCTTCATATATTATAAATGGGTCATTAAATTCAGTAAGAGAAAACAGAAAAGGCAATCAGGCCCTGGATGGCAGTGTATAGATGTATCCATGAAGAAAAGATAACCAGCCATTGCTGTAAAATCAGATGATTTTTTCCTTTCCACCCCTGACAATTCCAGCAATCTCCACTGAATTTAAAGGGATATGGACAGGGTCCTTCAGATTCTGCTCATCAACCTCTACAATGGAAGGTTTTAAACCAGAATATGTAACATGGGTAATGCTGAGAAATAATCTTTGTAAAAGCCTCAACAGGATGACTTTTTTCACTGTTACATTTAGCAAATATTATGAAATAAAAACTCTCCTCATGGCCACAAACTTACAGATTGGCGTACAGCTATCTTTGTATACCTTACTAAATATTTTCATATCCTCTGTCTTTCATGACAAGAACGTCTTTGCTTTCCTGCAACCCATGGAAACAAAGGCATTGGGGGGGAATAGGATTATCCTCTGTTTATCATTAACTTGTAATTTGATATCCCTTTTTGATTAAAGTGTTCCATTCCTCTCTGAGGCAGTTGAAACTGTAAATAATTTACAAATAATTCAAATAATTTACAAATAATTTAGATTGATTTGTCTAATTCATTAGCATGAGTAAAGCCTATATGACTGTTAAAGTAAAATTTTTAGTTGAAAGGGTAGAAGATGGTTTACACTCTGGTTCATATAGAAATAATGCTTAATGGACTGTGCTGGGCGGGTTATGCTGAATCTTTATTTCAATCTTATGTGAAGACCAGAGAAAACAGCCATGCATGCCTATTGAGGCATTCATGGGGGGGATTACTACTAGTGGCAATTAGCCAGTAACAGAACATGCTGCGTGCAATGACTATGGAGGGAGATGCAAGAGGAGGGAGAAATAAAGTACTCCTTCAATTTTTATTTTGGTGTGGAAACCTGTATGTATGAATCTTGTGTGGCTGTTGTAGAACAGTAAAATATATAGTGAAACAATCCAGCAGTATTGGAAGAGACAGCTTATTTTCCCTTGAGGCCTAGAAGTAGCGTTTGCCATAAAATGTAATGTTGATAATGATAAAAAAAGAAAACAAAAATCTCAGGGCATCCATTCCTCAAAGGTCTGGGAAAACAGACTTATTTTCAGTGTATGGAGGAGACTGGAAAAAAAATCTGGATTTCATTGGAGCATGTGTGAGTGCAACGCTGACAGCTATCTCTTGTACTAGAGAGTTTCCAGTTCAGATGTTTCTACTCATCTAATTCAGTGGTATGTTTTGGAAAGAGCAAATATTAGTCTGATCCTACGCTGGACAGGAAAAATTCCCTCTGTCCTTGCCAGGCAGCTCTGCTCTTGAAGTGCTGCTGTCCTGTATTGCCTTAATGAAACTTCCCTTAATGATTAGGCAGACACTTTCGAATGGCATCAATGCAAAGACTTGTGCAGACTGTGTAACCACAACTGAAAGTTGAAAGTGTGAATCACGCTGACTTGTGTAGGTGAGGGTTAGTCAGCCATGACTTTCAAACTCTCTAGTTACGCTTGAAAATAAAGCAGTAATTATTATTTTTTTAAATTATTTCTAAAAAAAAAAAAAAAAATCCCCAAACTTCATATTTTGTTTCATTATTTTTCCTAAGCTACATGTCAGACTCTGTCTATAGCTGACGCTCTGCAGTGCACTTACTTTTGTGTACAGTGTATTTATTTCAGTTGCCATTCTGTATGCTCATTGACTCATTATTTCTATTAGAATAGTGTTATCCTCCAGGGGAAAATATTTTACTCATGACTTGTGCCAAAGTAAGTAATTGATACTTTTTGTTTATTTTTTAAAACAACAAACAAAAAAAGGGCAAAGACATCTTTTTCTGGCTCTTATTACTTAAAGTATCACACATTTATGGTAAACACTATGGGTCCTGCAAGTGTTTTCAAAACATATAGAAAATGTGTGAAATTACATGTACGTACACACATGGCTAACTCCTCAATAGTGACTTACACTTTGTTAAATTTTTGAAGACCATTTTGTATGTGTGATGCTTTCCTTTCAGGGAAGAAGAGTTGCTAAGTAGTAGGAAATTTGTTTCTGTGTTTGTTTTAATTTGATTCTGAGACTTCTATATGTTGAGCCGCTACAGAAAGGAAGACATCAGGCTTTAAAGAATGTTTCAAGCCTATGCAATCAATAAGTTTGTTTCTTCACTCTCTATAAGATGTTCCTCTTTAAGTACTGTGACCGATTATTTGCTTCGTGGCAGTATACTGAAGAACATTTATATTAAGTGTAGCTTCTTCATAATATATTTCTTACCTGTTTATATGTCCAACAGAAATGTATTTGCATACATAAATATATATTTTTACTATAAACCCACAGAAACCTGAGCAAGAAAAATCCCAAGGCAGAAATCTGTCAAAAAATAACTGTAAAAAGTGTTTTTGTTCTTCGTTATTGCTTATTCAGGTAGTATATCTTATAGGTCATATTAATCTCCTAATAAGTTCAGCAGTGAAGTGCACAAGAGTTCATACTGCATTATCCTTTAGGCAAAAATTCATGATTTGCCTCTTTTCCTCAATATGGTGAATCCAGAGAAGAAGGAATAAATTGATAATTGAAGGCAGACCAGTTAAAATAAATAAATAAGCCACAAATATAGCTGAAGTACTGCTTCAAAGCTGGTTTATTTGTTTCTGAAACTAATGAAGAAGTTCATAGAATCATGGAATGGTTTGGGTTGGAAGGGACCGTCCTGGTTTCAGCTGGGATAGTTAACTGTCTTCCTAGTAGCTGGTACAGTGCTGTGTTTTGAGTTCAGTATGCGAAGAATGTTGATAACACTGATGTTTTCAGCTGTTGCTCAGTAGTGTTTAGACTAATGTCAAGGATTTTTCAGCTTCTCATGCCCAGCCAGCGAGAAAGCTGGAGGGGCACAAGAAGTTGGCACAGGACACAGCCAGGGCACCTGACCCAAACTGGCCAACGGGGTATTCCATACCATGGGACGTCCCATCCAGTATAGGAACGGGGAAGTGGGGGGCAGGGATTCGCCGCTCGGGGACTGGCTGGGTGTCGGTCGGCGGGTGGTGAGCAATTGCACTGCGCATCATTTGTATATTCCAATCCTTTCATTATTGCTGTTGTCATTTTATCGGTGTTATCATTATCATTATTAGCTTCTTCTTTTCTGTTCTATTAAACCGTTCTTATCTCAAGCCACGGGTTTTGCTTCTTTTCCCGACTTTCTCCCCCATCCCACTGGGTGGGAGGGGAGTGAGTGAGCGGCTGCGTGGTGTTTAGTTGCTGGCTGGGGTTAAACCACGACAGGGACCTTCAAAGATCATCTAGTCCAACCTCCCTACCGTGGGCAGGGACATCTTTCACTAGATCACATTGCTCAAAGCCCTGTCCAGCCTGAGTTTCAACAATTCCAGTGATGTGACATTCACAACATCTCTGGGCAGCCTGTTCCAGTATCTTACCCCCTTGATAGTGAAAAATTTGTACTGTTAAAAAGTGCTCAAAAAAGTTGTTCCATTATGAAAGAGCAGCATATAATGAACACTTATTTTTTGCAAATTATATAGTGAGGTGTTTCTTAATTTCTGAAAATATTTTGTATTATCAGAGCAGCAATGATGTATTATTATAAATGTATTGTTTAAAATATATGCATGCTCTAGAAACAAAAATGCATAATAAGCACAGCTGGCCCACAACTTGTTGATGAGCCCTTAGCTCATGAAAAAGAATTACAATGGTTTAAGTAATTCTGAAATATTGAGTGCTTCTGGCAGTTAATTGCCAAGGTTAAAAATGTCTTTTGTGAGGATGGTATATTGATTCCCCCCCCTGCCCCAAGAACTTAAATCTTCTTGCTGTTCTTCCAAAACCCTGCAGAAAACAGAGACAAAGCAGCTTCTCCCTATTTTGGATGAGCTGACTAAGAAAGTCAAACCAGAGGAAGAGAGTTTTATTTGCTGACCACTTGGGTCTCTCTCTGGGAGGGAGAAAGGAAATGAATGCAAAGGAGTTAGCATGTCTTCGCTGCTCTGTAACAGAGAGAAACAACAGAGAAAGGCATTGGCACTGAGAAATTTATGGAGATATATTTTCAATCATTACCAAAAAATTCACCTAGAGGGAGTAGCCTATTGCCAGGTAGAAGCCAAATGAGTATTAAATTGATAATTTATTTATGGAAATTTCAATTAACTTTTTTTGTAAATTATGAAATTTATCAGAAACAATTTCTTTTTCCAGACAGAATCCATACACAATAACAATTGTTATGGGTTTTATATATCTCCTTCTGCCAAAAGATTATTTGTCCAGTATAGGATGGCAGAGCCAGCTAGAATAGTTTACCATATCATATTATGCAGTAACTAAACTAATTCAAAATGGAAAAGCTGATGTGCTCTTGCCAGCTGTTTGTACTCACCTTGCCTGATGAAGGCTTTTAATATCATAGACTCATAGAACCATTTAGGCTGGAAAGGACCTTTTAGATCATCAAGTCCAACTGTAAATGTTACGCTGCCAAGTCCCACTAAACCGTGTCCCTAAGTGCCACATCAACAGGTCTTTTAAATACTTACAGGGATGGTGACTCAACTACTTTCCTGGGCAGCCTGTTCCAGTGCTTGGTAACCCCTTCCATGAAGAATTTTTTCTTAATATCCAATCTAAGGTTGTTGTCATCCCAGCCTTTGCAGATACCGCCTATCTGTCCCAAAGGTGGAGGATGAACTTTGAAGTTGAGAATTTTTTTCTACAGAACAGGTAGTCAATACTTTCCTACTTTCTGGTAAAACGTTGTTCCAGTTCAAGAACTTGTGTTGTACTCCATGTTAATAGTGTGATACAGAATACAGGAAGTCCTTGAAACTGTCTTGTCCAAGCCAAAGTTACTTAAAACAAAATAAACTAAAATCAGTCTATTGCTGACCTGAAGTGTTATTAGGCATTTAATTCTTGACTCCAGAAGGAAAAAAAAAAAATGCAGAGGAGGAAGAGTTAAAAGACTCCACAAGCATGTGAGCACTTGCTTTAGGTACGTGAACAGTCGACACATAATTAATATTTTATTGAACCGGGCCCTTGTTTCAAGGGCACAGATGAATTGTCTTTGTGATCAGATGTTGCACGGTTGCTCTATAGCACCGCGTCACATTTGGTAGTAGTCCAGGTGGTGTCAAAGTTTAATTTCTTCTTGAGTGCATTGTTCTGGTTGTCTTTTAAGCCAATGGGGTAATGACTTTGTAAAACAAAATCTGTCTCTAAGAGTCTGCAGTCTTCAAAACGGGTTGAATTTACAGTTTGATATCTGAGTTTCTGACTTTTTTTCTGAGCTCCACTGATTTTGGCGTTGCTTCCAGGTATGTTGTCATTAGTATGGTGTGCACATATGAGCTTCAGAGTAAGCCATTTGAAAATATGCACGGTTCTTTAATTTCACACCAGTTATGGCTCTGCTTATTTTTGTCATTTTGAAAGCTAATATGCTTTGGTGACTGTTTACAACATATCACCCTTTCAAAGACATGGAATAACTTCAGTTTTAGGACATATGATTGTCATCTGTTACATCTCCTTGTTTCTAAAGCATTGCTTTTTTTAGTTAAAGGACATTCAGGCATGTGTTGTGTAGACATGAACATAATTATTTCATCATCAGAGAACATATGTTTGCTAGAACATATAGTATCGCTTTGTGTTACTCATTGTTAGACACATGCCAGAGTTTTTCCTTTTTTTTTGCGCCAGCTTATGTCAGATATTTTAAAATACATATTTGTTTTAATATCTCCACATGCTCAATGTTTTATTCTTGAAGTTAACACTAAATTAATTGAGTAACCAGTAGGAGCTGATTTCTGTGCTCTTCTTTTGGATGAACAGTGCAATTGTGGCATCCTGACATATTCGATAGAAAATACTGACTATATCCTCAATGGATGAATAAGCTGCAGAGACGCGAAATGACATGTGATAGTTGTCCAGGAATTTATGACAGAACATAAAGTAGATTTCCTTATATCTTTTGTAGTTTGTTTAGGTGTATGTGGGGTTTTTTGGTGGTTGTTTTTTTTGTTTGTTTTTTTTTTTAGCTAGTGACGTACTTTGATTACATTATGTGAAGTAACTTAAAAGAATGTCCTTTGAAATAAAAAGTTGAGATGACAAAAAACAAAGGAAGGAAATCTTTCTTTAAACATGGAGAGCTTTCTGGCCTACTCTTAATGAGAATTTATTGTCCTAATCAGCTTGATTGGTATCTATGTTATGTAAGAGGTCAGTCTACACATTCATAATGACACCTTCCTAGCTTCAAAAATTAAGAGTACTACATGTAGCCATGTTTCTGTTCCTTCCTGTTATTTGGGTTTCTGTTGGGTGATATGGTAATAAGATTATATCAATTTTGAGAGGTTCTTCAACTAAAGGGCAAATTTTCCTTTTGACCACTATGAAAATTCAGTATAGGGTGGGAAGGGGAAAGTAAGTTGAGAAGTGAATACTAGCACTTAATGAAGACATACTTGAAAGACTGTAGAAATTTTGAAGTACTAGTTCTGTCATGTGTCTGTGTACTAAGTGTATGAGAGTATTTAGACTGGAGATGTATGAATGTATGTAAACCTCCAAAAAATCCGAAGACTAAGAATCAGAGAACTGTTTCCATGGTTCTGTCAGACAGCTCAAACCGAATCTAACTGACCTGTGTAGACTAAGTGATCAAAGGGAATTCATGAGACAGTGTTTCTCCCAAAGTCTTATTTAAAATAAATTTTATTCAACATATAACATGAACCCTATTCCTGATCTGAATTATAATAAAGAAGAGTCTTGTTAATGCTATTTATATTCAAATATTTGCAAATAATATTTTATGTTAGTTGACGTGCCGGTGGGGTTACTGGTACTGCAAGGCAGCACAGTTGCTTTCTGCACTGATATCAGTTATGTTGAGGCACTTCCACAAAGAAAATGCACCAGCGAAAAAACTAATAGCTTTACCAGTGCCTGAAATTGCATGTGCTGTGCTAAGCAAACATTGTAAATTATAAACTAATTTTATCTTCAGAAAAAGGAGGCTTTTATTAAAAAAGGCAAAACATTTATAATAGTTGAGAACACCATGAATTCATCAATGCCAACGTTATATGCACAGGTAGCGTACTGAAAAAAATACTTGCTATTACATTTAAGTGAAAAAGCATTCTGATTGGAACAAGGCATCAATATTTGTTAGTGTCACTTTCCAGGGAATGTTATTAAATGCCACCTTGTTCAAAAAGAGAGATGTGTTAAGAAATTAAGAAACAAGCTATAGAAGTACGTGGTTCTGACTCGTATAACACTCATAAGGTAAACAGCATCTCCTAATACTTCATAAAATATAATCACCAATCCTGATGTGGGAGAAAATAAATTATATATATATACGTTAGTTGGATATTCAAGAAGTTATGTTAGGCAGGTATGAACTGGAGTGGGGGTGGGGGGAAGTGTGTTCAGCAGTTTTACTGTTTTGAGATCCGAAACCAAGGAGTTCTGATTAAATTATCTTTAAGGTTAATAACATCTAGTAAGAGATCATGTATTTCACTATTTTGGAGAACTTTACAGCAGGCATAAAATACAATATATTTATGCAAACTGTTCATGGAAATTATGATTTTCCTTAAGAAATGTCCCTTAAAATACAACAAAGATGAGTTGCATGTCTTACAGTTATGTTTTGTTATTCCTAATTGCCTGAAACTTTCTCTGAGACCCAATGAAACTGCTGTTTCTTGGGATTTGTGTGATGGTCTAATTACCAAGCAGCATAAAGTTTTCTGTAAGCTGTCCCAACTATGGAAAGGACAAAGGAGTACTGAAGTTGAGGGGAAGAAAATGAAATAATCGCATCTTTATGAAGGTGTAATAGCAATTTTCTAACTTTACCAAAACCATAAATCTTTGTTAGTGTGCTCAAGAGGCATCAAGCTCTGAAAATTTGTTGTTGTTCTTATTTTAAAGCTAATGGACAGTGCTTTGTAGTAATTCAACCATCCATTCCAATCACAATGCTTTTTTTTTTTGTATTTTATACTGAAGAATACAGTAGAATCCGAAGTGTAAAGTACTACCTCTAGTAAAAGTGAAAGAAGAACTAGCTATTTTTATAAAAGCCAAAATAGAGTTAAAAATAGATTTTTACTGCTTTAGGAAGTATCCTTCGATTTGGGAGACCTATTAGAGTTTGGGAAACCCACACATGGTCTGTTTATGGCAATGTATAACTTGCATTATTTGCAAGCCAGTAGTCATTTGCTGGGATAACCCAGCAGAGCACGAGGAAATTGGAAGCTAGAAATAATGAGGATTACGAAGAATCAGTCTGAAAAGGTAGCTCACTGAGTAATCCAGGAGAAAACTCAGACTTTAATGCTGTGTTCACCACAGGGAGATTTTAATTGGCTTTGTCTGACAGATATAAAAATGTATTAGAGGTTTCTTTCTTTATTTTAAAATTATTTCAAAACTAGTTTAATATACTTTTTTTTTTGCATTTGAGTTTTACAGAATAAAAATAACATGGACAGTGGAAATCATAACTGGAGTTCAGTCTGCAATAAGAAAAGCTGTATTTTGAAATCATAATGTCAAACATCAACAGGGTTAGATCAGTTTCTGTGCTAGGTCATTTTCATTTGCCAAGCAACTTTGAGTTTTTGTGTTTTGGGTTTTTTTTTGTTTTTTTTTGTTTTTTTTTTTAATTAAATAGCTGATAATTTGGGACATGGAAAAATGGAAATAAAGCCCCAACCAGCTGTGCATATATTACTATCCTGAAACTGTTATCATACCCAATGGGACATGTACCGCATGTTTTTATAGCCACACAAATTATACTATAATGATGCTAAATTATAAATGTGTAGCCTATGTTCTTTGAATTATTATTTGTCCTTCAAATATTCTGTGAAAGTTAGGCAGGTAAGCATCAGGTAAATCTGTATGTACAGTGCAAATATCATAAATACATCAAAGAGATAATCAGATTTACAGTTCCAGTCAAATCTTGCAGCAGAGTTAATTCAGCCATTGAAGATAGATTTGAAAGTAGTTTTTAAGTTAATTGTTTGGTTTTGATAAGCTGGTAAGTATAAGCACAATGGATATGTGGCTCTGGCATTATTGATAGATGGATGATTACAGTAGTACAGTCCGATACCCTGTTGGTATTGTAACTCTACCAATCACCATAGACGATAGTATTTTTAAGGTACTTTAAGCAGTGGCACGTTCCAAATGTGAATCAAGAATGGGTAAGTGACATTTATCCTGATGTTCCTAAATATTTGGCTATTAAGCAACGTATCTGCAAGAGTGTCATGGCCTGTGAAAAGAATAATTTTATTTAGAAGAGCAGCTGTCAATACAGATTGAATCTGCTTCGTGTATAGTCTTTTCTGGTAACAAAGGTGTTTCTTTGAATAAACTAACCTCATTATAATTAGATTAAAATAAATAAATGAAGCTGTTTAGAAAGCTTGAATCTTCCTCCTGGCATCTTGAATGCCATTCTTTTTATTTTGGGGAAGAGCTGCTGCTTTCTTTTTAATACAGAAGGGTACATCTTACGTTCTTCTATATGACCAGACACTGTATGAAAAGGTAGAAGTGAGAAAACATTCTATTCACACTTAAAAACACAAACCAAAACAGAGTATGCTAAGGGCTGATGCTCCACTTTAATCCTCTCTTAGGGGAAAAAGTAAAGAGAAGTGGGGGACAATGCAGTCTTGAAAAAGCACGTCTTCAGGTAGACTTGCAGCTAAAGATTTGCCTGAAGAATTGAAAGACAAAAATTTTTAAAGGACAGATTTCAAGGCACTTGTAATGCTAACCATAATAAACGCTTATTTAGTATGTTCATAAGGTATTACAAAGATGGTTGCTAACTTTTTTGTAATTATTGGAAAGTTAAAATTCTGGAATTAAATTAATATCTCCTTGGAAGACAAAGTAAATAATATTAATGTTTTGTTCTGAAGACATTCACAGTATGGTGTATTAAATGAACAATAGACAGAAGAGTACTGAAATAGTGAAAGGGATACTAATCCAAAGTAGTCTTGATTAATTTTTATTTATATATTCTATAAATGCCAGGCTTCGTTTAGAAAAGGTTGAGCATTTGTCTGCATGGTGAACTTGAAAATCAGGAAGCTGAAGTGTAAATTTATATCACTCTAACCGCTTCATATTTGCATGACTGCAACCCTGCCACTATTTCTTTGCTCTGAACTTGAAAAAATACTTTACTATGCCTACTAAGGTTGCAGTGCCATAAGGACCTGTGTGGGAAGGTCAGAGGAAATTTTCGGCCAAGTGCTATGCACTATGGTGCCAGGGTCACTCCAAAGCAGGAGAAATTTGGACAATTTTCCATTTTTTGACCTAAGAGGTATACGTCATGCATTGGTGCCCCAAGTCTTTGGCAGTGTGGGTGTTGCACTGTGTGCCATTTAGTAAATGGATTGCATTGCTTTGAATTTAGTGTACTCTATGAGGATATACAAAGAGGTTAATGTGAGGAAGTCAGTGTTCTGTAAATTAATATCCTACCTCATTGCACAATAATTTTCCTGCATAAATGACCTCTGAATTATAGTGGGCTCAATGTATTTAATACATTTTTTGGCCATAGGATTAATAACAGCATTTAACTCACATCATAACCACAGGCCCTATCTATCTCAAATATTTTTGCCACATATCACACATAGTTGAAAAAAATCTATTATACCCATTTCTGAGCAATATACCGATCTTCGGATTTTCCTATGGGTGTATATACCTTGCACCTGAAAAAACAGACATCTTGATATTTTTTTTCCCGTTTTGTCTGACTGCTTTTCCTCAGCATGTTAATGGTGATGTCCGGATTTCTGTGTAATTCCTAATACCACTGTGTACGCTCAAGATTCATCTCTTGGTTTCAAGCTGAAGGAGTCCTAGTTCTTTTTGTCTGTAAAAATCCATATGAAGCAACAGCAGTGCTTGAAGCAGTATCTTGTTCAAGGCCCTAAAAGCTGTAGTTGCCAATACATCTTTACACTGCATCAGCGAGAGAAACATCACAATTTTGCTTTTTCATTGATGCTAGATGGTTACCAAAGTTCAGTCAGTCTTCTGTTGGATAAAAATTAAATAGACATGTTGGTAACAAGTCATGAACACAATGTGTTCATCATCATGAACGGGGTCAATGAGATTTTGATTTGACAAAGCACTCTAATATAACATAGCATCCTTGTTGAAGAAAACATTTAAATACATAATTGTTTGATTTGCATTAAGACATCAGCATTGCTGAAGCACACTGACTTAATGTGCTTTCCTGAAAGAGGTAAATTTATTAATATTTGCAGAAGAGCAAAATACTGGAAAAAGAAAATGAGTAAAATTTAATAATTTCATACACATTTACTTATCTTTATAAATTAATGAATTTGGGCTCTCTAAGTTATCCATTGCATATATTTACAAGTGTGACTGTATGAGCCAAGTGATTCTTGAACTGCAGCAGAAAAAACCTAGTAAGAATGTTTATTGTCTTAAGAAATAACTTGACAGGTACCCATCTAAACTATTCCAGACAAGCAAAATCTTGCATACTGCACCCTAAATTATGATAACGTTGGTTGCCGCAGCCTTTGGGTGTGGGAGTGTTTAATACTATAAAATGAACAAAAGAATAGCTGATTTTACTGTAATAGAACTAAAGATTTTATACCCTTGAATAAATAGTCAGTGGAAAAGTTTGTGCTTTTATCTAGAGACTGTGTATCTCTCCGTTTCCTTCTCCCGCCACAGAGTAACTGTGTATTAAAAAAAAAAACAGAGAAAGAGAATAAGCTGAAGAATATACTTCTGATCCTCGTGTTCTGTCATAGCTAATGTTAATACTCTGTTTCTATTACTGAAAAACTAATGCCATCCATTTACAAGGCACCATTTTAGATGCAGGACATCAAGTGATAATTTCAGGTATTCACAGTAACATTCACATTTCGTCAGTCTAGTATCTTGTAGTAACATATATATAGCCAAGTAGTGAATTCGATCCACTTGTCTCAGTCTCTGTAGAAATGCATGCCAAGGGGATAATCCATTTTCCAAAGACCTGGGGATTTCAGTACTCAGTCGCACCAAAAGGAGTATATATATGGGACAGGAAAAGTATTTAACATATTTCCTATACCTGTTTCCTGAAGATTACCTGAGCATTCCTGTCTAAGAGCTTCCTTGCTATTCCGCAAATGTAGGAAAAGGGTGATTTCTCTCATGTTTTTCTTCTCATGTACCATATCCCCTTTATGAGATTGATGTGTGTTTAATATCAATCCCTTCTAGAGAGAATAAATAAAAACTGATACACAATAAAAGTTTATCACCTCATTGTGTTCCTAGTGCACGTTCAGGTGTACTACCATGAGGAGGAGAGCATATCAGCTGATTTTTCACAACAGATTAAATCTCCCCCTTTAAGTAACAAATGCCTTTTCAAGTTAAACAAAAGTTAAACTCCACTGGAAACAAGAAATCTGGAAGCAGAGCCATTCAAAGATTTGAAATACAGATTCCCTTATGTTTTATGACAGCCTTATTCAAAATAAGGTGTTCTGTACATCATTAAAACAAATTACTTATCTTGCTTCTATTTTGAACCTTACAGTTTGTGATTTAGCAGGGTCAGTCTGAAAAAATATCTGTGATGTAGGTAAGCAGAGGTCATTTGCTGAGTGGAAAGATTTTTTTTTTTTTTTTTTTTTTTAACAAGGGAATTAAAATTCTGCCCTTGATGTGGAATGCATAGATTGTTGGAAGGGAACTCTTTGAATCAGCATTCAAAATGTTCTAACTTTTACTTGATTTGTGAGGTACTACATGAGTAATTTGGGGAATTTTCAAACAAATTGCCTTTTTTTTATTTTGCACAGTTTTTCTTTTTTTTTTTTTTCCCCTCATGTAATGTGCTCTGCAATAAGTTTGCTTTGCTAGTTCTTGTTTGCATAGCATTATCATCAAGTAATAAATCCTTCTTTGCTATATAAGAAACAATAGAAATCTTTTCTTCTAATAGTTCTCCCAGGAAGAGAAATGTACCTGAATTGATCAGGCCTAAGCAGTGGCCTGTGCGAGAGAAGAAATAAATGAGTTTTCCCTTATTAAAAAGCTATATCATATTAATATTTTATTTTAATTAGGACAAATACACTCTTGCTTAATATTCCTTAGGTATTTGATAGTCTTGACAGTCCTGGATAGCATGTATCTTTCTCTGACTTCCTATCAAATATCACAGTATTACAGAGTAACTGTGTTGAAAATAATGTAGGTTAGCTTGTGACTAGCATCACAAAAGATACTCTCTACAGCATTGTCAATAAATTATCTCACCCATCTCAGTACACTTTCTACTTTGCATCTTTCATACAACTTGTTTCTAAAAACAGCATCCAAAGCTCGCTCTTATTTACAAGACCATCTGGATTGTAGATATGTAAAAGTACTCTTAAATTTGTAAGCATGAATTAATTAAAGGAAAAGTTCTGCTTTATTGGGTACATAATGTTTCTTGGTTTTCCTTAAATCATGCTTTACAGCAACCATAGATAATACTGTTAATTTCATAGGTATTTAAAAAAACCAAAAAACAACAAAACCATTAAATTATGGTAAATAGGCAACAAAACCTAAATATTAATGAAGGAGAAAATGTTTCAGAATGCTGATCCCTTGTGTGCTTCCATGGCTTATCCCATGCTATTGCTGTCTCATTTCCACATTAAAAGTAATTTTGTGCTTTATAGATGCAAAATTCTTATCGTTGATGGGAAATCTAAAAATGTTGATGGACTGGGAGAAGCAGAAGGAGCAGGAAACATGAAACTGGAATAAATAAGGGACATACATATGCTGGTTGATTTGAGTAGGAGGGTACTAGAGAATGGGACTGGTAGTGAGCAGGTAACTCTAAGGTACTGAATGTCCTGGAGAGATCAGTTTTACTAGTGCTTGGATAAGGAGAGTGCAACTGGAATGAAAAGAATGAGCGCTGGAGACTAAGAAAACAAGATTAGGAAAAAGAACCAAAGAAGAGAGAGAAGTAGAAGTGTATTAAAGACGTGTTGGCTGCGAAGATACTGAAATGATTGTGCTGGTGTGAAAAACTACATGTTAAAGAAAACTTGTCTGAGAGCTGGAAAGAAGCTAAGATTCCTGTATCTCACCTTTCCACTCGTCAGGAAATACCTGTGACGCTCTCCAGCTAGAATATGCCATTCTTGGTAGGGTTATTCCATGAGAAAGATGACAACCTGCTGCTTTTATTGCATGAGATAAAAGTACATCTTTAATGTAACTAGCGGAGTGCTGTCTGGAGCAGCCTTGTTGATGATCTACGTGCATATAGATATGACATGATATAATTAAACTCCTGTTATTCATAGTCTTTAAAACACAGAAAATTATGCACAGGCTTCTCCTTCCCTGTTGTTTGTTCAATGTCAAATTAGCTCCCTTGTCCATATACATGCGCATTATGATACTGTCTGTAATTAAAGAAGCATGTACTGTGGTTTCCACCAAATTGTCTACTGTGGTGCTTTGCAGATAAATCAGGGCTGGGAACATGCCTTGGATTTAAATCAAGAATGGTGAAGAAAACTGTCATCTGTGGGACAATAAAGTTAATGAAGAGGTTGGAAGTATAGCAAATGAAGCAAGGATTTGCAAAATTAAATGTGGCCTTGTGGTAAAATGTGGTGAGTTGGATTTCGGCCACTTATTGAAAAGGCTAGCTTGTGACAGGATGCCAAGCTTAGCCTTTTATGTTAAACGTAGATACTGAGACTTTTAAAGCCAGGCTGCACAACAAACTGGATTCCAAGTGAAAAATCTAAATTTCTTCAGATTTATTCTTTATCGTCTTTATCACTATGTGGTACCAAACCCACAGTTTTCACAGCCACTAATTCTGTGGTCTTCCTTTTCTGCATACTTTGTAATCCTCCAGATCCATTCTGGACTTGTGGTTGTAATAAAAGAATAGGTCTACTTCAAACATAGTTCTGTCCTAATAAAATTAGGTCTGATTGTAATGTGATTAGGTATTGCAAATTATTTATAGCTTTTATTTAATCTTTCTGTGCATCCATCTGTCATACAGGAAAATAAAAATAAATTAAAATGTATAACACGCTAAGGCTAAAGCAAGGATATCAGTTAAAAACCCTTAAGGAAATCAATTATTTTTTCTTCAGTGCCATGTTTGTGTAGTGTAAGGTCAAAAATGTGTGAGGTCACAAATGAGGCTAAAACCAAAAAATACCAAACCCAGAATCATGATTCATCTCATAGGGTCATAGGATAATTCAGGTTGGAAGGGTCCACTGCTTTACTGGTAAAATGCTGAAGTGTTTCCTTGTGGCCAGTCCGAATCTCTTTTGTTTCAACTTGTGCCTGTTATCTGTTGTCATCCTACCATGTATTACTGTGAAGAGGCTGGGCTAATGTTTTGTTGTTGAGGTTTTTTCTCTGTTACTGTCTACTGAGTTTCATTTAAGTGGTAGAAGATTAGACCTAATTTCTAGGCACAGAACTATATGAAGCAAATTTTGCCAGGCCTTTGACACTCTAAGAGGCATGGGAAAAACCTAGAGCACAATCTTGGAATATTTTAATTGTATTTATAGTAGTTTCAATTACTTTGTGCAAAGATGAATAACTGCATTTTATATTAATATATTCTAAAGGGATGAGAAAGAATCCCAGCTCTTGAGTAGAGGGACAGGTGTGAATCTTAAATCTTAAATAAGAGCAACAGATGTCCTTTTCTTATGATCTTGTGACCTGCCTCCCCATGCATTCCCATGTGTGCAGCCCTAGTTCTTGTATAGCTAATTTTAGTGCTTAGACAGTAGCTTGCCCAGCTGCATTGTGCAGAAGAGCAAGGGTTTTGGTTTTTTTCTATTTGCAGGTGAATCATTGTAGTTGCTTGAACAACCTGATTTTTTGTTGTTGTTGTTGAAAAATATTTTCTGCTAAGGTCCTTTTTGCCCAGAATGTTATTGACTAAATTTCTGAAATAGCCAAAGTTGATGAAATGCAGCAATTGTTGGAATGCTGCACGAAACAGTGCAGACTAATAGCTGTTTCTCTTGAAAAAAGTTAATGGGGATGTCAGTTCATTGTATAGGTTCAATAGCTTTGAAATCTTACACTGTGAGTGTTCATAATGAGAAGTCATTTTTAGTAAAACAATAAAGTTTGCTCATTTGAGGGGGGAGACTTGGCCCTCTTGCCTCAGTCTAGAATTTTACCTTTTCAGTCATCAATTTGTTACAACATAGATTTTCAATAACGCAGGAGTGCTTTTGCAGAATTAGTGTTGTCTGCAGTTTTTTCTCATTGTGCCTTGCATGATGTGTGTGGGTTTTTTGTTTGTTTGTTTGGTTGTTTTTTTTTATATCTGGGGGAACGAGACTTTTTTCCCTTTTGTTCTGCTTGCTTTGCTTCCCTACTGTTTCCTGCGGTTGCTTGAGGTTTTTTGAGGACAGAGGATCTCATTCAGAGTCCTCTGAGGTCAGGAAGAGAGCCCTTTCATTTTAAGATGTATTGCATCTGGCCCCAAAAATTTTACTTTAAGTTGACATGTTAAAAAAAAAAAAAAAAAAAATCTGGAATGTTAAGAGTCAGTTACAGGCTTGAAGACTTTTTTGTTGGCAATTTGCATTATAAAGAGAAGGGAAGAAAGTATTATACTGTCTACAATTTGTAGATTGAGGCCTTGGAGAAAAGTAATCTCTTTAAAATAAAATAAACTATATCCAGCCTAGTTTTGGAAGGTTTGGCTGAATTTGAGCTTAGATTTGCCTAACCAAGTGACATAAGCCTGTTGTTTCCCTGTTGGTCTTACGTTGTGTCTCTCTCACACGGGCAGCATCTGTGTGTCACTTCAACAGCAGAGAAGCTGGATTTATATGCCCTACCATCCTTGACAATTGGTTCATATACCATGTATGGCATCCCTTCCCCCTGCATTCCGCTGTGCAATGTTACAGCATGGTCTTGTGCACCTGGGGAATCCACCTCTCTGACCCCCTCAATGTCTACCTTGTGCTCAGTGTGTGTGCGCTTGCCAAGTCAGGGTCAGGAATGAGGAAAACTGCATGAGGAAGTTCTAGTTTTTTCTCTATCTGTGCTGATTTTGAATAAGTACGCTTTTTTTTTTTTTTTAAGCTTCATTGTATCCTTAGCATCTCCAGGGTACTGGACTGTCACGTAGCTTTTCTTCATTTTATTCTGTCCTGTATCGTCCAGGTAGATAATCTTCTTGGTGTGAACTGGGGGAGTATGACTTGGACACAAACCCAGGAGTAAGCTAATGTTAATCCAGGCACAACTGTGGGGAATAGGTTGTTGGTCTTTTGCTGCAGGTCTGCCTTTCAAGCTAGTCCTACAAATGATTACATGTACCTGCTGAAGCAGTAAAAAGTAGTTGTGCTTGGGTCTGCATCGCATAGTAGCCTCTAGTTGTCTTTGGTTACTTTATGTCTCTGAGAAGCTCTCTCCCAGGTCTTACATTAAGATCGTTTAAGTCTTCTAGGTGAAACATGGGTCTTCCAATATAAGGCTAGCATATTAAATAATGCAAAATAATTTTTAGGATGATCTTGAAACAAAGACAAAAGATGAACAGGATAACTCAATGTTCAAACGATCAATACTAAGTTATGTCCTGAACTTTATCAGGAAACAAATTAATTTATTTTCTGTTTGGTGACTTTACTCCTTTTTTCCCTTAAATTTTAAACTATTGTAGTTGGAATGGCTGAAATTTCCTTTCCGTTTCTTCCTTTGCTCTAATAACCATCCAAAACCTGACTGGAGAAGTGGAAATGATCTCTTTGGCCAAGCCTCTGCCCACCTCTAAAGACAGGAAGAGGCACAGTAGGTGATGATATGGGAAAGGCAGCTCACTGCTTAACTCTTCTCTGGCAAAAAGTAGCTGAAGGATCTTATGGAAGTGGAATAAATTAGAGGTTTCTCTATGACTTCTAATTAATGCTGGAATCGAGCAGTAGAGGATCAAGTGGCCAAAATTTGATTTCTGCTCTGTCTAACCAGAGTTTGGACACAAATAATAACATAGGTCTAGGCTTGATTCTCACAAACGCCAATAACCCGCAAAGGCCTGCTCTGGAAGAAATTTGTTTTTCTTTGTTTTCAAAATTTCAACTGCTTTCCAATTAAGTGATATTTCATGTATTTTTATTCTCTCTTCTTGTTATATAACTTAAAAACTAATCTTCAGCTCAGAGTGTGCGTTAATACAATGGGTTGGAAAAGCTTGTCTTATAAATCTCTCTGGTGGAACAAATAATTTATTGCTGCTAGGGCTTTCTGTATAGTTGTCTATTTAAAACCAAAAACTGATGTGGAACCAAGTGAGCTGGTACAAAAGGAACAGAAGCATACAGGATTTGCTTTTTCCATCTTTAAATTGATGGTAGACTATGTTGATACTGAAAATAATAAGGGGCCCTATTAAAACACAAATACTTAAAAAGTTGGTATAATAATAAATAGGGAGGAATGGTACTCTTGTGATTAGCTTTAGGGGACAGGAATTAGACCTGAATGGAAAATGTGTTGGTGTAAGAAATGGAAAAGGAAAACTAGCTTGTTTTCACTCAGCTTTGTTGGCTCCACGTTGAGAAGAATAAACTAGCTGTGTTGTAAATATGCACAGGTTGCAAAATAGTTCATGTACAAAGCCGTGTTTTTCAGAGCAAAACTCTGCAAATAGCCTTTTGCATTCTGAAGGAGGTAGGATGGACTTCTGGTTCTGAAAGTAGATTGCACTAGGAGATGGTTATAAAATGATTGCAGTAGACCTGGAATTTACCCTTCATTTGGGTAATCTGAAGATACTAGATGCCTGAAGTGATAGTTCTCATGCCTATCCCTGAAGGTTCTTGACATAATAACATCAAAGGAGTGGAAGTCACGATATCTGCTGTAACTTTTGATGGATTCATTTACCCCTTCAGCATTATTTTAGGGGTAAGGACTCATGCTCTAGCCCCCAGTCTGAACTTAGGCATTCTTAAAATTGTTAGCCAGTGCTAAGATTATCAGACGTTCTACATAACAAAATTCCCATATTATGCAGTCAAATCCAAGGCCCCACGTGAAAAGGAAATTCAGTGTGACTTTTCCTATGTCTTCTTGTAACTGTCTTCTCTCCCAGCTCAGGGTGCTGGAAAACGGCTGCTAAAACACACAGAGATAAACGGTATTTGTTCGGAGGCTCCACTGCACTGCTGCCATGTGGTTGAGCTGCGTGTGCTTGAATGATGCTCTCCCTCCATTTGTCATGTTGGGATGTCCTCTGCAAGTGTTGTTTGTCTTTCTGGACTTATAGGGGCTCCTAATAAGCAGTGTATGTATGGTCATGGTTTTTACTTTCTTCTGGTATGACTGAACCAATGCTAAGAAGCTTTTTCCTTCTCTCTGCTCTTTATTGATGAAGGACAAGATGTAATTGTTTTTTTTATATGGCTTGCAGTGAGCTAAAGAGGGTGACGCAGAAAGTACAAGTTTATTCTGGAAAGCAGACTATGAGCGTTCTGCATTATACAGATATAATAATTGGTGGCTGCAAGTTCTCTCATAGACTTTTGGGTTTGGGTTTTGCTTTTTTTTTTCCTTTTCTCTCTTCTATTTCTTTCTTTGACCTCTTTGTCAGTATTCTCCACCCCTTCTCTCTTTGTCTCTGCTATCTGGGAAGAGGCTTGTGGAACATTGCATAAAACCAAAACTATTGATTTAAGAACAATTGTCAGTGACATCTATAGCAGCATAGATTTAAACACTGTGTTTGCATAAATTTTTTTCATGAAAACTTATTTTTAATTAAAATAGTAGGAAAATTTATCATCTATTCCTGTGAAACTCGAACTATCTTTGAGAAGGTGACAAGGGAATAGGATGCTGGAATTGGAAGATTTCTCAGTGTCTTGTAGAAAAGTTGCACCTAACATGTCTCATTTCACTATTTTTGTGAAGTTCTTCCATAATTAACTCTGTCCATCTGCTTCTTTTTTTGCACTGCAGCTTGTGGCAGAAATGACTGAATTCAAATATAGCAAAATCATTAACTCCCAATATTTTGAACGTGCAATTGCCCTTTCCTGTAACATCTCTGTCAGACTGGTGCTATGTTATATTTTGGGAGAAAGAAGACAAATTCCTGGATAGATCTGCCGCGCTCCAGTAGACTATATTCAGTCTCTTAAACTGAACATGACCCTCTACTCTTTTTGTGTGGTGGGGTTATGTCATGTATGTGCAGGGTCAGCTTTTAGATTTCCCTTCAAAGAACGTTTCTCGACTGGAACTGCTGGCAAACATACAAGCTCTTTAGCAGCCATTTAAAAGCAGAAAGGACTCTAAAGCTGATAAAATGTAGCCTGTTTCTTTCCAATTCTTCCTCCTCTACGTTTCATAGGAATGTCTCACACCACCTAACTGGATAGTTATGTCAGACAGCATGAGTTAGAGGTCACCTCTTATTGCAAGTCATCCATTGAAGGCTTACAAAGGGATGCTGGCAGCATCTTTTTCTTTCTTCTTTATTGCTGAAAATGTCTGAAATGGATCACCACAAAGCTACCTAGTATATTAAGGGAGGGATGGTTGCAAACAGCAACCAATCACCAAGTGCTGATTCTGGAGTTCCATAGCTTTTCTTAAGATATGTTTGTGATCCCTGTTCAAACTTTACTGTTGAAAGGAGGTGGGGGAATAAATTACTGTAAATGTCTGTAATTTACTACTGCAGTTTGTGGAAATTTAAAAAAAATTTTTTTGTTGTTTTGTATTTTTTTTAGCAGAGTACTTCCCTAATACCTCGGTCATCTGCAATCCCCAGTGCCAAGTGTGGTACTTAGTTCTAGGATGTGGGATCAAAATCTTGAATAAAATAACTTTATTCAGATGCTTCTGTTTGAAGTATGCTTTTCTTAAACATTAGTTTACAACAGGCATACCTTAGTCTACACGTACATTTCTTCCATCAGGATGTGAAATGAGCAGTAGTTTTGCTTTGGGGCATTTTTCCTGCTAGGAGATGTAATTCCAAAGCAGAGTGCTCGGCTTCTTTTGAGCACTGACAAAGCACAGATTGTTATTCTAGTAAAGTAATGGTTTCCTTGAGTTTTATACATAATCCGAGATTGGCTTTATCAGGCATTTATGTTGTGTCACCACAGTCCTGAGAACCTTAAAACGTGAAGGACTGCTTAGCATCTGAAGGACTCTTATCCTATGGCTGGTGCTAGGATATGTTAGCTTGGGAAATCCTGAGCAGAGGCCAGTGAAACATGAGGGCGCTTCTTTCGTTATTTGTTCTGGCTTGTAGGCAAGCCAGGAGCAGTACTGTAATGGTTCTTCATCTATTTTTGTATATGAGGCATTTGTTGGAGCGAAATGCTATTAGAAAGCTCAGTTGCTTTGGCTGAAGTTAACTTTTACATCTTTGTGCAAAACAACTATTGAGGAAGAACATCTCCCCACTTCTTTTTTGATAGTAAGTGCCCAAAGCCCATGTCTGTTTTTAGGAAAATCAGGAAGTTTTGTCTTGCAGCCTTAACAAACAAATATTTGTCTTTTTAGGAAACAGTTTTCTTTTGTGTTCAAGGGGAAAGAAACTAATGGTGTGTACAAAGAGTGGAGTTCTTGTTTGGAAAGAGTCTAAAGCCCTTTAATTCTGGTGTTTCAGTTCAGAAAAGTTTACTTCAGCGTTTCCATGGAAGTGATAGTATTCATCTAAGACTTTTACACAAACAATATCAGTCTTACTGAAACTGTAGATGGTGATACTCTCCGAAACTCTTCCTCTTGCTGGGCACAACCCTGCCGGATGCTCAGCAACACTTGAAAGAATCTGGTCTGCTACTGACCTTAGTCAGAGTTGGAGATGCGCAGTGTGTTACAGGGCAGGACGTGCAGTCACCGCAGCTGCGAATTCAGCCCATGTGGCTATACTAAAATGCATACCAATGAAGCTTCAACAAAGCGGGGTGTGCATGTGAATTGCTCTTCTGAAAGGAGTGTTAGCTGTGTTTTTCTTAGGAAACTTGTCTGTCTGCTTTGATAATTATTGCCACTATGGAAACAAAACTTTAGGATGCCTTTTCTATCAAGAATCACTGATGTTTAAAAATATGTGGCTTTTAACTGAGAATAAAGCTTCTGTATGCAGGTAAAGATTCATAAAATACTCTATGATTGTCAGCCATGGCAGTTTTACAGATCATCTAAACTGAGAAGAATGTTTAACTGCATACAGATTTCTGATTGAGTTGTTAGGGAAAAAATGCTTGCGTGTTTTGTTTTTGTTTTTTTTTTTTTTTCTTTAAGACCAGTCTGCAGGCATAGCCTGCCTGCCACTTTGACACAGGAACTGAAAACTAGGAAGCCTGAATTCAGATCCCACTTTTATGGTCCTTCCAGCTGTGGCCTTGGCAAGTCACTTCAATTCATGTTTGTAAAATACCTCTGTTTACTTAACTCACAGTAATATCATGTGGCATGGGTTGGGTTTTTTTTTTTTTCAAATTAGAAAAAGATTAAACTCCTCTCTCTGTTTTGAAAAAAACCCATCTTCCTTGAAATTCCTAAACATTTTGAACCTGAAGAGAGTGCTGTAATTGCTAATTACTGTTGTATGTTAGTAGTGCTAATGAACATGCTTCTTAAGCCTATTACTGCTACTCAGAAGAGCTCCAGGCCAGTAATAATATAGCTAAGAATGTAAGTAGACTACTTATGTGTTTATACAGCAAAGGTACTTTTGAAATATAACTGCAACATACTATCATTTCACATTATATGCAGCAGCATAGGAAACAATCAAAACAGCAAAATGTCAACAGAACAGCTTACAAGCTTTAAGGTATTCATGCATTTCAAGCATGAAGAGTTTTCAACAGCAGTATTCTCTCACATAAAGATTTATTCTCTCTGAAGATTTTTTCATGGCTCATAGAGAGTGATGGATGAACTTAATTTTTAGTTTAATCTCTTTCTTTTCAGTTCAGTAATTTCTTTGATACTAGCAAAAAATTACTGAGAATATGGAACCGCTCACCAGTCATTAGTGTTTGTGTATGTTACAGACTGCACATAGACCACAACAGGTTACCTGTGACTTTTTGGCCAGTGGGAAGAAAGTCTTCCTTTCAAGAATTTTTTAAGCAGCATTTTAATATTTATTGCATATAATGTTGGACTATAATTTTCCGTTTTTCCATGTAAACCTGTTTCAAGGATAACTTTAAACTTTTCCCAGCTATTATAATCAGTTTACTGCACCAGTACTTTGTGCTAATATACAAAAGATTTCTTCTCTGACTTGCTGAGAGTTTGTGTGTATAAGGACAGCAGAACCAGGCCCTGCTGTGGTCTTGAGTGATACCCGATTCCCTATTCCATAGGCTGAATGCTGTGAAAGGAATTATAAACACTCTGTTATTGCCTGTGATTAAAATATGCTGAGAAAATAATTGCATGTTTCTACATATACAGAATTTTTTAAAAAAGTAACAAAAAATGAAACATATCAGAAAGATAATTTAATTATGTGCATAAACTTTTTCATTGGGTTTTTATGTTCTAAAAACTGTGTATTATTGCATCTTCGCTTGGCACATTGCTCTTTCATTATGTTAACATACTGAAGTTTTTGCAACAGCAGAAAACTTTGCCTTCTCACTCAAGTCATGTTTTTATATAGCCCAGTGGACAATATTGTGTAGGCTTAGGGCCATGCTAGATGTTCTATTCAGCATTTTCCAACCTGCATCTACGGCTGCCTTTATATTGGCTCAAGAACTAAAATTAACCACCGTGCTCCTTCAATACATTTGAAAAATGTTTTTGACATCAAGACTTGCAATCAGTGGAGTTCAGTGTATTTAGAACTTTTGAGTTCTTCTTTTTGAAGGAATGGGCTATTTTAATTACTTTTCTATCACAGTAGAGAAAAGCAATGTAGAAAAAGAGAGAACAGATACATGTTGCCTAGAGAGGTTGTGGATGCCCCATCCCTGGCAGTGTTCAAGGCCAGGTTGGATGGGGCTTTGAGCAAGCTGGTCTAGTGGAAGGTGTCCCTGCCCATGGCAGGGGGGTTGGAACGAGATGGTCTTTAAGGTCTCTTCCAACCCAAACCATTCTATGACTCTATGTGTATGAGATTATTTTTAATCTTTTGAAGAGCCACATTGAAAAATTGCCCCTCAAAAAGGCAAATTGAATAAAGCAAAGCAGGAAGTTATGTTTGGGCAAAGATGGTGAAATGGCAGACTTGGTTCTGACTGTAGAACAGGTACACTGCTTCCTTCAGACCATGCTTAAGGAGACTGTGGTAAAGTCATCCGCTGGACCTTGCCAAAAACTGAGTAGACCTTCCCTACAGTCTACAAACTCACATGTGTGATTATAGTTGACACCACTCTCCAGCTTATGTCCCTAAACTCTTATCCTTAGGACAGCTTTCTGGCAAGGGATCAAAATGTATAATATTTGGGGAAAAAACCCCATGTAGGCACTGGGATTTTCTCATTCAGTCTGGGAGATGAGTTATCCTATGATTTCCCTCAGCAGGAGTATCCATTTGTTGGACAAGATTGCTGCTATATAAAAGTTAGGAGGAATATCAAAACATTTTACAAAGATGATGATGATGATGTTGTAGTTACTGGGTTATGCTTGCACATTGTAAAGGAGCCCACAGGAACAGTTCTTCATTTCCTCTAGGTTTGTGTTACTTAGGGAAAGATACAGGAAACTTATAATATTTAAGTCCAAGAAGAGCACTGAGCTAGAGCTATACAAATAAAATCCATAGAAACATTATAAATAACACGCATTTGTAACAGCAGAAATACACAGGGCTTTTAAAGTCTTACAAAAGAGATATGATACAGCTGCTGCAACACCTGTGGTTCTGTTTATTTTTTCCTAACTATGGCTAAAGTATCAATTTTAAAATATATCTTAAAAGAGTACTTTTACTTTTCTTTCTTACCTTCCTGTTTTGTTGTTGTTGTTGTGGGGTTTTTTTCCCTCTCCAACTCAGTTCTTTGCAGTGAGAATCTGCTTTTCTTTCTTACCTTCCTGTTTTGTTGCTGTTGTTGTGGGGGTTTTTTTTCCCCTCTCCAACTCAGTTCTTTGCAGTGAGAATCTGCTATGTGTGGTAAAATCACAGTCCAGGGCCCTACATGAAAAGGAAATTCAGTGTGACTTTTCCTATATCTTCTTGTAAGTGTCTTCTCTCCCAGCTCAGGGTGCTGGAAAATGGCTGCTAAAACACACAGAGATAAATGGTATTTGTTCGGAGGCTCCACTGCACTGCTG